>NC_135955.1:35664876-35976501 GCF_053455715.1 Rhinoraja longicauda
ATCCAGGCAACGTTTTGGTCTGAAGAAATGGTGATTAGATAGAAAGTGTTTGGGGAAATTTAAAAAATGTTACCATTGTATTTTCCATTTTAAATTGCTTTTAAAACTGTTAACGTCAAGGACATTAAGAAACAATGAACACGCTGAACATCTTTAACAAGAGTGCAAAATGGAGGCCTTGCTATCAATCAAATGTTTTCCCTTTAATGAGACTGGCGAGCTCACGTGATCAGATTATGGAGACACAAGTCTGAGGAAGGGTCTTGATTTTAAAAGGTCGCCTATGCATGTTCTCCAGATCCACAGCTATTCCAGCACTGTGTGTCTTGTCATGGTCAGATTATGTTGTACAAGGCCCTGGTGCTGATCAAAGTCTTTGTGCTAGGCCCAGGAATGTTCCTTTGGTCCGAAATGTTCTTGGTCTTTAAAGTTACCTTTTCAGACCTGGATGAAGTAAATGTATGATATACTTGAGTGGCTACTTCCCACACTCAGTAAAATCCTCCTGATAATTCATCATCGAGGGCTGTGTATAAGGATTAATGAGACATTGAAAGCTATTGAAGGAGTCATGGACATTTTGGAGGTAGTATCAAGAGTAATTAAGGAGAGTCAGAACAGATAACTACTGTCATTTATTCTATTGTAGCCTGCTGAGCATAACCTGACTGCTGCTTCTAGAAACAGCTATGCTTTAAAATTACTTCATTGGCTCCAAAATATTGTGGTCTGTCATAGATTCAGAGTTATATTGCACAGAAACTAGTCCTTTGGCCCCTCCTCTGAACTGACCAATGCCTTTCTAAGCAAACAGCCTATTTAAGCTAACACTATTTGTCTGTGTTTGTCGCATATCCTTCTAAATCTTTCGTATCTACATACCTCTCCAATGTTCTTTAAACATTGTAATCTTACACACCTTTACTATTACTTTTGGTGATTTGTCCCAAATCACCCACCACACTTTGTACAAAGATGCCCTTCGGGTCTACTTTAAATTCTTCCCCTTTCACCTTAAACATATTCTCTAGTTTTAGACTACACTGGGAAAATGGCTGTGACTATCTACCCTATCTGTGCCTCTCATGACCTTATAAACCACTATGTGGTCACCTCAGCCTTTTCCCCTCCAGAGTAAACAGACCTAACCTATCTAATCTCTCTTTAGAACTCAACCCCTCCAGTCCAGGCAACATCCTTATGTTGAGCTCCTTTTCTTGAGCTCTCAAGATGTAACGGAGAGAAGAAATGTGATACACATTACAAAAGATTGAATCATTTCAACTTGATAAACATTTGTGTTTCCTCTGGCATGCAGTGTGTGATGAATGCCAATCGGATTTATAGTCCTTACTCGGAAAGACTATAGAGGCAAGTCTTGTACCTAATAACCTGTGGATGTTTCCAACAGTAGGTCAGAAATAGGAGGTGAAGTTACTTTGGACTGTAGAGTTCCACTGTATGCAAACCAGATTCAAAGCGATATTGTGCAGTGGGTTCAATGGTATTTTATTGTCACATGCACCTAGGTGCAGTCACACTCCTTTTTTGCATACAGTTCAGTAAAAATCTTACTATACATAGGCACAATCATACTTACTAGACTGTAAGAATAGTCGATTACATTGAGGCAATACACAAAAGTCACAACATTTCCGGCTCCATCTTGTACCTTTCAAGTTCAGAATTGTTGAAATATTAGTGTCTTAATTTGGCCACACTGGCCCATGTCCCAGCGGCAGCACTGGGCTGTTGTTGCAGGGTCAACCTGTCTATGCAATCTTGTCAATGCCCTCCTCTGCATCTCTGTGCCACTACAGGCTGCGTCTGATCCGCGCGTTCGGCCACCTGGAGTGGCACCTGATTTAATTGAGCCTCAGGCTGCTGCAGGGCCTCCGGCAGTCCACTCCACTGGCACAGCAATCTGGATATTGACTCATGAACACGCCATCCATCGCCTCACACAGCCACTGTTCAGCCTCCATGTCCTGAGGCGCCTCCCACAGCCGACCTCGGAACACCCAGAGCAACTCTGAGGGTGGAGAATGTAAGGCCCTAGCCTGCTCACTGGCGTTGTTCTTTAAGGTTTCAGTTGAAACTGAGCTCAAAATACTGCCATTCCTTGATTCACCAAAAATTTGCATTTTTGAAAAACATTGAATGAAATTTAGAAAAGGTTTGGTAAAATACATTGCAGCAATGTTTATACAATGTATTACAGTGGGTGGGACACCAGCTATCCCTTAAAGCGAAAAGTAACTGCCTAAATTAGATACTCACAACCAAAAGAGTCAAAGGCATTATCACAAATTCGTAAATAGTCTTGAAAAACTTGAACTTGTTAAAAATTTTAAACCAATAATTGTTATATAAATGATTGGATTTAAACAGAAGACTACAGAACAAAACAGGACAAGGATCCAGCTATACTTCAGGTTAGTCATCATCTGTCGGGAAACATTGATTTATTTTTTCATTACAATGAAACCTTACTCTAGAAAACTTCAATTATTTTTTCACACTTTCAGATACCTTGCTAACCTGTTGTGCATTTCTAACATTGCTATTTGTAACAAAATGTGTCCAGGTTGTTGGCCACAGAATCATATCACTGCTTGTGATATTCATTACCAATCGGATACCAAAGCATGCTCCATCTGTGGATGTTTAACACATAAAACGGCAGTCCATGATGTTATATTTATTTAGACTTAGCAATACTTTTATTCTTATTACTCCAATCATAATAAAAGCAGCGCTACGTTCTGTGAAATAACAGCTTACATCCATTGAAATGTGGAATGATTTAACCACCTGCCTAACAATCCCTGTAGATCAATTAGGCAGCCATAACGTACACCTAAAGTACCTGTGACTTTTCAGTCCTATTCGATACTAACAGATGTTACGCCATTACTGGTGGGGTGTACTTACAATTATTTAATAAGTGGAAAGATTGGCAAAACAGCTGGCACCACACAGGTTAGGTCAAAAGCCCTTGTTTCATATGAAACTAAAGGGGCATGTCAGTTTTAGTTTAAATAAAGCTGATGTTTCATGGCATTATTTAGTGGTTAGTTGGTGATTTTATAAGAACAAAGATGAAGTGTCAGGGAATATTCTTGGAAGTAGTAACGTGATGGGAATTCTTTGGAAAAAAATATTACATGTGCTGTGGATCGAGGCAATTCATGGGATACCCTGTAGTTAGAGTTCCAGACAGCTTTTGCCACATTAAGGGTCATCGTGGAAAATAAAAGTTCATTGTGTAGGAGGTAACAGTTTGCAGTAAGTAAAAAAGTGGCTGGGTGTCAGGAAAAGGTGTATGGGCATAAATGGGTCTACTTGGTTAGAAAGATGGAATATGGAGTTTGATGGAGCCTTGGCCTTTTAAATATTATTAATGGCATAGGAGTTTGTTGATGACATAAAGATTGGCAGGAAAGCAAGTCATATCATATCATATCATATCATATATATACAGCCGGAAACAGGCCTTTTCGGCCCTCCAAGTCCGTGCCGCCCAGTGATCCCCGTACATTAACACTATCCTACACCCACTAGGGACAATTTTTACAATTTTTACATTTACCCAGCCAATTAACCTACATACCTGTACGTCTTTGGAGTGTGGGAGGAAACCGAAGATCTCGGTTATAATGCAAAAATAATGCAAATCTGACAATGCTGGCAGGAAAATAAATGTTTATCAAAGTGTTGGGAGATTACAGTGCTTCGAGATAAACAGAATCAAAGCTAACAGAATATTATTGTTTATTTTTAGGGAAACTGAATCCAAAAGTAGAATATCCTTCTGTTTTATTTGGTATTAGTGAGCCCATGTACAGTATTTGTCTCTTTATTTAATAATGTTAATACACTGGAAGCAGATCAGAAAAGATTTACTGGTATGGAATGGATGCTTTGTCTCATGCGGTTGGGCAGGCTACCCTTGTATCATCTAGAGTTTAAAAGAAATGAAAAGGGACTTGAATGAAACATAGAAGATCCTGATAGTGTTGACTATGTGGATATGATGAAGATTCTGGAGGTATGACCCTTTAGATAATGGCTTCATTGGTCAGGCAGTTTTAGTGACATGGATTTTTCAGTGTTGACTGCGCTGGGTATGGCTTTGTGTGTCTAATTTAATACTGAGATTACAGTCAAGATTTCATTCTGGTGCAGATGGTTTACATTCAGGTCTACAACGGTTGGTTGAATTGCAGATGCTGGTTTACACAAAAGGACACAAAGTGCTGGAGTAACTCAGTGGGCCAGCCAGCAACTCTGGAGAACATGGAGAGGGGTCCCGAGGAAACCCCACCTATCCATGTTCTCCTGAGATGTTCCTGACCCGCCGAGTTATTTATTTATTTTTTATTTTTATATTTCAGATACAGCGCGGAAACAGGCCTTTTCGGCCCACCAAGTCCGCACAGCCCAGCGATCCCCGCACATTAACACTATCCTACACACACTAGGGACAATTTTTACATTTACCCAGTCAAATTAACCTACATACCTGTACGTCTTTGGAGTGTGGGAGGAAACCGAAGATCTCGGAGAAAACCCACGCAGGTCACGGGGAGAATGTACAAACTCCTTACAGTACAGCACCCGTAGTCAGGATCGAACCTGAGTCTCCGGCACTGCATTCGCTGTAAAGCAACAACTCTACCGTTGCGCCACCGTGCCGCCAGCACTTTACTCCAGCACTGTTTGTCCTACAATCCTTGGTGTTCTGTCTGGTCTCTTATCCATTGGCATCTCGCTTTGAGATACAATTTACCTATTTTAACCAATCTTTTGGTTGCCTACCTCTTTTGGTCTCACGTCAATTTAAACTTGATACTGTCCAGTGAAACTCCTTCAGACATACAAACAATAAAGATGCTCCAGGACTTGAAGGAACTTGTCTGGTAATAAGGAGTAGATTACCCAATTACATCAGAGTTTGCTGAAAACGAACCAGATTAGTTTGTGAGCGCAATCCTATAGTGCATAAATCCTGAAAAGATATAGGCATACGATAAACAGCTAGGAAGAGAATCGGAATTAGGGAGCAGCAGTTCCAATTCAAGGCAAAAATAACTTCTGTTTTGCTTTACGGTAAAATCTGGCACATTCAGGACTTTAGACTTTAATGATATAGAGCAGAGCAGACCCTTCGGCCCACAGAGTCCGCGCTGACCAGCAATCACCCCTTACACTAACACTAGTCCTACACACTAGGAACAATTTATAATTTGACCAAAGCCAATTAACCTACAAACCTGTACGTTTTTGAAGTGTGGGCAGAAACCAGAGCTCCCGGAGAAAACCAGTCACAGGGAGAATATACAAACTTTGTACAATCAGCACCCGTCAGTTAAAGAGAACTTGGTAATCAACATCTGGTGAGCAAGATGCCGAATATTTGGAATTTCAAACAATAGGAAACAGATATCATAGTTAAATTGTACTTTAATTTTGTGCCCCAATTTATAGCTAAACAGCAAATCCGACTGTAGTTGGGGGGAAAAAATGAAACCAGCCATGAATTTATCTTGTGTGAAATGACAAGCCTGGAAGATTGAGAAACGAAAAGCTGTATTGTGATGGTCAGGGAAAATGTAATTACATAAGCTGGTTGTATTATAAATCTGGATGGAATAGCTTGAATGGAAGGCAGCATAAAAGAGAAAAACAAATCTTTATTTCAATTGTTTATGCAGAATTTCTTATTACAGAAGATTAATTTATATTTACAGAAGTGAGAATCCCTCATCTGCTGACCGAGGAATTAAAACTAAGAAGCCTATTCTAACGTAGCTGTATTTCAATGGAGTCTTTTTGATGAGGCTTTCCACTGGAGGACATTGGAGATGACCTCTTTCTTCACAAAATGCAGTTTCCCCTGCAGTGTCGCGGATGGGGTCCTCACCTGCGACTCCTCCATTTCCCACAGATTTGTTCTTGACCTCCTCCGTCCTTTCCCCTACTCTAGATAAAAGATAGAGTTCCTCTGGTCCTTGCATTTTGTTCCACAAGCTACCACATCCAACACATCATTCTCCAACCTTTCTGACAGCTACTGTGATGTTCCATTAACACTATCCATCCCCACCCTTTTCTGATGACTCATTGGTTTGCTCATCTTTCCCCATCCATCCCTCTCCTGACAGTTTGCCTTGCAACAGCAAGAGGTGTAACACCTGTCTATACACCTCTGCACCAGCCTTGATTCAGGGACCCCCATGACCTCTTCCAGATCAGACAGAAATTAATATGCACCTTCTCCAACCCTGTCTATTGCATTCCATGCTCTCAATGTGGCCTCTACATCAGTGACACTAAGGTACACTAGGCACCTGTGTGGCTGAACACTTGCACTCTGCCAGCCAGGGCTTGCTGGAGCTCCCGGTTGCTGGCTGTTTTAAATCCTCTTCCCATTCTCATACTGATCTGTCCAACCTCGGACTTTTTCACTGTCATAGAGCGAGGCCATACATACATGAACTGGAAGACCAGCACTTCACATTCCATTTGAGTAGCCTGCAACCCAATGGTATGAAACATTCAATTCTCCAATTTCAGGTAAAACTGCATACCAACTCTCCTCATCTGCCCAGCTACCGCCACCCTCTCCCCTCAATCCTTCACCCCACCCCGAGTAAAGACCTTTTTTTTCAACAGCCCCCCCCAGTTCCTTCCTCCTCCTCCACTTGCTCATCACCCACTCCTCTTTTCTCCAGGCCCCCTACTTTCTTCCTCCCTTCCCCCCATCCCTCTGGTTCACTATTTCACTTCCCACCTTTCATCCTTCCTTGCATCAGATTCCACCATCTGCACTATTTTGTCTTTTCACCTCCGGCCTTGGCTACTATCCCCACCGTTCTCTTCCTCACCTGATTCAATTGTGAATCAACCCCTTCTTACCTGGATACACCTATCAGTTGCCAGCTCTTGCTCCTTCCCTTCTCTCACATTCTGCCAGCTATCTTCCCTCTGCACCATCAGTCTGAAGACGGATATGAATTACCTAAGAGGAAGTATTGGCATTTTTAAAGGGCTTTAATGTGGATAAATCCCCTGGGCCTAACCAAATACATCCTTGGACCATCATCTTTAATCACAGGTAAAGTCCGAAGACTGGAAGGTGACTAACATTGTATTATTATTTAAGAAGAGGGCAGTAAGGTGAAACCGGGGAACTAAAGGGTGGTAAAGAATGTTGTGAAGATTCTACCAACATTTGGATAGGCACAGACTGACTAGTCATTGTCAGCTTAGCTTTGTGCATGGAATATCATGGCTCACGAATCGGATTGACTTTTTTTGAAGTCACCTAGAGAATTGACAAGGGCAGGATGTTGAATGTTGCCTATATGGACTTTAGCAAGGCCTTTGACAATGTCCCACATGATAGACTAATCTGTAAGGTTAGTATACATAGAATCCAAGGCAAACTGACCAATTGGCTTGGAGAAAGAAATCATTGGGTAATTGTGGAGACGTTTTTCTGATTGGAGGCCTGTGGGCAGTGGAGTGCCATGGAAGTTGGTGCTGGGCTCACCACTGTTCGATATCTACATTAATGATTTGGAGTGACAATGTAATTAACATTGCTGGTAAATTTGCAGATGACATCAAAATTGGTGGTAGAGTGGATAGTGAGGAAGAATATCTAAGTTACAAGAAGATCTAGATCAATTGGGAAGGTGGGCCAAGGAATGACAATGGAATTTAACTCTATGAGGTGTTGCACTTTAATATGTCAAACCAGGCCTTGCACAGTAAATGGTAGACCCATGGAGATTGTTACAGAAGAGAGATCAGGAACTACAGGTACATGGTTCCCTGAATGTGGCGAGTCAGGTTGAGAGAGTGGTGAAGAAAGCAAATGGCACGCTTGTCTTCATTGGGAAAGGTATTGTACAAATGTTGGAACATCATGAAGCAACTGTACATGTTGTTGGTGAGATTACACTATGGGTCAAATTAAGGTGATGAAACTAGCCCAATAAACCAAATTGGAAGACATGGACACAATGGGCCAAAGGGCCAGTTTCTGTGTTGTATAGCTCTATGACGCCATAAATGTGTTTCATACTCAAGAGATGAAATGAATAAAGTGGAAAGCTGATAGGGCTGGATGAAGAGGGATAAAGTACATGTACCCGTACAGGCAGTTGGAATGAACATCCTGTTTCAATGAATTTAATGAGGATTTACTTTTGGAAAGTAGCCATTCTCACCAAGGAAGAGACTGTGCTCTTTTGAGGAAATAATGGATGTTTCGCCGCAAATTAATGGAGGCATTACAATTGATTTCCACACTGCAGTCTGAAGGAAAAATACTTAGGATTTGGGAAACATTATCAGGGAGAAAATGTGCAAAAAATCTAAATGTATTTGATAAAAACATAATTTACATATGCTTTTCCCAGTCTGTGTTCATGTCTATCAACCATGTATCATGCCAATATTTAAACCATGCACTTCAATTTTTGCAATGTGTAAATAAATCAACGTATTCAATGAAAATTTACTTAAACATTTGCATTCCCTTTAGCTATCTAGTTGGTTTGGAAAGCTGTTAAATTTGTCAAGCGGAGCTGGCCTTTTAACAAATCTATACAATATGGAAAGCTGACATTTTATTGATGTTAAGATGTTGTTTTTGCTGATGTGCAGTATGTCTCAGTTGATTTGATCCAATTCTATTGTACTGTACACTTTTGCAGTAGAGAGGATCAAGGTGGAGACTGATGACTTTGGGGGATAAAAACACTAATACTATTGATTTCTTAACCTATCATATTGTGTAAATGTAGTTGAACATATACTTTTTGGTTCCTTGCCCCAGAGGCAGTCTTGATTAAGAAGTGCTCGTTCAATTGCAGTGGAAAGATACGTACACCAATACCTCCTCCTAATGCATTCGTGTCAGGTTTCTAACAAGGTACTGCACACCGGTCCAATCTGCCTTGATAGTTAATAGTAGTGAGTCCATCCATTCAGAAACAGTAACCAAGATAAGACTGTCACTTGGTTTTCTTGCTGCACAGTGAGATAATAGAAAATGTATTTGGGAAAATAAGAATTGGTGCATTTTGAAATTATTTTTACAAATTGGGATAAGACATTGCATCTAGCTCAAAGCAATCTAATCAGCTTGACAATATCTCAGACCAGTATAGATTTTAAAGTTGCACGGCTAAACAGGTTCAGTGGATTGCAAGCTGACTGCAGACCAGCAAGATCTCTGCAGTCATTCTCTATTTGGTTTGCATCCGATTTATTTCAGAAGTTTAGTGACTTTTGGTGGATTTGTCATTCAAGTAAATGCTGATCCCATGTACTGTACACTCCACAATGTGCTCTTATTTAAACTGGGGGGAAAAAAATCACTTAATGTTATGTTATTGTCTCAACACGAAACGTCACCTCTCATGTTTTCCAGAAATGCTGCCCGACCTGCTGAGTTACTCCAGCATTGTGTCTTTTTTGTAAACCAACATCCACAGTTCCTTGTTTCTCCACTATATTATTGTTACAATTTTTGCCTGTGAAATTAACAGTTTGTGCAGCAGGAATGTTTTTCAACTCTACTTGTCCCCTAAGAATTTACAGGCCCATATAATAAGACATTATTAAGATTTTAATGTTCAGCAAAAGGGTCAAATGTCTGACAAGTATCTTTTGTAAAGGGTACGGTACATTTTATTATCGGTAAGGAAAGATTTTGTTACAGTCTATACAGGGACAAATATTTGTTGTTGGTGGTGCAAATGGGCAAGAGGACTTGTTGAATTCAATTGAAAATAGAGATTTATAGACAATAGACAATAGGTGCAGGAGTAGGCCATTCAGCCCTTCGAGCCAGCACCGCCATTCAATGCGATCATGGCTGATCACTCTCAATCAGTACCCCGTTCCTGCCTTCTCCCCATACCCCCTCACTCCGCTATCCTTAAGAGCTCTATCCAGCTCTCTCTTGAAAGCATCCAACGAACTGGCCTCCACTGCCTTCTGAGGCAGAGAATTCCACACCTTCACCACTCTCTGACTGAAAAAGTTCTTCCTCATCTCCATTCTAACCTTTGGGAGATTCTGTACAGAACAGTATGAAAGCAGGCAGGAATCAGTTTTGATCCCTGAAGGGTTTATGTGGGTTATGAGAATAATTGATGTCGCATGCTGCAAGATGTGGAAAGCAGCAAAGATTTTCCTGGCAAAGGTTTAAAAATAGTCATGGATGAATGGCTGCTTTATGCAATAGTGGCAAAGGATAAAAATATTCACCCAACCTGATGGATTCGAAAGACCAGAAGATGATCGGTGCTGGTGGTTTTATTCAATGCTGCCCATTCATAAACTTTAGGGTTTTTAAAGAGGGAAATTACATTAAATAACCATAACAGAACAATAACGCCAAACAGCTATAATACAAGAGCAATGAGTTGCTGTTTTTAAGAGAGCACTTAAAATGATTTAAACCTCACACATTGTTGCTACAATAAAGCCCCTCAAGTATAAACCTTTTTCCCTTATGGAGGAATCACCTCTTTTTTTTCCCCCTTTACATTGCTTACTAAAAAACTAAAGACATAGGATTAAGTAAGGCATGGCTTCTTGCTAAAATACTCTTAATAGGTAATTTCAAAAATGTTGTCGGACTCTTATTTTACAGCATAGAAAAGTGTCTTGAGACAATTTTAAAAAATGCTCTTTCTTTGTAACTGATAAGAGGACCAAATAACAGAAAATGTACTTGTTTACAAACTATCTGTTACTTATCTTTTATTAAATATATAAAAATCTGCTCTCAGGTAGCAATGGATTGTTTCTTTCTCTTTTGCACAGTACGGTGAAGAAAAGGAAAAGCGCCAAGAAGGAGTGATTCTGTAACAGTCTCAAAATCACAAGGTTAAAAACCAGCAAAACAAATGCTACCCAAAACTGTAGCAGTCATATAAAAATATTCTAGTACACAAGCATGTTAATTTTATTTTTAAAGGCTTCAAATTAGAGCCCGTTTCTGAGACACTTGAGAAATTATTCATTCACATCGGAGAGAGTCCTTGTTCCAAGAAGCAATATCCAGATATTTCTTCATCCCATTATTCTTCAGAGAGGAGCTCAAGGAATTCCTCATTTTTTTGTTGGACAGACTGAGTATTACACAATTGTAACCCAAGCAGGTCGGAGATTTATTTGCAGCTTATTGAATGTGCTGATCAAAGTTTTCTTTTCGGCTGTCAGCATGACCTTATTTTCCTTGGCGGCAATGGGTCTGGAAGAAGTTTCCCAAGAAAGTGCGATAACCAGGATCATCAACGTACTCGTTTATGAATTTGTAATTCAGGACTCGCGGTCGTTTCTTTGTCTGAACCTTCTCAGTGGAAAATGTTGCTTCATAGCGCATGTCTGAAGCTGAAGACTAACAAAAAAAGGTATATTATAAGAAATTTAATCATTAGAACATTGCATTGCCTAAAGAAGCATTTTGAGGGAAGGGGGGAAGAGTTAAGGGGGGAAGAGTTAAGAGGGGAAAGGAAGAGTAGTTATTGGTGCCACTTCCCCATTAACATTGTTCTAGGGGTGAGCACTGACCATCAGTTGACCATAAAACTACTGGTAATTTTCTGTAGAATATTACAGAAGCAAGTTGTGCACAAAGCGATTGTATTAAGAATGATGATCCCAAGGATCCAAAGATGGTGACACAGAATTGGAATATACAGTTGAAAATCTGACCCAAGACTTATAAGCAACAGAGCTGCTTTTTTGGGGTCACTTAATCAGTGATTTTGAATAAAGGATTGAATAATAGATCCTTTTTAATATCTGGATTGAAGGATGATTGAGTGACATATATTTCCTGCTCACTTAACCAACAATAAAACATGCTTCACTCCAGAATTACTTGAAACCTCAGTCCAATGTTGCCCTTGGGAAGCAACAAATTAAACAATGCATCAGTCTAAATGAATGTACTTTACATTATTTAGTTAGTTCCCTTTATCTCGTGTTCCTCAGTTTGGTTTGCTATTCATAGTCCTAGCACGGAAACAAGCCCTTCAGCCAAACTAGTCCATGCCGACCAAGATGCCCCACAAAGCTAGATTACCACTTTCCCGCATTTGGCCCATGTCCCACTAAATCTTTCGTATCCATGTATTTGTCCATGTGATTTTTAAATGCTGTTAATAGAACCTGCCTCAATTACTTCCTCTGGCAACTCTTTACATATATCCACCACCCTCTGAGGCAACAAGTTGCCCCTCAGGTCCCTATTAAATCTTTCCCCTCTCACCTTAAACCTATGCTCTCTCGTTCTTGACTCACTTACCCTGAGTAAAATCTGCATTTACCCAAGCTATTCCCCTCATAATTTTATACACCTCGATAAAATTATTCCTTGCAGTGCAGGAGGCTGAGGGTTAAAGTCCTTAATACACTGGAGAAGTTGTGAGAGAATGTTCTGGTAAATGAAAATTCACAGAACAAAAGACAAGCTAATATCGCAAAGGGAGCATAAAAAGGTAATGATAGCTGGAATAGGAAAGTGTACAATACTTAACCATATACCTCTTATAGCGTCAGGGCAGGATAAAATTGTAAAGGTATAAAATTGGTTAGTTCTCTTTATGCATGCAGTATTCATTACAATGTAGATGAATTAAGGGCCTGTCCCACTTAGGCGATTTTAAGGCGACTGGGCTGTCGCCGACAGTTCGCCGTGGTGTCGCGGGCATGATCGTGAGGAGTCTTCAAAGACTCGGCGCGTCGCTGAGAAATTAACCGGATTGAAATTTATCCGCGACAGCTGGCTTGTCGCCAGGTATCGTTGCTTATTGCGGGCGCTGTCGCATGCTGTCCCCAGGTTTGCTAGGTTGTCGCAGATGCGTTTAGAAGCACGTAATATTAAATTAAGTAAAGTCATTTGAAGATACCATAAAATACTTGTGTTTAACCAATTTATTTACCGTCAGGACATTTGACAGGTAGATTGGAGGCGACAGTTTGACGGTCAGATAAGCGTGGGAATTTCGCAATGTTTATGGCCATCAGCGATTACTGTTAAAGTAGGCCCCCAACCCAGATATGCAACCCAGAAACCAGCTATGCATCTCCCATACATTTTCATAGAATGCCCACACACGCACAAAAATCCATTTAACCACGTTTAAAATTAAATTTCTTAATACTGCTATAAGTAAACTGGAAGTCAATCCTGTTTATGCCTGGTTACCGTGAAGCTTGGTTTTCAAGTAACCCGGGCAAGATGTTATATTTCAAAACTCTCAAGTAATTACAGACTTGTCAGTGATTTCAGCGAAAATTAGGACGCCGGAGAAGCATTGATAAGTGTGGGAATTTTGCGATGTTTCCGAAGACGGTGTAATCTCTTAGCCAGGTGCTCGTTTCACAAAAAAAATAACTTGTATCGACCTGACTTGGCATTGTCGTGGTCATTGTCGTAGGGTAAAAGAAAATGTCGGCGATCTGCTACGACTTTGACAGTCGCCTAAAAAATCGCCTACGTGGGACAGGCCCTTAAATGTCATAAATAACAAAAATGGGTGACATCTGATAGCTATTACAGAAACATGGTTGGAAGATCAGTGATATGGGAGATCAGTGAGACATGTCCAGCAGGCCAGGCTGTAGTAATGGAGAGAAAACCTTAGTGAAAAATTAGACTGGATGACATGCAGTAGAATGACTTGGAAGGAAAAGAGAGTTATTTAAAACTGGAGAATTGGATATTGAGTTAAGAAGGCTGCAACTTGCCCAGGTTGAACATGAGATGTTGGACCTCACTGTAAACAGTACAGGAGGCCACCAACCAAAAGGTTAGAGCAGGAATAGGAGAATTAAAATGGCAGGGTACAGAATACTCAGGATCACTCCAATAGACTAAAAACAGATTCTCCCTTCAGGGCATTGTGACCGAAGTGTGAACACCTAATGCAACACATTAGATTTGAAGAAATAGATGTGAATCTCTGGTTTATCTGCAAAGATTGCCCGAGTCCCTGGGTAGTGGGAAAGAAAGAGGTGAAAGAATAGGTGTTGCAGTTCCTGCACATACATTACAGAGACTTGGTAAATCAATGAGCAGTAATAGTGTAGAATATATACTCCCCATCTGGGCAAGTTGCAGCCTTCTAGACTCAATATTAATGAAGGGAAAGATGGCTTTGAAAGCCTGCAAAGGGAAGGAGAGTGTGTCTTGAGGTTGGAATCTTGTTGGAAATTGGAAAGATAATTCTTTGAATACAGAAGTTGGGAACATGAAAGATGAAGACTAGGGATTTTATCTCCTTCTGTCTCTAATTATCATCTTTTAAAGTGTTACGTTGACAATTCTGGTAGAATGCACTATCTCTGACATTTCCTTAGTTCTCTCTCTGCAGCTTGAACTAAGTTTATTTCCTATTGATGCTGCTTGAATCATTGAGTGCTTTTAGCCAAAATTTGTAGGTTTAGCTCCAATATGTTCATCTAACACCATAATGTCCCAACGAGCTTTACACGTGAAATATGACTAATTCAGCTTAAACCTATGTAGTTTCAATAATTATTGGTTAACATCTTTCTAATTGTGGAAGGGGAAGGATGCCAAGCAGTTACCAAAATAGATTCTTCTGGCTCAGGATTAGTGGAACCTCAGAAAGAGAAATGTTAACCATTTTGCTTTCCACCGATGCTGCCTGACCTACTGAGTGTTTTCAGCATTTACACTTCTGCAGATCTTAATTTACATCAATGGTTCTATGTGAGGAAGTGCAACGGAATCAAGTAAATTTGCCTATGAATGATAGAAAAAGCGAAATGACATTAAAATGTGTTGAACGCGGACAGTGGACATTTGATCGTACAAAAGGGCAACATTTTCACATTTTGAATGATGTTGAACTAATTAAGATTCAGACAAGATCCTCAAAGCCATAATTACCAAAGTCGATATGATGAACTACACAACCAATTGCAGAATACAAGTCATGATCAAGCCAAAGTAAAATTTTGTTAATCCGCATGTTTTGGAGCTATGGTGGTGTCAGATCAGCAAATTTGGAAGCTATTAATTTACCTTTCTGTTTATGATATATAAATTCTCTAGTTAAGCCTAGAAATTTTCAGGGAATGAGTAAATCCAGGGCTCAGATGGGTAGAAAGGAGCACCAGAATCAGCAGAGGGATAATGGATTATCAGAGTTTTACGATACCCAGCTCTGCTTGGACCATAGAAGGTGTACCGAGGCAGAATAGGGGCTCTGAGAAATAGAAGGACAAGTGCAGAGAAAAGCTATTGCATGCCTTTTAGTGTCAATAGACAATAGGTGCAGGAGTAGGGCATTCAGCCCATCGAGCCAGCACCGCCATTCAATATGATCATGGCTGATCATTCACAATCAGTACCCCGTTCCTGCCCTCTCCCCATACCCCCTGACTCTGCTATCATTAAGAGCTCTATCAAACTCTCTCTTGAAAGCATCCAGAGAATTGGCCTCCACTGCCTTCTGAGGTAGCGAATTCCACAGATTTACAACTCTCTGAGTGAAAACGTTTTTCCTCATCTCCGTTCTAAATGGCCTACCCCTCATTGTTAAACTGTGGCCCCTGATTCTGGACTCCCCCAATATTGGAAACATGCTTCCTGCCTCTAGCGTGTCCAATCCCTTAATAATCTTATATGTTTCAATAAGATCCCCTCTCATCCTTCTAAATTCGTGGATACAAGCAGACCATCAGGCCCTGGGGATTTATCAGCCTTCAGTCCCATCAGTCTACCCAACCATTTCCTGCCTAATGTAAATTTCCTTCAGTTCCTCCGTCACCCTAGAACCTCTGTCCACTAGTACAAGAAAGTTTGTTAAAGGTGAATATATTGCAAAATCACTCTGAAATAGTCATCTTACGTGAAATTAAATAGTGAGCTACAACAAAGAAACACAAATTCAGACAAGTAAATTTAAAATGAGGATATAATAGATTATTGACACTGACAGATGGCATTCACTTGTCTTAAAGGCAAAATGTGTGAAATAATGAGATATAACGGTGGGAGTAGGAGTAAAGTGTTCATGTTGTTCTTGATGAGTGCCAGTTAAACAAATGTGCCAGTCCTTGCCCTGTTCTCCTGAACCATCTAAACGCTTGGGTTAAAGATTGAAAAAAAAATGCTGGAGTAACTCAGCGGGTCAGGCAGCATCTCTGGTGAAAATGGATAGGTGACGTTCCTTGCTGGGACCATTCTCCGGGCACCAATCCATTTTCTCCAGAGATACTGTCTAACTGGCTGAGTTACTCCAACATTTTGTGTGTCTCTTTGGTATAAAGCATCATCTGCAGTTCCTTTTTATTACATATTGCTTAGTGCATATCAGTTTTTGAATTACTGGAAAACCTAAATTTCACTACACTGAAAGGTTCTGGGTCAATGCAGCAGGGTCAGTAAATAATTTGTCTAGTACACTTTTATTTTGCAAATTTTAGTCCATACAATGGTCAAAATATTTTATGAGTTTACTTACTAGTCGTGATTTAACCCGTTTTGGCAGTTCTTCATTTAACAGGTAGACATCTTCACGTTTTACTACAAGTTGGGAGCCATCTTCGAACTCAACCTGCAAAAGTGATTTTAGATTAGCTATGAGATTAATGACATGAACCTAAATCATTTTACTTTATATATGTTATCTTGGATAATTTTCAATTCACGCACGATACAGGACATTGAACAGTACAGGTAGACACAAAATGCTGGAGTAACTCAGCGGGTCAGGCAGCATCTCGGGAGAGAAGGAATGGGTGACGTTTCGGTCGAGACCCTTCTTCAGACTGATGTCAGGGACAAAGATAAAATGTAGTCGGAGACAGGAAGATTTGTGGGAGAACTGGGAAGGGGGAGGGGATAGAGAGGGAAAGCAGGGACTATCTGAAGTTAGAGAAGTCAATGTTCATATCACTGGGGTGCAAACTACCCAAGCGAAATATGAGGTCCTGTTCCTCCAATTTGTGCTGGGCCTCACTCTGACATTGGAGGAGACCCAGGACAGAAAGGTCAGATTGGGAATGGGAGGGGGAGTTAAAGTGCTGAGCCACCCGGAGTTCAAGTAGGTTAAGACAGACTGAGTGGAGGTGTTCAGCGAAACAATCGCCGAGGTGCACCTCCTCCAACCTCATCTACTGTACAGAGGTGCACCTGCACCTCCTCTATCCTCATCCTCTGTATCCACTGTTCCATGTGTCAACTTCTCTACATCGGCGAGACCAAGCGCATGCTCGGCGATCGTTTCGCTGAACACCTCCGCTCAGTCCGTCTTAACCTACTTGATCTCCCGGTGGTTCAGCACTTCAACTCCCCCTCCCATTCCCAATCTGACCTTTCTGTCCTGAGCCTCCTCCATTGTCAGAGTGAGGCCTAGCGCAAATTGGAGGAACAGCACCTCATATTTCTCTTGGGTAGTTTACACCCCAGCGGTATGAATATTGACTTCTCTAACTTCAGATAGTCCCTGCTTTCCCTCTCTATCCCCTCCCCTTCCCAGTTCTACCACTAATCTTCCTGTCTCCAACTACATTCTATCTTTGTCCTGCCCCCTCCCCTGACATCAGTCTGAAGAAGGGTCTCGACCCGAAATGTCAACCATTCCTTCTCTCCCGAGATGCTGCCTGACCCGCTGAGTTACTCCAGCATTTTGTCTACCTTCGATTTAAACCAGCATCTGCAGTTTTTTTCCTACACATTGAACAGTACAGCTCAGGTGCAGACCCTTTGGCCTACGGGTGATGAGTGAGGAGTATTTGGCTTCTGACAACATGTAGTCAACAACCTGCTAAATTTTAAAGAATGGAGGTTCATCAACTATACTTGTCAGGTCTATTGGTGACAGAAGCCTGAATGAAGGAAAGAATTGATTGACCTGCTTCATCAAATAGAATGCATCTGGCAGCTGTTTAATGTATTCTCTATTTTGAACGTGTGTTAAATCACAATATCTCCTAAGTAATTATCTTACAAAAATATATACAATCCAATTTTATTTGAAACTTTTCCCTCTTGCTAACATTTGGAAGTGGCATGAAATTAACTGGCAGCCAACAAAATAGGGTATTTTGTTACAATACTAATTGTTGATTTCCATTAGACTTTCTTTCCTTTCACACTTGCCATACCACATCAGTACAAAAAAAGTAACTGACACAAAAAGCTGGAGCAACTCAGCGGGCCAGGCAGCATCTCTGGGAGAGAAGGAATGGGTGACGTTTCAGGTTGAGACCCTTCTTCAGACCCAAATCGTCACCCATTCCTTCTCTCAGGAGATGCTGCCTGTACTGCTGAGTTGCTCCAGCTTTTTGTGTCTATCTTTGGTTTAAACAGCATCTGCAGTTCCTTCTTACACAAAAAAGAGTCATACTGGCTATTGAAACTGAACGAGAAAATCAGCAGAATTAAATGGCATCATGTTTTGGAACATCTGCAATGCTAGGAAAAGGAACATATGTATGCATTTTTTAAGAGATTGATATAACTGATTAAGGCGAACTGACAAAATATGTAAATGGAATTACTGATTATTGTGAATATTATCATTCTCTCCAGAATCCAATAAAAATTACAATATTGTTGACAAATTAACATGGTGCAAATATTTTTACACATCTTACCACTGCAGCTATTATTTAGTGTGTAAACCTTTAATATCTGGCAGAGATTCAGTATTTTTAAGTAAATGAACATAATTCAAATTAATTTTAAGCAATATTGGTTATTCAACCAAATACAATTGATAGCTTCAGTAGGAACAAAGGATAATTCGCCTTTTGTATTTACATTACTTCTTTACAGCTTGCCCATATCCATGAGTCAAAAATCAAAATTAATATATACTTCAAGCAAGACTCCAAGCACAATTTTCCATTTCAGTGAAGCTGGTTGTTTTCCATTTTGGAAAATAACTTTCATCATTTGTCTTGATAAACCAAAAATTGCAGCAGAAAAAAAACAACACACCCCTTTGTTTAAATAAATTGGCTTAGAAGTGAGTTACAGACATTATATTTTGATTTTAGTTATCATTAAAAAAAATTGTGTGACATGCTTTTAAACAGATTTTACAATTTACAATTTTAAATTAGAATACTTAAAATTAGATTAAAAAAAAATAATATTTCGTAATTAACAAAGCGGTTGAATTAATTGAATAGGAAATTACTCAGCAATATACAACTTTACCTGGAATCCCAATGCTCTAATGTATTTATTATCCCACAAAATAGTGCATACGTCTGAAAATAATATTTTAAAACATCTTAAGAACAAATTCCACATTATCATTTACAAGGTGGCAGTCCTTGGGCAATGTAATTTATTGAACAAGTCAATCGCAATTGCTCAAAGATAACCTCAAAACTGGCTTTGTTATATTTTCTGATCACCAAAATATAATTAACACTGCTGAATACAAAATACTAAAACAATTATGACCTAGTCTTTAAAATGTAAACTTCTGTCTTTTGTGTCACGTCGCATTTTGATTAGAATCAATTTCCAAAACATGCACATGTTTTGCTTTTGTTAGCATAACTGATATTTAAAGAGATAAAGAAAATATTCTAAAACTGTCATTATAACAAAAATGTATAAATGTAGATCTCATGAAGATGGAAATGGTGAGGAATTAGCCTCAGTGCTCAACTGATGCTATTGAATGATTACATTAATGTGAATATTACACTGATACATTGTAAGCAAAAATATACGATAGTGTAAGAAAATGCATGACAAGACTTGGAGTGATGTGGTTTTCTTTTGTGCTAGCTTTTGAACCAGTAATGACTCCCTCACATTCCAACAGCCAAAAACTTGGCATAGTCACACATTTACAACAGGAGCTTGGGAGTACAATGGACTAAACCCACATGCCAGCAGTACCATAGCAACTCAAAATACTTCAATGCAGTCAAAAGCTTCAACTGGAGGAATATCACAATTAAAGCTGCATGCAGGTGTACACAAATGGGCTCTCAGATGCACGGGTTTGTATGGTGTTACAAACTGATGTGCAAATACAACTCTTAACAAATGTTTAATGAAGATTATGCACCTCTTTGTTAAATGGACCTCGACACGCTGTGCAGTTAATTTACAATAGAAACTGATTACATTGAAAATGTAACAGCACTTACATATTTTCCCATTTAGGTTACAGATCTTTAAAAGAAAACCATTAGCGAATAATGACCAGGCACAGTGTAAAAAAAAGTGTAAAGATATTAACTTTCTATTTAAATATGACCTGTTAAGTAGACAAACCAAAAAATCTTCATTGTGATTAATAATGAATTGCAAGATACGGTTTTGTTGTTGAACAGACCAGTGGTCTGAGTTTGTGGAATAATATGGACAGGGCATATCATATCATATCATATATATACAGCCAAAAACAGGCCTTTTCGGCCCTCCAAGTCCGTGCCGCCCAGCGATCCCCGTACATTAACACTATCCTACACCCACTAGGGACAATTTTTACATTTACCCAGCCAATTAACCTACATACCTGTACGTCTTTGGAGTGTGGGAGGAAACCGAAGATCTCGGAGAAAACCCACGCAGGTCACGGGGAGAACGTACAAACTCCTTACAGTGCAGCACCCGTAGTCAGGATCGAACCTAAGTCTCCGGCGCTGCATTCGCTGTAAAGCAGCAACTCTACCGCTGCGCTACCGTACCGCGCAAACAAGTATTTTTGACTCATTGAAAATTAGTATTTTCCTTGTAGATTGATAAAGATGCACAGCTGGAGAATAAATTGCTTGTTTAAACCATTATTTTTTCAATTAACAGTATGAACAAAATTATATGTGCTATAATCATCACCCAACCACCTACTCTCTTTCTGAGCCAACATCTTTACAAGGTACAAACAAATAACCTGTCATTCGTACCTCAGCTAACACTGGTCGAGTAAAGCACATCGCCCCCTAAAGTGACAAGATGTGGCTACTATTGGGTTGGCAAGATGTGGCTACTATTGTGTGGGCAAGAGGTTCTTTCAAACAAATAAACTGCACAATTACTCTCACCTATCTTTTTAGAAACCATTACATTACAGAAATAGTTTCTTCAAGGACTATTGCAAAAATAAAAAGCAGGAGGTAATGCTACATTTTTGTACAGAAAAACTCCCAAACTAAACTGCATTTTCAATCCTTGGCAAGATTCAAAGCTGGAGAGAGCACAAAAGATTGAAGATGTGACCTACATATGTTACTCTCTTGTGACATCTAGTTACATGGTAAAATGCCAAGTAGGTTGTCACAATGTTTTACCACAATGCGAATGCTATGCCAAGTTAACTGTGCGAACTAATGCTGCAAGCGACATGCCTGTGCATAACACATTTGTTGAATTTGTAGCATCAAATGAATGCCATGAAATATTGTAATCCAACACACACACTGTATTCAAGCCTTAAAAGTCCGTGTAGAATAAAGAGTTTTTCCTTAAAAACAGAGAAAGATTTTATTTTCAGAATCACCGTATAATGTAACGATATCAGGATCTACAGTTCAATGCCACTTCAGGCAATCCTTGCATGAATCAGTCCTATTCTCCCACTTACCTTATCCCTCTCACACGCCCAACAATTCCCCTGGTTCACCTGCCAGCACCTACATTAGGGACAATTTAGATCAGCCAATGGTTTCGTGAAGAACATGCAATCTTTGCAAAAACAATGCCCAAGGTAAGGATTGAACCTGGGTTGCTGGAACTGTGCAGTGACACAGTGACTGCTCTGTTGTCCCCATAATTCTGAGAAGTTTTGGGAAGCAACATCATTGTCAGCGATAGTTTACTTCAAATTCAAAACAAGCAGGTGCCTGATATCCCGAAATATAAATCCTTCCCATTATGGCTACTCTGTCTTGGGTCAGTGATAACATATTTGTTTCTGAATCACAAGATCGATTGGTCAAGTAGAGCCCAGGACTTTAACACATAATCTAGGTTGTCACATTGTGCATTATAAGTAATATTCTGCATTGTTGGTGCATTGATGGAACTTTAGAGAGGGTTTAGACCAGTATTATCTGACAGCTCAGTTGGGCATGATTTTTTTCCACTCTTTGAAGAAGGCTGAGAAATTAGGTGAACATTATGTCATTGACATCTGACACCATCCTTTGTATTATTTCATTACTTCATTTGCCTGCACAATTTATAGGGATGTCAATAATGAACCAGTTGAAAAGGACTTTTTGGCTTCACTATTATCTGATGCTGTAATTCAGCCATGATTGATGACATGCTCAGTCAGCACGATTCCAACATTGCAGGATTTCACAGGCCGAGAGAGACACAGTGTACTCAACAGCCCTTCACTACTCACACACTCCTCCCAGTTAACACTGCTGTCTCACTGCTCCAAGGAAGCAGTCTGATTCTTGAGTTGTATGAGTGGAGTTTACATGCCCTATGACCACGTGAATTACTCAAACATCCAAAATATTAGATATTATGGATTTATCCTTTGTATAGTGATAAATAAAAGGGAAGAAAATATTGCAGCGGTACATGGAAATAAGGAGTGGGACTCTTGGGATTGGTTTTCTGGAAGCTGGTATGGTGAGATGAGTCAATCAGTAGTCTCCTACATCCTGGTAAGTACCAATCTTTCCCCTGTTATTTTCCCCTTTATCCCCACAACCTTTTTGATTATGATCCAGTATTATCTTAGTCTAGAAAAATCATAGGGCTGCAGATGCTGGCAGTCTGAAATGAAAATTCAGGATGGGACAAAGTAGATATCTAGAGATACAGCTTGAAAATAGGCCCTTTGAGTCCATGCCAACCATCAAACACCCGTTCACACAACTTCTATGTTGTCCCATTTCGCATCTACTCCCCACACACTCGGGGCAATATATAGAGACTAAGTGACCTTTGGGATGTGGGATGAAACCGGAGCACCCAGAGAAAACCCACGTGGTCACAGGGAGAACGTGCAAACTCTACAGACAGCACCAGAAGTCAGGATCAAACCCGGATCTCTGTTGGTGTGCAATTAGCTAGTTGGTCTTTTTGATGTGCACACACTTTCCATGCCATATTTTGAAGTGTGGAGCAGAGTTACAGCAGGATGGTTAAAGAGCCAATGCAACATCTGCCCTTTCACCTCCTCCCTTTCCACCATTCAGGAAATTTCCTGTCACTTTAATTCTTCATCCCACTCCAATATTTCTGACCATAGCCTCCATTATCAGTTCCAGGAGCCCCATTGAAACCCTGAGGAACAGCACCTCATTTTCCGTGTGGACATGTTGCTGCCTTCTAGATTATAGACAATAGACAATAGACAATAGGTGCAGGAGGAGGCCATTCGGCCCTTCGAGCCAGCACCGCCATTCAATGTGATCATGGCTGATCATTCTCAATCAGTACCCCGTTCCTGCCTTCTCCCCATACCCCCTGACTCCGCTATCCTTAAGAGCTCAATCCTGCTCTCTCTTGAATGCATTCAGAGAATTGGCCTCCACTGCCTTCTGAGGCAGAGAATTCCACAGATTCACAACTCTGACTGAAAAAGTTTTTCCTCATCTCAGTTCTAAATGGCCTACCCCTTATTCTTAAACTGTGGCCCCTTGTTCTGGACTCCCCCAACATTGGGAACATGTTTCCTGCCTCTAACGTGTCCAACCCCTTAATATTCTTATACGTTTCGATTAGATCTCCTCTCATCCTTCTAAATTCCAGTGTATACAAAACTGAATTTCAGAGAAGTTGGGGTTTTTTGTTTTGTTTGTACAAGAAATGACAAGTTCTGCTGTGAAATTAGACACTTCCAATACGAGCTTATTTTTCTCCCTCTCTGCAGACACTGGCTATTCTACTGGTAATTTCTAGCATTCTCTTTAGTTTTTCAGTTCTGACCTGCAACAGCTTTCACACGTCCATTTGTTTACTGTCTTTCTTGCAATGCTCTCATTATTCTATCAATCAACCTTCTCAATAACAGAGAAATTAGCTTAGCAACCCTCGACTCACCCTATTGAAGATACTCGCTTCTCAACCATCCTTCCCCAACTCCCCACAATTTAAAACTTGTTTTCTCATTCCCTCAGTTCCAATAAGGGGTCTTTGATCTGAAAATTAAATATGTTTCTCTTCCACTGATGCTGCTTGACCTGGTGAATGAATCACATAATCCTGCCCACATGGTCATTTCACTTCTGCCATCGGGAAGCAGGTATAAGGAGCCTAAAAACTGTCACATCCAGATTCAAGAGCAGGTTCTTGCCTTCAAGCAAAGGCTATTAAACACTGCAACCTCCAACTAAGCTCCTAACTACATCAACTTGGGTGTATTGTTTTTGACTTTGCACTGTTACTGTGTGTTTTTATAACTTTTTTGTTTTTTATTATGGTATTTTAAAGTACTATGTTTACATATCTGTTGTGCTGCTGCAAGTAAGAATTCATTTTCACATTGCAATAAAACACTCTTGACTCTCTTGACTGTTGAATGCTTCCTGCATTTTTAAAGATTATTTTTAACCATCCTGCTCAAACAGCTCCATACTTCAAAAAATGGCCCTTGGCATAGAACATGTGTGCACAACATCAAAATATCATTTAGCTGGTGGCATGCAATTATTGTACTTTAAACCTTTTCATACTGAATATTAAAAAGTATTTGCAAATTGAAACAGTTTCACAAAGACATTAAATTATTCAATAAAGAATTATGTGCACATTGTTTTGCTAACTTTGGCCTGGACAGAACAAAGTAACAAGAGGATCCTCAAAAATCAATCAACCCACTCATATGTCGTTCAAAAATGTAACTATCTGTCATGACTGGAACCGTGCCAAATATTACTCACCTGGTACATGTAAACGATGTTAGATGATACAAATTTGGCACCATAGAGTAGTCCATCAGTCCATCTCACCTGGACTACTTCTCCCTCTGCTGGAGGACCAAGTTCCAAGCAATTTTTACTCTACAAAAGTCAAGATAAAAAAGAACATTTTTTTATTATTCTTAACATGCCATTCTTTACCTTGTATCACAACATTAGAGTGAAATATTTGTGAAATATTTGAGATAAAAATGAAAAGGGCTCGACACTCTAAGATTTTGAAATGTGTCAAAAGCACACTTTGATTGCTCAACATCTGCATACACATACACATCTCATACAATAAAATTACATTCCTTCTATTGTTGCAGCCTCTCATGCCACCAGCTTTTCCCTGCCCAGCTTCGATCTCCATCAACCCCTTAGAATGCCCTCAATGAGAAACTAAAACATTAACACAAATGATACAATCCAACAATTGAAATTACATAAAAATCTTCAGGTAAAGATATGAGATATACAGTGTCTGATTGAATCTTTGTAAAAAAATCCCAGAAAATATTGGGAGTACTTTGTATAAGAAGGAATTGCAGATTCTGGTTTACAACGAAGATAGACACAAAATGCTGGAGTAACTCAGTGGGTAAGCAGCATCTCAGAGACTCTCTGGAGATAGGAATAGGTGATGTTTCGGGTGGAGATCCTTCATCAGACTGAGTCTCTGAGATGCTGCCTTATCCGCTGAGTTACTCCAACATTTTGTATCTATATTGGGAATACTTTGTTGAACTTTCATTAGGTTACCTTCATAAATATTGCATGATTTGTTGAACATATCCCACAGTTTCTGCTATTGTATTGGAATTACAACACATTCAGTATTTTGCTTTAAGCTAATAACTGCATCAGTCTCTTTCTTTTGAAAATTCACAGTAATCAACATTTCCTGCAGCTTCAAGCGTGTTCTTCTTTATGTACACACAGAGTTTTACCATATGCGAGTCGTTCTTGATGACACAAGATGAAAAATGCTATTAATGCTGCGGAGCAGACAGCCACACCTACATGTTTAACCAGAATAATATAAACTGTGGACTAGTGCTAGTGGTCACACCTGTTAAAACTAATTACAGGCAACCCCTGCATTACGGCCTTTCGGGTTATGGAAATTTGCCCTTAGGAATCCACAAGTCACTACCCAAAAATTTGTCATACCCCTAGAATACAATTCACTCAAGCAATTTAAGTGAAAAAAATAAATATACACAATGTTTTTTTCAACTTGTGTTTCTTGACAGATGCACAAATATTGCACTTGGAAAAAACAGGATATAGACTTTTTTCTAGGAACGCACCTCCTCCATTACTCGGAGCTTGCCTGTACTAATGTTTAGAGGATGAGCCATAAAATTAATCCAGTCCATGTACCGGCCCTCAATGAAGCTTTGATTCTTAAGAACTGGAATTTATTCTGAAACAGCCCTCACGACGATTACAAACAATGAAGAATAGTTCTCCAAACATCTAGAGGTCCTTCGTTGTAGAACATGATTGGTTATTGACTTTCCCCTAACTCTCAGTCTGAAGAAGTGTCTCGACCCGAAACATCACCCAATCCTTTTCTCTAGAGATGATGTTTGACCTGCGGAGTTACTCCAGTTTCTTGTGTCTATCATGGGTTATTGATTTTTCCCCGTCCCCAGAAACGGTCCTTACTTACAGCGAGATGCAAATAACTCAGAACTCAGATTCAGAGAGTAAAGAGCAGATTGTCTGACATAAAACACATCATTTTTATAATACATTAGCTGGTACACATGATGCTTCATTAAATGGATGCAGGAATATCGCACATGAGACGATAATAACAAACATATATATATATATCTCCAACAACTTAGTACAGTGCGAGGAACAATGTACACTCGGTGGGCAGTGTTTCTGTGTTGTATATGCTTTGTAAACAGTTTATTCTGAATGTTCTTCAGGTAAGAGGCAAAATGCTTGTCACAGGTGCAACAGCTGACTGTTGAAGACAACTTACGATTGTAGCAGATAATAAAGTGGGGGGGGGGGGTTCTGACCATAGGAATTAACTAGATCTGGCCATTCGGCCCACCATGACAGCTCAATAAGATCAGCACCATCTTCCTGCACTAGCCCTTTGATTCCCTTCATGACTAAAAAATCCTCTATCTTAAATATACTCAGTGACTGAGCTTTCACAGCTGTCTACACAAGAAGATTTCCCACTCAATGAAGACATTTCTTCTCAACCATCTCCTGAACAAATAACCCCTTATTTTGTCACTGTGGCCGGATCTAGACTGGCTCCCCAAATAGGGGAAACATCTGCTTGTATCCTGTCAAAGCCCATAATAATCTTGTAGATTTAAATGTGATCACCACTCAAACTTCTAAACTCAAGAGAGTCACAACCAGTCTGCTTATACTCCCCTCATACGATCAACCCGCCATGCTGAATGCAATCCGGTCAATCTTTACTGACCTCTCTCTAACATAAACCTATATTGCTGTAGGTAGGGAGACCAGACACGTACACAATATTCCAGATGCCATTTCACAGGGTATAATATTTTGGAGAAAGGCGTGTCTATTCTTGTACTCAAATGCCCTTGAAATAAAGACCAGCCTCCTGTCTGCTTTCCTAATTGTTTGTTGAACTCATATATTAACATCCCATGATTTCGGCACAAAGACATCTGAACATCAACAATCTCTGTCATATCTCACATCTAGATTTAATTTGAAATGCAGATCTAGGCTTCCCAGTCTAGCTTGCTCAAGCCCCCAGGGAGAGGATAAAGATGACAAGAAAAAAGGAATAATAATTAAGAGTATAGTCAGCACGCTACCTGCTCTGCCTAAATGCATGCCAGAAATTCTCAAAAATCATGGGGCAGGCCCAGCTCCTTTAAAGGAGCCACTCATAACACCAAGCAAATTATGGATTGAGATAGCGGGGAGCCTTATCGAGCCTTAATGTACCTTACCGAGTTCAGTCATATGGACAGCGCAGGTTTCAACATCACATGATAAATATATTTGCAAAGTGTGTATCATGTTCTTGCAGCAATTATTTCAGGGAATAAGAATCTCTGTTAATCCTTTGCTGGTGCAGTGCCAGGAGGAAGCTCGCAATCAAGGAGCATTTGCCTCGCTTTCCATTATGATTCAGGCACCCCTGGGATGCTTGCACCACTTAGCATATCCTTTGCCTAAACGAGGGAATTGTTTAACAAAAATAACTCAAACTAAACTATTTGTCAGAGTAAAATCTTCAAACTGCTGCCAATACTTAACATAGAGGATACAGAGTGGAAGAAAAATGTACTATGCTGTCTATGCTTCCTTCCAGACGGCCGATGGGAAAGTCTTGGCACACCAGCTCTATGTTCGAGCTGCTGTCAAGAAAGGCTTTTATGGGCCTTTTGGAAATGGGGTGGGGATAGAAAAGGTGAGGGGATGGAGTGGAGTTGAGAGCAATGAGAAACCCAAATATGGTTCACTGTTAAGCGAATGAACAAAGGGAAAAAAAATCTACCATTACCTTCTAATGCATCCCCATAAAGCAACAAACAGATTTTATAAATAAATCAACATTTAACAGCAGACATTTATCAATACTATTGAAGATTTTGTTTTCATAGAAGCAGAATTTACAGGTTGCACACTTGCCCTTGGCTGTTCATTTTTAATGAGTTACTGCACAGTAGTAGCAAACGATGTGATGTCTACCATAGGCATCTGATACCTGTGTTTACAGGATTAGCAACTGAGGGTCAGCTGTTTCATTAACCACTCAGAGTAATGGCGATTGAGTCAGAATTTGGAGGTGTCTGAAAAATAGATTCAATGTTAAAGAGTCCTGAAGTCATTCATATAGCACAGAAACAAATCCTTTGGCTCACCCATGTCAAAGTCAACCATCTATATAGACCCAATTTAACAGCTGTTGGTTCACAGCCTTCTCTTCCTCAGTGATTTAAATGCAAATCTAGATATGAATTAAATGAGACAACCTGCTTTCAGCACCCACTCAAGCAGTGTGCTACAGATTCTCACCATTTTCTTAGTGAAAAACTCATTCCTCAAATGCTCTCTAAACCAATTTACTCCTTGCCCTAAACCTATGCCCCCTTAGCTCCCTCTGCTGTTGGGAAAATCTTCCTACTATCTTCGCTGTCTCTGCCACTCATAATTTTGTACAGCTCAATAGTCTCTCATTCTTGTCTGCTCCAAATATAGTCTATCCAATTCCACACCATAATTCAGAAGCTCCATTGCAGGATGCATCCTGATGCATTTTCTGAACAATCTCGCCAGTACAATTGTTTCCTTGTTATAGTGTGGTGACCAGAATTGTACACTCTTCTCCAGTTGTGGGCGAACAAATGTTTTATACGGTTGCACCCTAATCTCCCTGCTCTTACATTCTATATCATCACTAATGCAGGCAAGTTTCCCATATGTTTTCGTCACCAGTTGATGCAATCTACAGGGATCCTGGGATTTGCACTCCAAGATCCCTCTGTTCCTCAGCACTCCCAGTTGTTGTATGTGGACCTACCTACACATGCTGCTCCTAATCTACTTTTGCTGTGTCTTGTCCCATGATATTGAAATCAGCCTTTGCCCAATTCAACATTTAATTTCCAGGCCATCCTTATCCCTTTCCATGACCACCCTGAAACCTGGTCGCTGTCGCTAAAATGCATTCACATGGGCACTTTAATCACTTGGTTGGCTACATTCCCTAGGGTTAGGTCCAATAGTTCTAACAACGCACTGGCTCAAAATAATTTCCTGGGCATACTTTGAAAATTTGGCACCTTCATATGTTTCACACAAAAGGAAATAATTGTAAATATTTGCAAAACAACTGTGAAATCGTACGTTTGAAGACTTAAGAGTCATAGTCATACAGCATGAAAACAGGCCTTTCGGCCCAACTTGCCCATGCTGACAAAGTGCCCCATCTACACTAATGCCACCTTCCTGGGTTTGGCCTATATTCTTCAAAACCATTCATAGGTTTAACCATTTAAAAGGCATTTGTACCTGTCCAAACGCCTTTTAAATGTTGCTATAGTACTTGCTATGTAGACTTGATAGAATTAACTGATCAAATCTGTGTTACCATCAAAACACTTTTCCACACATACAGCAAAAGCATTTTTCATGTAAAAGGCAATGACATAATCCCATGTTCTGTGATTGTGTTGCTATTCTTACTTTAGTAATTTTCTACATTGTTAGTTATTAAGCACAGATTTACCCTCGCTAATACCAGAAACAAATTCTCAGGATGTTAAAAGCCAGTGCATACGGTAACCATTTTGCATTTTAACAGTATGGCAAATTATCCATTTACACCAATACTATATTATTGCTTCATTCTGCCTCCAACTAATACTGATAATATTGGTAGTTAAAGAAAATAATGACCAACAGATAGGAAATCAGAGAAATAATCTTTGTTATAAAAATTACATCTTCGGTAAGTAAGCTAATTTTGGCTCATTTCAATTGGATATTAAGAATTTTAGCCACACAGTTTTCTCAGATTAGCGAAACCAACATTTTGTCCCTCTTTTTTACTCCTCTTGATACTTATCTCCCCATTTGCTTCATTCAGCACAGAGAAAGCTTTTCACCTACCAGACTGATTGGCAAATAGTTACGGTCTGCAAAAGATATTATTTTCATAACCTTAAAATATCTTCATTCTAATTCAGATTGTTTTTGAAGGTTTGCTAATAGAGGAATGTGCAAAAGTATGATCCAGGGAAGTTCAATTACAGCTGGCAAAAATGCTTGCGTATTTTATTGAACAATTCAGCAACTAATCTACTTTTAGATTTGATGGTACATTCATTATATTGGATTGAACATATGGCCAAAGTGCTCTAAGTGAAGTCAATTTGCTTACGCAAATTAACTTACATCATTAAACAGACTCTTCCACAAATTCAGATTTCACAAAACATTGATGCCATCAGCTTTGCGCAAATATTAACATCAATAAGCCATTTTTTTAGATTAGTCGTTAGAAAATAAGTGAAATTGTGAAGACGATATTTAATGTTCACCCCTCAGTGCCTGTGGGAATGGAATCACATTCAGGCTGACAACAGCACCTTTAATGCATCAAACCCTCTGAAGTACTTTATTTTGGATAGTCATCAAACAAAATATCATGCTGAGCTACATAACGTGATATCAGAGCAGATATCAGACCTTGCTCCCGACAGACTCTCCCCCTCAATCCCCTGGTCCACATCCTCTGCCCTTTCTTTGTCGCACCTGACCATCAAGGCTGAGCAGGTGAGGAAAGAGCTGAGCAGACGCCGCCCAGGCAAAGCCACAGGTCCCGATGGTGTCAGCCCTAGGGTACTCGTGCCAGCCAGTTGTGTGGAGTACTCCAGCATATCTTCAACCTGAGCCTGGAGAGGGTTCTTGTTATGTGGAAGACATCCTGCCTGGTTCCTGTACCAAAGAGGATGCGCCCCAGCTCCTCCAATGACCACAGACCAGTGGTGCTGACTTTACACATCATGACAGCTTACAGCCTCATATTTCGCTTGGGCAGCTTACAACCCAGCGGTATGAACCTTGACTTCTCTAAGTTTAGATAGTTCCTCTGTCCCTCTCTTCCCCTCCCCTTTCCAGTTTTCCCACTGTCTTCATGTCTCCACCTATATCTTTTCTTTGTCCCGCCCCCCTGAAGAAGGGTCTCGACCCGAAACATCACCCATCCCTTCTCTCCAGAGATGCTGCCTAACCCGCTGAGTTACTCCAGCATTTTGTGATACCTTCGATTTGTACCAACATCAGCAGTTATTTTCCTACAGTTCTCACACATCATGAAGTTCCTGGAGAGGCCGGTGCTCACTCAACTGTAACCCCTGATTAAACCCTACCTGGACCCCCTGCAGTTCGCTTACCAAACAATGATGGGGTTGAGGATGACATCATCCACCTTCTCCATCGTTCCAAGCTCACCTGGATAAGCTGGGAAGCATTGTGAGAGTCATGTTTTTTTACTTCTCCAGTGCTTTTAACATCATATGCCTGCACTGCTCGGGAGCAAACTGACGAAGATGCGGGTGGATGCTCCACTGGTGTCCTGGATCACCAACTACCTGACTGGCTGACCACGATATTTCAGGCCACAGTGAGCAACAAAGGGGCCCCACAGGGGACGGTCCTCTCTCCCTTCCTGTTCACCATCTACACCTTGGACCTCAGATATAACTCGGACTCGTGCCACCTGCAGAAGTTATCAGATGACTCTGCTATTGTGGGCTGCATCAGAAAGGGGAGGGAAGCTGAATACAGAGGTGTAGTCAACAACTTTGTGGAGTGGTGTGGGCTGAATCACCTGCAACTCAACACTGACAAGACTAAGGAATTAATGGTGGACTTTAGGAGGAGAGGAACACCACTGTCCTCAGTCTCCATCAATGGTGTGGATGTGGAATTTACCAGGGAGTACAAATACCTTGGAATGTACCTGTACAGTAAATTGGCCTGGTCCAGGAACGCTGAGGCCCTGTACAAGAAGGGACAGAGTCGGCTGTACTTTTTGAGAAAGCTCCGCTCCTTCAACTTCTGTAGTAAGCTGCTGCAGATGTTCTATCAATTGGTGGTAGCCAGTGCCATCTTCTTCGCTGCTGTGTGCTGGGGCAGCAGAACGAAGGCCGCTGACGCCAATAGGATTAACAAACTCATCAGAAAGGCTGGCTCCGTCCTGGGGGCAGAGTTGGATTCATGGGAGGTGGTCTTGGAGGGGAGGATGTTCCTCAAACTACAGAGCATCCTGGACAATACAGCTCACCCCCTCCATGACACGCTGGTCATCCTGAGGAGTACCTTCAGCAAGACTGGTTCCACCAAGATGCAGGACAGAACACCACAGGAATATTCTACTTCCCTGTGGCTATCATACTGTACAACTCCTCCCCCTCCTGTGGTGGGGTAGACTGACCCTCCCCCCCACCAATCTTTGCACATCCACAATCCTTTCCACTTGTCACTATAATTTCATGTTTCATGTACTTTGTGTTTTATGACTGATGGCAGATCAATTTCCCTCCTGGGATAAAGTTCTATTGTATCGTTTCGTAGAAACAAAAACCTGGACAAAGAGGTCGGCTTTAAGGAGCTGTTTAAAGGCAGAGGAAGAAGTCTTAAGGGAATAATTCTGCAGCTGTCTGTGCTGGTAACTGAGAGTCTGGCAGCTAATGGTGGTGATTAACTTGGGGTGTTAGCAAGAGATCATAACTGGAGAAATGTAGATATTTTGTCGGGTCGCTGGTGCAGCTTTGAAAAAATGTGCAATCTTTTCTCTAAATCATAGCAATGTATATGCAAGTGACAAAGGAAAGGTGATGGGAAAATAAAAATTAATATGCACTTTAGTACGGACAATGTGACTTTCTATAATTGCAAGTTTGCAGAGGGATCAAACATTAATGGAACTCACTGGTATAGTCAAGACAAGAAGAAAAGTCAGGTACTGCTGTGAGCTCCAATAATAGATGAGCTGAAGCAAGAACAAGTTAGAAAGTTAGAAAGGTGGAAATAGTTAATGGCTCTTGTTGGATATGGAAGTTCTATCAAATGACGTTTGACATACAACTACCATGTCCTTATACTCTTCCCATTTAATAACCAACATACAGTATACACGCATGCAACAAGGAGACTTCCTACACCAATTTGAAAATGAACAGCAGCTTCATTACTAAAATGTATGGTATGATCTGCCTAAGGTAGACACAAAATGCTGGAGTAACTCAGCGGGTCAGGCAGCATCTCAGGAGAGAAGGAACGGGTGACGTTTTGGGTCGAAACGTCCAGTAAACCTCCAGTTTAAATTCCATTTGGAATATTTGGGAGGACCAAGAACCAAGAACCCTTCTTCAGACCCTTCTCTCACTGCTCCCCCTCTGTGATTCGTCCTGCTCTCCAACTCTACGCCTCAATGTATGATCTGCCTAGATAGGATGCAAAACAAAGTTTTTCACTTTATCTTCATACACCCGATAATAATAAAACAAAATGAATAATTTTTTTATGGATTTTTAAACTTAAGGTAATTCCTATTCCAGCTTCCTTTGACCTCAGAAGCAACCACCAGCAGAAGATGGTACTTCACTATACAGACCCTGCCAGGGGTACGGCAGGGTTCCAGTCCTGAGAACTGTTCGTAATTTGAACAGTTCGCAAGTTAGAAATGCGGCTGCGAACCAAGTCCCTCACAACAAACGTTGCCGCATAGGAATAGTCTGGAGAAGCATTTTAAATATTATTTTCCCATTCTTTGCAATAAATCTAAAATTCATAAATTTAGGCTGTTTATCTCAGGTTAATAATTATATTAATTTCAAAGATTATATTGCATGCTGTTTGCCTATTTGTGTTTTATAAAGGACATTGCTGCTGGTCTGAACGATGCGTCTCGAGATTGGATTCATAAAATGGACAAAAATCTGTTAACTGGGATTATATACGTTGTGGATTCAGTATGGCCAAATGCCAGCTAGTGTCAAGAACAGTCATCTGCAGCTAGACACAAATAGGTGGAGTAACTCAGCGGGACAGGCAGCATCACTGGAGAGAAGGAATGGGTGATGTTTCCGGTCGAGACCTTTCTTTTCCATCTCTGGTTTAAACCAGCATCTGCAGTTCAGTCTTACACAGTCATCTGCAGCTGGCAAATCCATCCCGTTTGAATCTCAAATTCTTGTTTGTATGCATGTACTGTAAATAACTTGGACATATGTAAACTGGGGACAATCTATGCACTGGAATTACATAATCTCCATTTTGTGAAAGGGCTTCCAACAACCAAAGGAATCAACAACAAGTCGCAGAATAAATCACAGAGACGGTTCAATGCTCCTTTTCCATAATCCAGTCAGGTAAAACAACGAACAGCTAACAACAGAAAACGTAAATGCAAGTTCTTCTGAAATTGTACACAAGTTGATTTTTCTTCTACATAAGGATTTATAGACAATAGGTGCAGGAGTAGGCCATTTGGCCCTTTGAGCCAGCACCACCATTCAATGTGATCATGGCTGATCATTCTCAATCAGTACCCCGTCCCTGCCTTCTCCCCATACCCCCCTGACTCCGCTATCCTTAAGAGCTCTATCTAGCTCTCTCTTGAATGCATTCAGAGATTTGACCTCCACTGCCTTCTGAGGCAGAGAATTCCACAGATTTACAACTCTCTGACTGAAAAAGTTTTTCCTCATCTCCGTTCTAAATGGCCTACCCCTTATTCTTAAACTGTGGCCCCTGGTTCTGGACTCCCCCAACATTGGGAACATGTTTCCTGCCTCTAACGTGTCCAACCCCTTAATAATCTTACATGTTTTGATAAGATCCCCTCTCATCCTTCTAAATTCCAGTGTATACAAGCCTAGTCGCTCCAGTCTTTCAACATATGACAGTCCCGCCATTCCGGGAATTAACCTAGTAAACCTACGCTGCACACCCTCAATAGCAAGAATATCCTTCCACAAATTTGGAGACCAAAACTGCACACAATACTCCAGGTGCAGTCTCACTAGGGCCCTATACAACTGCAGAAGGACCTCTTTGCTCCTATACTCAACTCCTCTTGTTTTGAAGGCCAACATTCCATTGGCTTTCTTCACTGCCTGCTGTACTTGCATGCTTCCTTTCATTGACTGATGCACTAGGAAACCCAGATCTCGTTGTACGTCCCCTTTTCCTAACTTGACACCATTCAGATAATAATCTGCCTTCTTATTCTTACCACCAAAGTGGATAACCTCACACTTATCCACATTAAACTGCATCTGCCATGCATCCGCCCACTCACACAACCTGTCCAAGTCACCCTGCAACCTCATAGCATCTTCCTCACAGCTCACACTACCACCCAGCTTTGTATCAACTGCAAATTTGCTAATGGTACTTTTAATCCCTTCATCCGTCATTAATGTATATTGTAAATAGCTGTGATCCCAGCACCGAGCCTTGCGGTACCCCACTAGTCACTGCCTGCCATTCTGAAAGGGACCCATTTATTCCCACTCTTTGCTTTCTGTCTGTCAACCAATTTTCTATCCATGTCAGTACCCTACCCCCAATACCATGTGCTCTAATTTTGCCCACTAATCTCCTATGTGAGACCTTGTCAAAGGCTTTTTGAAAGTCGAGGTACACCACATCCACCGGCTTTCCCCAGTCAATTTTCCTAATTACATCCTCAAAAAATTCCAGAAGATTAGTCAAGCATGATTTCCCCTTCGAAAATCCATGCTGACTCGGAACGATCCTGTTACTGCTATCCAAATGCTCCGCAATTTCGTCTTTTATAATTGACTCCAGCATCTTCCCCACCATGGATGTCAGACTAACTGGTCTACAATTTCTCGTTTTCTCTCTCCCTCCTTTCTTAAAAAGTGGGATACGATTAGCTACCCTCCAATCCACAGAACTGATCCTGAATCTATAGAACATTGGAAAATGATTACCAATGATTTAACTCCATTGTTATCCCAAGATTATATTTATAACTGAAATGGCAATGCAAGCTTTGAATGCTTCAGCAAATGCTAGTTAAACAACCAATATAGATCACTGTCATAGCTGAAAGTTTTTATTTTCAAAAAAATTTAAATTGGTGTAAATTTTTTTTTGGAGTTGTCAAATGTATTTGTTTGAAGTCACAAATAAAATGTTAAAATAAATAGGGTTCTCAAGCAATATCATGACTCCCAGCTACTGCTTTGTGAAGATAACATTCACAACTGCTTCTTGCAAGTTTGTTTATTGTATTGTCTTCCAAAGCTAATGCCAAAAGGGAAACCTAAACTAACGTGCAGGCTTGATGTGATGCTGCAGTTTAATCAGAAGAATAAGTAAGGGTGGAGGCAGGCGGCACTGCCTGGGTACCATGTCTGAATGGGATAAATGAGGAAGGGGATCTCAAGGTAGAGTTGCACAAAATGATAAAACTGGCAAAGTGGGTTAAGGTTAAATAAAAAACAAATCTAACTCCCAGTTTACGTTGCAAGGAGGAGAATAGAAAATCTGTCAAGTTAATATTGTATAAGTTTTTATGCTTTGTTAGTTCACATTTGGCTGTATTGAACATAGCTCTGTTCACCCTATAACAGAAAAGATAAGGAATGCACCAAATATTCACAAGGATGTTATCAGAACTATCCTGACGTACCAATCAAGAAAGGTTGGAACTTTTTATCTTTAGATAAGGGAAAACGAAATGGTAACATGATAGTGATTTTTATCATTATGAAAAATGTAACAAAAAACATGCAGAAATTGTTTTCACCTCTGTGGGATACAAAAACAATGATATAATGTGGATACCAATAACTTCAATAGTAAAGTCAAGGAAAACCTATTTTCCGTGTGATAAAAATGTGATATCAACTACTATAGGGAATGATTTACGTGTATTATGGAGAAACCACCATAGTTCTTGAGGTAGAAAAGAATAAAGCATATGCTGACAGATTTGAATGCAGAGAGGATGGTGGAGCCTTTTATGGAATGTAAGTGGCAGTAAAGATCTGTTGGGTCAAGTGGATTGTGTCTGCCATGTGGATTACATAGAACAGAGAACAGTACAGCATGGAATGGGCCCTTCGGCCCACAATGTTTGTTGCAAACAGGATACCAAGTTAAACTGATCTCATCTACCTGTACGTGATCCTAATCACTCCATTCCCTGCACTTCCATGCGCCTATCTAAAAACCTCTTAAACGCCATTAGTGTATCTGACTCTACCACCACCCATGGCAATGCGTTCCAGGCCCCCACCACTCTCTGTGTAAAGAACTTGTCCTGCACATCGCCACTAAACTTTCCCCCTCTCACCTGCCCTCTAGCGTTGGACATTCCACCCTGGAGAAAATGGTCCTGACTGTCTACCCTCTCTAAGCCTCTCATAATTTTGTATACTACTTATGTCGTCTCCTCTCAACCTCATGTGTTCCAGAGAAAACAATCCAACCTCCCATTGTAGCTGAAATCTTCCAATCCAGGCAGCATTCTGGTAAACCTCCTCTGTACCCTCTCCAAAGCCTCCACATCGTTCCTGTAATGCTGTGACCAGAACTGCATGCAATAATCCAAATGCGTCCTAACCAACATCTTATAGAGCTGCATCGTGACTTCCTGACTCTTGTATTCTATGTGCCTAGCAATTAAGGCAAGCAGATGATACATCTTCTTTACCACCCTACCTACTAGCGCAGCCACCTTCAGTGTGCCATGTACTTGGACTCCGATCCCTCTGCACACCAATGCTGTTAAGAGTCTTGCTATTAACTGTTTACTCTAAACTTACATTCAACCTCCCAAAGTGCAACATTCTATGCAACTCCATGAAAACCACAAGCACTTGTTCATTTTCAGGTGATTATTTTGAATCTTTACTTTAAATATCAAATGTTTTTCCTATTGAAGAATCTCAAACTATTTTGAAAATGATTTACAGCATTCACTTTTAAATGAAAAGCTTATTGTAACAAAATAAGATATTAAAGTCATCAGATAAAAAGGAAAAGACCAACAAGTATAAGTAAAGAGCAAAACAGGCCAAAAGCAAAACCATTCTGATTGAAAGGCAAATTTAAAGACATGATTCGCTTTGGAAAATCCAATACCTGAAATTGAACATGATTTTTAAAAAAAGGCTGTCTGGCCTGTATTTCCAGAAAAGTTTATTTCAGGTGTCTCACAAGTTATATGTTGCAAGTCTAAGAAACCGTACCGCAATGTAGCCTATTGAAGCAAAAGCCTCAACATAAATGTAAACCATCACAGGTGACTATCTTAGTCCAGTCCATCCCGATTATGCATTAAAATGGTTAATTAAAATTTAACAAGCGAGACAATCTTGCACTAGAACATTAACTTGAGTAGGAAAGAACTGCAGTTGCAGGTTTAAATCTTAGACACAAAATGCTGGAGTAACTCAGCGGGAAAGGAATGGGTGACATTTCGGGTCGAGACCCTTCTTCAGACTGATGTCAGGGGAGTGGGCAGGACAAAGATAAAATGCAGTCAGAGACAGTAAGGCTGGTGGGAGAACTGGGAAAGGGGAGGGGATTGAGAGGGGGAAAGCAAGGGCTATTTGAAGCCAATGTTCATACCACTGGGGTGTAAGCTACCCAAGTGAAATATGAGGTGTTGTTCCCCCAATTTGCGCTGGGCCTCACTCTGACAATGGAGGAGGCCAAGGACAGAAAGGTCAGATTGGGAATGGGAGGGGAAGTTAAAGTGCTGAGCAACTTGGAGATCAGTTAGGTTAAGGCGGACTGAGTGGAGGTGTTCAACAAAACAATCGCCGAGCCTGCGCTTGGTCTTGCCAATGTGCAGAAGTTGACACCTGGAACATCGGATAGAGCAGATGAGGTTGGAGGAGGTGCAAGTGAACCTCTGCCTCATCTGAAAAGACTGTCGGGGTCCTTGGACTGAGCCGAGGGGGGAGGTAAAGAAACAGGTGTTACATCTCCTGCGGTTGCAGGGGAAAGTACCTGGGGAGGGGGTGAGGTTTGGGTGGGAAAGGACGAGTTGACCAGCGAGTTGCGGAGGGAACAGTCTCTGCGGAAAGCAGAAAGGGGTGGAGATGGGGAGGTGTGGCCCCGTTGAAGGTGGCAAAAGTGTTGGAGGATTATATGCTGTATGCGACGGCTGATGAGGTGGAAGGTGAGGACAAGGGGGACTCTATCCTTGTTGCGAATGGGGGAATGGGGAGCAAGAACAGAGCTGCGGGATATCGAGGAGACCCTTGTGAGAGCCTCATCTATAATGGAAGAGGGGAACCCCCGTTTCCTAAAGAATGAGGATATCTCCGATGAACTAGTATGGAAAACCTCATCCTGGGCGCAGATGTGGCGTAGACGGAGGATTTGTGAGCAGGGGATAGAGTCTTTACAGAATGCAGGGTGGGAAGAAGTGTAGCCTAGATAGCTATGGGAGTCAGTAGGATTGTATTAGATGTTGGTCAATAGTCTGTTTCCTGTGATGGAGACGGTGAGATCCAGAAACGGTAGAGAGATGTCGGAGATGGTCCATGTGAATTTGAGTGCAAGATGGAAATTAGTCATGAAGTTGATGAAGTTGATGGTTTGACGTACCCTACAAAGAGGCAGGCACAGCTGGGGCCTTGCGAGTGCCCATAGCCACACCTTGGATTTGGAGGAAGTGGGAGGAGTCGAAGGAGAAGTTGTTGAGGCTAAGGACCAGCTCTGCTAGGTGGAGGAGAGAATTGTTAAATACAAATTGGAGGAACAGCACCCATCTTCCCTTCCTTAAATGAAGACTGTCCCCTCACCCCATCCTGTTACATCTTTTAACATATGGTATCTGTGTATCTCTTATCACAAAATTACTCTTTGATTCGCCTCACTACCCAACTTACATTTCAAGTATGGATTTCAACATGAATTGCTAGAATTTTTTTAATCAATTAGTCAACCAAAGTTATATGAAATACTTTTTTTTTTCCACAGCTTATTGATTAATTTTGCTATCAACAGATGGGAAATGTTACCAAAAACACAGAAAGAAACATTCCAAAACACAAAATAACACATTTATCTGGAAAGTATTTCACTACAATGATTCCATTAATAGTCTGGTCATATTTTTACTGGCACAGAGGAGATGAATGGAGGTAGCAAATGAATTATAGATTATCAATTAAATTTATCTTTATTCACTACAAACCTAACTTTCCTTGACGACATGCCTAATGAAATATTTTTTACTTAGCTCCCAAAAGTTAATGTGGGATGAAAAAAAGCAATTTTAGTATTACATTGTTACGGTTATTGAGAGCTAATACATAGATTAATTACAAGCTGTATTAATTCCCAAAATAAAGCTTTGAAAAGTTCCCGCCAATCCAGTCTTCTTGATTGAGTACTGATATGACCCAAATAAGAACAAATCGTTTCTGATATTCTGGTTAGCCAAATGCTTTGTTCATGAAGATTGTTAAATTGTTTGTTGCACATTTATAGACCAGAAACGTGTTACATATGATTGAAACCTGTGCTGGGCACTGAACATTTACAAACAGCATCAGACCATCTATTTGTATAAGGTGAAAACTTTGCAGAGACAAAATAATTGTAAAAAAGAAATACTTCACCAAGAACCAAAACATAACTGTAAAAAGAGAAAATTATGCCACTTCCCTTCTACCATTTTATTATCATTCACATTTCTATTCCTGCCTTTAAGACCAAATCATCCTAAAATCTCAAGTAACAAACACCAAGAATTGTACAGATTGCATCTTCATATCAGCTCAGTGGGTAGCGTAAAGCAAATGATTGATTGAGTTTATAAGGAAGAAATCCTAAAAGAAAAAAGCTGTCTCTCCATATAGAGACCATGAAAAATAATATATTAAATATCTTCAGGGAACTATATTCATAATTCTGCTTTTTTATTCCATTCATTGAAGATCTCCGGTTACACAGCAGTAACTCGATAATACAAATTCTTCACAGCTTGAGCACCTCCATCCAACACCAACGTTGTCTCACTGAATTCTCTACGGGACTACTTACTAGTGGAAACTAATTTTGCGAACACGAACAATCTGAAGTGGTTGGCTTGTGTGGAATTGGAATAAATATAATTAACTAGTTGCACATAAACAAGTTTGAAGAATATTTCAAAATATTTTATCACAAAAGTTTTACTTGATAAGAAAAGGGAGATGCCTCTAATGGAAGCAATCTACCAGCATTTCCATGCTCCTTGAAGAAAAAAAATGCTAATTTCAATCAATGTGCCAATTCTACAGATAATGCGTATTGAATGAATAGACCACTTCTGTGACTACTTTAGTACGTCCAACAAAGGGTAATTATAATTACTGATAACCTTCCGTCTAATTTATGTATACAGACAGATCTATAACAGTAAATGCTCTTCTGGGCTTTTTATTTTAAAGGCAGAACAAAATCATTACACTTTTTAATATATTTTGGCAATTAAGTGTGCAGTACCAAGTCACTAACTCAGCAGATTACGATTTTATTTTAAATGTTTTTGGGCAAATTATATCAGTAGTAAGGGAAACAGGGAAACCAATTACCCCTGGTACCTCTGCTCTATCCTGATATACGCTGATTATTTTGTTGAAAATAGTTGTTCACATATTTATATTCAGTGGCACCCGAGGCACTGATTTTAGTGCAAGTTTTGTTTTACCTCGGAGAGAAAACAGATCAAAGTGAATAATAGACAGTATAACCAGGTATGAGATGTTGTCAATCAATTTGATGACAAGTTTTTTCGTTTTTGCTGAACGAAAAGAAAGCAATATGGGTTTTATTGCTATCTCACAGATCTGGCTTATTAACCGATTACGAGAAACCATTTACAAGTTCATTGTTTGTGCGTCTCCTCCAAACTCAGCACCAGTGCCTGAAGTGCTGCTCCCCTCTAGTCCATGAATTAATTGTGCTTTAAAGCAACTTTAAAATGGTACAATTAAGACAACGATGAAAAGGAACTAGAAAGTAGTGAATTATTTTAGTCAGAGTCATAGAGTGATACAGTGTGGAAACAGGCCCTTCGGCCCCACTTGACCACACCGGCCAACATGTCCCAGCCACACTAGTCCCACCTGCCCCGCGCTTGGGCCATATCCCTCCAAACCTGTCCTATCCATGTACCTGTCTAATTGTTTCTTAAACGTTGGGATAGTCCCAGCCTCAGCTACCTCACCCACCAGCCTTTGAGTGAAAACGTTACCCCTCAGATTCCTATTAAATCTTTCCCCCTTCACCTTGAACCTATGTCCTCCGGTCCTCGATTCCCTTACTCTGGGCAAGAGACTCTGTACATCTACCCGATCTATTCCTCTCATGATTTTATACACCTCTATAAGATCACCCCTTACACTCCTGCGCTCTAAGGAATAGAGACCCAGCCTACTCAACCTCTCCCCATAGCTCAGATCCTCTAGTCCTTGCAATATCCTCGTAAATCTTCTCTGAACCCTTTCAAGCTTGACAATATCTTTCCTATTACATGGTCCCCAAAACTGAACACAATATTCTAAATGCGGTCTCACCAACGTCTTATATCATTGCAACATGGCATCCCAACTTCTTTATTCAATACTCTGACTGATGAAGGCCAATGTACCAAAAGTCTTTTTGATCACCTTATCTACCTGCGACTCGACCTTTCAAGGAACCATGCACCTGCACTCCTAGATCCCTCTGCTCTACAACATCCCCAGAGGCCTACCATTCACTGTGTAGGTCCTACCCTTGTTAGACATCTCAAAATGCAACACCTCACACTTCTCTGTATTAAATTCCATCAACCATTCCTCAGCCCACCTGGCCAATCGATCCAGATCCTGCTGCAATCATCTTCACTATCTGCAAAACCACCGACTTTTGTATCATCAGCAAACTTGCTAATCTTACCCTGTATGTTCTCATCCAAATCATTGATGTAGATGATAAACAGTAACGGGCCCAGCACCGAACCCTGAGGCCCACCACTAGTCACAGGTCTCCAGTCCGAGAAGCAACCTTCCACCCTCTGCTTCCTTCCATGGAGCCAATTTGCTATCCATCCAGCTATCTCTCCTTGGATCCCATGCGATCTAACCTTCCAGAGCAGCCTACCATGTGGAACCTTGTCAAATGCCTGAATGAAATCCATGTATACAACATCTACAGCTCTGCCCTCATCGACCTTTTTGGTCAGGTCTTCAAAAACATCAATCAGATTTGTGAGACATGACCTCCCACGTACAAAACCATGCTGACTATCCCTAATCTGCCCTTGCCCGTCCAAATGCCTGTTTAACCTATCCCTCAGAATACTCTCTAGTAACTTTCCAACTACAGATGTTAAGCTCACCGGCCTATAGTTCCCAGCATTTTCCCTGCAGCCCTTCTTGAAAAGAAGCACAACATTTGTCACCCTCCTGTCTTCCAGCACCTCTCCTGTATTTAAAAACGACTCATAAATTTCAACCAGGGCTCCTGCAATTTCCTCTCTGGTTTCCCACAATGTCCTCGGATATATCTGATCAGGCCCTGGAGATTTGTCTACCTTCAGTACTTCTTCGGTAACACTGACTGCTCTCAAAACACTCCCATTGACCGCCCCAAGTTCCTCCATCCTATTGTCTTTCTCCTCAGTAAATACAGTAGAAATACTCATTGAGGACCTTGCCCATCTCCTGTGACTCCACACGGAGGAAACCGCTTTGATTCCTGAGAGGTCCCACTCTCTCTCTAGTTACCCTTTTCCCCCTGAAATATTTATAAAATCTTTTGGGATTGTCTTTAATGCAACCCGCAGAGCTATCTCCTAGCCACTTTTTGCTCTTCTGATCTCCTTTTTCAGTTTACTCCTTAGTTCCCGAAACTCCTCCAGGGATGCACTTGATCCCTGCTGCCTATACCTGTCCCATGCATTTTTCTTGTTTTTGACCAATGCCTCAATTTCCCTCGTCAGCCAAGCTTCCTTACGTTTGCCTGCTTTGCCCTTCACTCCAACGGAGACGTACATATCCTGAGCTTTTGACAGCACACTTTAAAAACATCCCACTTGGCTGATGTTCCTTTCCCCTCAAATAACCTGCTCCAGTCAACTTGAGCAAGACCTTCTCTCATACCCTCAAAGTTGGCCTTACCCCAGTTGAACATTTTAACACGTGGGCCCTCTCTGTCCCTATCCATAACTATCTTAAATCTATTCGAATTGTGGTCACAGGTCCCAAAAGGCTCCTCCACAAACACTTCATTAACTTGCCCTTCCCAATTTCCCAATACTAGATCCAGTATTGCCCTTTCATGTGTGGGGAGCTCTACATACTGCTTACGAAAACTCTCCTGAACACTTTTGAGGAATTGCACCGCTTTGTTTCAGCAACACTAAAGAGGAACTATTAAAATGTGTTACTTCTGTAGATTGAACCAAAACAAATTACTTACAGCAATATCCTCTGGATACAGATCATCACTGAACGAGCCATCGTCAAATATGACCTCATAGAAAGTTTGAGAGGAAATTCCGGTGACACCACAACTGTAATATCTTCCATTCTTGTGCTTTGAGATGAGTGTTTGTCCAATTGCTAAGTCTTGGAATAGAGTTTTGTTTTTCTTTGTTTTGAGGGGGAAGAAAGAGAAAATAAAAGTTTTGCTAAGAAATATTAGTTCATTTACTGACCCAACCTAACTTGACATCAAAATATTAACCATGCAGCAGGATATATTTTTTACTTTTTTCAATAATATTTTTCCATATACGTTCATTAGTCTTCCATTATAACCTGCAGAGCTGCTCATCAGTGATCACCTTATTGTTACCGAAGTGAGAAAAAAAATCATTTGCATTAAGCGTATTTAAAATTGGACTGAACTTGCTTGACATTTCATTTAGCAGCAGCATTATATGAAATTAAGCGACAAAACAAATTGCTGGAGGACCCCCCCCCCCCCCCCCCCGCCCCTTCTTGAACTAGAGTTCCTCCGCTAATTTGACTTTTGCTTCAGATTCCACCACATGCAGTCTCTTGTGTCCCACATACGAAATTAAACCACAGGTTCAGTAAAGGGCCTGTCCCACTTAGGCGATTTTTTTGGCGAATGCCGGCGACTGTCAAAGTCGTAGCAGATCGCCAAAATTTTCTTTTACCGACGACAATGACCACGACAATGCCGAGTCAGGTCGAAATTACACCGTCTTCAGAAACATCGTGAAAATTCCCACGCTGTCAATGCTTCTCCGGCGTCCTGATTTTCGTTGAAATCACTGACAAGTACTTGAGAGTTTTGAACTATAACACCTTGTATGGGTTACTTAAAAACCAAGCTTCACTGTAACAAGGAATAAACTGGATTTACTTCCAGTTTACTAATAGCTGTATTAAAAAAAAAAATTAAGAAGTGGTTCAGTGGATGTTTTTGAAAAATGTGTGGGCATTCTTTGAAAATGTAAGGGAGATGCATATCTGGTTTCTGGGTTGCATATCTGGGTTTGGAGCTCACTTTAAATGTAATGGCTGAGGCCAAATCGCGAAAATTCCCACGCTTACCTGACCGTCAAACTGGCGCCTCCAATTTACCTGTCAAATGTCCTGACGGTAAATAAATTGGTTAAACACAAGCATTTTATGGTATTTTGAAATGACTTTACTTATTTTAATATTATGTGCTTCTAAATGCATCTAAGAGAACCAGTCAAACCTGGGGACAGCATGCGACAGCGCCCGCAATAAGCAACGATACCTGGCGACAAGCCAGCTGTCGCCAAGAAATTTCAAACCGGATGATTTCTCAGCGACGCGCCGAGATCCACTACGATTTTTGGAAGACTCCTCACGATCATGCCCGCGACACCCCGGCGAACTGTCGGCGACAGCCTAGTCGCCGGAAATCGCCTTAAAATCGCCTAAGTGGGACAGGCCATTAAAGCACCGCATTATCGTCCAATCTTGTTTGAATGCATTGATGTTTAAGATATTACTTTTTAATTAATAATTCAGATAAAAAGCAGTCTGTTACTTCAGTTTCATTGAAGAGCCATTTATGAAAATGAAGTACAAGTTAATGCAAATATTTTCTTTCAGGAGGTATATATTAAAAAACGTACATCTCCAATAATGGCAAATAAAGTTACTTCTTTTTTTAAATTTTGCTTATCAAAATCAAAATCATCTAAGGTATTACAAAATCAACTCTTGGGTTTTATAACCTAATATTCAAATTATAATTCAAAATTTGCCAACGAACATTCTCAGGTTAGAGCAAATGGAAGTGAATAAAATACTAACCACACTTGAATTTGTCTTGTGTCTGAAGCACGTGATGAGGACAACGTATGGCCAGTCATCTGGTTCCATTACGATGCCTGCTGCATGGGCACAGGTTACGTGGAAGGACGTTGGACAACGTCCATATGAGCACTGAATACAAGCACCCAAAGTCCTCTTAGCTCTTTTTCTGCAAAAAACACATTTCTGTAGGAGAAAAGAGTTAGGTTTAATTTTTAACCTAAAATTTCCAAGTGTAAAGATCTCATAATTCTGCCAGTTTATCCAATGAAACATGCATTCATTATTACTTCAAAATAAGCCCAGTCATAACATTAATGACTGAGGAACAGTAACTGCAGATGTGAAGTGAAACCAACATCTCAATGAAATTAGACAGAAAGTGCTGGAGAAACTCAGTGGGGCAGGCAGCATTTCTGGTGAACATGACTAGGTGACGTTTCAGTTCGGGACTCTTCTTCAGACTGGGTCCCGACCCCAAACATCTCCTATCCATGTTCGCCAGAGATGTTGCCTGACCAGCTGAGTTACTCCAGCACTTTGCATCTTGAAACCAGCATTTGCATTTTTTTTGTTTCTCAATGAAATGAGCTAGGCCTAGCAATGGCAGAAATTGTTTATTGCAGTGAAATGCTTGGTAAGAAAAGGATTAATCAGACTCTTTTGTCACCTTATCTTGTGGCAGTATTATTTTTTAACTATTGTTTATTATGTGAATCTATTTGAAGTTTAGAAGTGGAAACATAAAACATCCTGGTTTCATAGTATAAAAATAATTATTTAACATGGAGGCATTGCACAAAATTATTGGAAGAGTTACTTTGGAATTTAGGTTCTAATCATTCAAAATCACATGTGCTAAACTATTAACATGTTTTGGGTTCTCATGTAAAGTTCCAAATATAGCTGTTTATTGCATCTACAATCAATCTGTGATCGTCTGATAATTAATGGATTATCCCTTTTTAATTTTGGGTACAAGTTAAAAGAAATTCCTAGAATATCTACAATGGACACAAGAATTACTGATGATAGTTTGAATTAAAAGGGTAAATACTGATGATTTAAAAAAAGGATCCAAGTACATAGATCATTGATAGTCACAAATACTAATGAAAAGCTCTGATTGGCTTCTCTATTACACCACAAAAGCAATGGAACATTAAGGCATATAAATGTGACTGAAAGTATTCAAAACATAACTCAAAGCTCAACTGGGTCAGGGCATCAGTACTCACTGCTCCATCTCAAGAATATCCTTGGAGAAAATCCAAACAAAGATTCATCAGCATGAAATATGAAATGAGAAGTCTGAGGTATTGTGAGAAACAGAGTGAATATATTATATTTTCGCAAAGAGAAGAGTTAAAGAGGTGATCTGACAATAATATTATGTTAAGAAAATGGACCTGTTAATTATGGAATGCGTAGAAAGGAACCGCAGATGCTGGTTTATACTGAAGATGGACACCAAGTGCTGGAATGGAATAATCACTCCGCTAATGTAACCCCACTTTTTGCTAATGTAACCCCACTTTTTGCTAATGTAACCCCACTTTTTAAAAAGGGAGGGAGAGAGAAAACGGGGAATTATAGACCAGTTAGCATCACATCGGTAGTGGGGAAAATGCTAGAGTCAGTTATTAAAGATGTGATAGCATCACATTTGGAAAGTGGTGAAATCATCGGACAAAGTCAGCATGGATTTACCAAAGGCAAATCATGTCTGACGAATCTTATAGAATTTTTCGAGGATGTAACTAGTAGAGTGGATAAGGGAGAACCAGTCGATGTGTTATATCTGGACTTTCAGAAGGCATTCGACAAGGTCCCACATAGGAGATTGGTGTACAAACTTAAAGCACACGGTATTGAGGGTTCAGTTTTGAGGTGGATAGAAAATTGGTTGGCGGACAGGAAGCAAAGAGTAGGAATAAACGGGTCCTTTTCGGAATGGCAGGCAGTGACTAGTGGGGTACCGCAAGGCTCAGTGCTGGGACCCCAGTTATTTACAGTGTATATTAATGATTTGGACGAGGGAATTGAATGCAACATCTCTAAGTTTGCGGATGACACGAAGCTGGGTGGCAGTGTTAGCTGCGAGGAGGATGCTAGGAGGCTGCAGAGTGACTTGGATAGATTAGGCGAGTGGGCAAATGCATGGCAGATGCAATATAATGTGGATAAATGTTAGGTTATCCACTTTGGCGGCAAGAACAGGAAAGCAGAGTATTACCTGAATGGTGACCGATTGGGAGAAGGGGAGATGCAATGTGACCTGGGTGTCATGGTGCACCAGTCATTGAAAGCAAGCATGCAGGTGCAGCAGGCAGTGAAGAAAGCGAATGGTATGTTGGCATTCATAGCAAGAGGATTTGAGTTTAGGAGCAGGGAGGTTCTGCTGCAGTTGTACAGGGCCTTGGTGAGACCGCACCTGGAGTATTGTGTGCAGTTTTGGTCTCCTAACCTGAGGAAAGACGTTCTTGCCTTAGAGGGAGTACAGAGAAGGTTCACCAGATTAATCCCTGGGATGGCGGGACTTGCATATGAGGAAAGACTGGATAGACTGGGCTTGTACTCGCTGGAATTTAGAAGACTGAGGGGGGATCTTATAGAAACATATAAAATTCTTAAGGGGTTGGAGAGGCTAGATGCGGGAAGATTGTTCCCGATGTTGGGGGAGTCCAGAACCAGGGGTCACAGCTTAAGGATAAGGGGGAAGTCTTTTAGGACCGAGATGAGAAAACATTTCTTCACACAGAGAGTGGTGAGTCTGTGGAATTCTCTGCCACAGAAGGTAGTTGAGGCCAGTTCATTGGCTATATTTAAGAGGGAGTTAGATGTGGCCCTTTTTGCTAAAGGGATCAGGGGGTATGGAGAGAAGGCAGGTACAGGCTACTGAGCTGGATGATCAGCCATGATCATATTGAATGGCGGTGCAGGCTCGAAGGGCCGAATGGCCTACTCCTGCACCTATTTTCTATGTTTCTATGGTTCTGTCTTCAACCGGGGAAGTCCAAAGGAATTTAACTATTGCAAGAATTGCTCAATTGAAACATTGTTTCTGGCTCTGAAATGTAAGGTCGTGTGAGAGCTTTAAAAATGAAACACAATTTCATTTGGGAAATAAAAATATTTCACAATAAAAAGGAAAAATAGAATTAATTAAAATAGCATAATTACAAAAATAGAATAGTGAAGACCAAAGGAACTGGTTTACAAGAAAAAAAACAAAGTGCTGGAGCAAAGGATCAGGTAGCATCTCTGGAGGACATGGACACGTAACAGAGCCATTCACTCTTGATTTAATCGAGAAGCTAATTAGAGCTTTTCATTAGTATTTACGATTATCAATGATCTATGTACCGAGTTCTTCAGACTCGGGTAACGTTTTGGGGTAGGACCCACAGGTGATGTATTGAGTTTGGATTCGTCTGAACAAGTATCTGATTTGAAACTGTATCTGTTCTCTCATTATCCATCTTATCCTTTCTTCATCTCCAATTTAATTATATCTTCTGATCTGCACGGCAGCCCTCACTTATTTGGTTCCACTCCTTTTTCTTATCAGATGACATGAATCGTTGACTGCCCATTTCCCTCCACAGACGTTTGCTAACCCACTGAGTAACACAAGCACTTTGTTTTTTGGAAGTGGATATTATTAGCCTTTAATCTCTTCAATTTCTCTACTATATTTGTGTCAATAATCACCTCTACCCTCTCATAAGACATTCGTCATAATTTGTAGGACGTTACGCCATATCTTTAATATATCACCTTTATCTTTATTTTAATATCCTTTAAAAGTTCCTTCTAACACTCATAATACTTCTAAAAATACCTGTAAAAACATGGAACTGCATGTGCTGCTTTATGCCATTTATATAGTCTGAAAAAGGGTCCCGACCTAAAACATCGCCTATCCATATTCTCTAGAAATGCTGTCTGGCCCAGTTTTTCCATTACTTTGTGTCTTTTTAAAACTTTGTGCCTTTTTTTCTATACTTCTTGTCAGTTTATCAGAGATTTTTTAAATTCTAATGCTTTTAGTTTAGTTTAGAGAGACAGCGCAAAAAGAGGCCTTTCGGCCCACCAAGCATGTACAAACACCGTACAGACAAGCACCCGTAGTCAGGATCGAGCCCGGATCTCTGGCGCTGTAAGGCAGCAACTCCACCACTGCGCCCACCTATTTAATTAGCCGTGAATGAATTATTTTCTTAAAGGAATATATATTAAAATAATTCAATATTTCTTTAAAATGCTTGCTATTAACAGTTTCTAATCTTATTTCTCAATCTAAATCAACTCCCTCTTGTTGAGATGCAATTGGCTTTACATCAATTTAAAGCTCCAATTACATTCTCCAACAGTCAACAAGCCAAATATATTATGATTACTCTTCCCGAGAGGACTGTTTACAATAAGATTTCTTATTACACAAGGCAGGGTGTAAAATAATCGGTTTCCCAGGTTGGTTTCATAACACATTGCTCCAGACTATTTTATCAAACGCATTCTCTTTTGCCAATTTGATATGTCCAATCTAATGCATTTTAAAGTATCTATGATTATTGCATTATCTTTGCTACAAGTTCTCTAATTTCTTAATTAAAACACTTTAAAAACATATTCATTGTTTTAGGGCAACTAAATGTCTATCCCACTATCCTCCTTATCCTTCTTTCATCTCCATCTTAATTGTATATCCTGAACTTTACAGCGACAATCCTTTCTCACTCTTATCCTTTTATGCATCACTACAGACCAACACCTTTTCAAATGTTTTTCCTGCCCTCTCAAAACATGGCGTACTGTGGACTATTTAGTTCCCAGTCATATTCATCAAGCAATATCAAGCATAATTTGTCGATATTATTTTAATCTGTCTACTTTATGAATGATTTATGCAAAGTTAAATTAATTTAACTTTGGCCATTTTATTCCTGATTTGATATTCTCCCTGCTGTATGCTGTCCCCTTCTGTAATGCTCCATTTATTATCTTTGGAACCAGCATAGGGTTCTACAGCCTTGAAAAATCAGTTTATAGTTATACATTTTCTGATAGAATATACCGTCCTTTTCTACTTCAAGTTAAAGCTGGAACGATAGCTTCATTACTCATGTTGCTATTATTTAATTGCAACATATCCTCAGGAAGATTTTTAGATTCCGAGTACAGGGTACTGCTCACAAATGGAACTTCTTATTGCCCATAACTTTTGGTTGCACACTGAACCTTCCATTTGGTTCGCACCTATGGCAATTTAAGCACAACTTGGGTATGAATCCAGATTTTTGACGTCACTTTCAATTTTGATCTTAGATCCTTCAACTTCCATATCAGAACTTTATTCTGTCTTCTTTAACCATGTATTTCTCTGAGGTTCACGACAATGGATCCTCGCCACCCCATTGCAAGCCCTTCCTCAACAGCTGAGTGTTGTCCTTAACCATGACAAAAGCATAGCCTCTTGGCATCCCAGTCATGGCTGTAGAGATTAGTCCTAATCTATCCCTTACAAATACTCCACACCTTTTTAGTTTAATGTTTTCCTGTACCACACGCCCTCAAGAGTACCACAAATGAATTATCACCAGATAAAAATTCATTATTTCAAAATTCGTAAACTTCTGACATAAACTACATTTCTTTTCATGGTAGAACTAAGCAACACCACCGAACTACTTATTTTCACTATCCCATCGGCATCTTCAATAAAAGTTTCCAAGAAAGGAGAACAAACTAAAGTTTATTTTGGTTCAGTAAAGCAGCTGGTGTTTGGAAATTTATTTGAGCAACTACAAACACTACAGAACACCCTTTAAATGAAATGAAGGCCAGAGAATAGCCTCGCTATTTGGGAAATAATTGATATTTACAAAATAATGAAATTATTTTGTCTGTCATTTGTGCACATGTGGCTACTTATCTAACGAGACAATCAATTAGTAATATCAAGATTTCAGATGAACTGTAAAACACTGCATATCTGGCATTGTGATAGTAGTTTGTCAGAGAACAAAAGAGATTATTTATAAAGTAAATGAAAGATTTCAGAGGAAAAAAGCAGTGCATTGAGGAATTATGAGACATTGGAAATTATGTTCAACAATATATAAGAAGTAGAGATGGAGAACTTAAAACTAGAAACAAGAAAGGAAGAAAACATGCACAATGCTGAGCAAAAACAATAGGAATCCCCATCTATACTGTGCCTGGAATGTAAAAACAAATCCCTCGACTCATTAGACAAACATAATCAAAATATTTGAATGTTGAGAAGAAAAACATATGCTGAAGATTTTTTGGAAAGGACTATGAAATAAGTGGAAAGTGAAAAGGCAGACTTGCTTTGGGAAAGACTTCTATCTGCAGAAAATTAACTTTAAAATATTATTGAGTAAAGACTTCTATCTGCAGAAATCATATTAGATGCACAACACACTTCATAACTGTTAGGTGTTTGAGTGCATGCCTATTAGATGAATTTTAGATCATAACAATTGATTTTGCCAGCCATTGAATGCGAAACACTTTGCTACCATTGCAGAAAATCAAGGCAAACAAATTGTAAAGAAATGTTAAATGATTCAGAAACTGCGTAAAAATTACTAATAGCCTTCAAACATGGGCGTAATATACAGCTTTCAAGCAAAAACACACCAAGTACCTTATATATTAAAAAGAATAATTTATCAGATGCACACTTGGATTTAAAATGCAAATCTTGACTCTGGAATCTGAGTCCTGAGTCAAAAGTATCCTGCTAAATTTCTCCATAGCACACCAATTCACAGCCCAGTGGATTGAAATGCAGGCAACAAAATTAATTCTGTGGAAATACTTCAAAGCTACAGGAATCGTGCAAATTACTCTTGTTCCATGCAAATAACATCACCCATTTATTGTTAAAATTTATCTGCTAAACCCTTTGGTTCAGTAGTTGAATGCACCAAATATCACAGAAACTCAGTGGGCTTCTTATTTTAAACACCTTATTTTTAGGACTTGGGACTAAGCACAGTTAATTAAAAAATGTTTCAAATGATCTATGAGAAATACTCGGCATCAATTTTCTCTGAATGTATCCAGTCAGTGTTCACAAATGAAGAAAAACAGTGGCCATTTGGGATTAAGCAACCAGCTTGGTAGTACTTCCACCATCTAAATATTACACTCATGGGAAGAAAGGAACAGAGGGCTATGTTGATGAAGTCGAAGGTAAAAGCCTGGAAATAATTGGCATAACAGCCTATTTTTGCACTGCAGATACACATCTGTGGGAGACGAGATAAAAGTCACTCATTGATATTGAGCCACCAATTGACAGAATTTAGTATCAAGATGTAAAAACAAGGAACTGCCACTGACCAGAAACTCAATTAGCTAAGCCATATAAACATCATGGCTACCAGAACAGGTTAGTCCCCTGCCCACACTAACAAGGAGCATATTCCCAAAGAGAGCTCTTGGTTGGTAAGGCCCAGGGTAATGAGGGGTCTTCACACTGTGATCAGCAAACTCTGTCCCCAGAAATGATCTGACCGTGGGTTACGGACCCAGGCTCGTCAGCTATCAAAGCTGTCAAGGAGAATGTCTCTGGCAATCAAATGCTGACAAAAATATTTCAAAACTGTTAACCAGTAAGGTTAATGTGAATTTTTAATTTAATATTAAAATAGAAAAAATAGAAACAATTCACATTAACTCAACTGATTTAAAAATGTAATTACTGTATAAATCACTAGCAACTTATTTATATGAAATGGAGTTGCTAAAACTTAATCTGGTACAGGTACAGCAATTTGCAACTGAGGCCTTCTGTAGAAGATTTAACAGGTCTAATTGTTACAATGGCCAATCAGTTAAAAAAACTGGCCCAACGAATAGAAGTTGATGTGACATGACTTTAATTTAAAATATTTCATAGAAAAGCAAAGTGTCAATGATATTAGTCTTTGAATAAGAGATAATAAAATGTATCTTTTCTTGATCCTGCAAATGGCCTTCTAGTTTCCCACCCAACTCAGAGTTTATAATTATTTTTGGAATATCTAATTCATCATTGTGAATCTTGAAATTTGAGTGGATGTTGGGAGCCAAGTACACACTATTTCCAAGCACCTACCACTCTGTGTGGTAAAGAAAAACTAGTCTAACGCATCTCCTTTAAATGTTTCACTTCGCACTCTTGTGTGGTAAAGAAAAACTTGTCTGGCACATCTCGTTTAAATGTTTCACTTCGCATCTTAAGCCTACACATTCCAGTTAGTATTTGACATTTTCACCCCAAGAAAAAGACTACTTTAATCTACTTTATCCATATCAACCTTATTACTCTCATAATTTTATATTACAAGTCACCCCACTAAGATGCTCCAGAGAAAGCAATCCAAGTTTGTCCAACTTATCTATCCTGAGAGCTCATACACTCCAATCCAGGCAAATCCCAGAGAACCACTTTGCACCCTCACCACACCCTTCATGAAAATGGGTGGCTAAAACTGCATTCATTACTCCAAATGTCGCTGAACCAAAGTTCTATAAAGCTGCAGATCACTTGTCGATTTTTATACTCAATGCTGCGACCGATGAGGAAATGTGCCATATGCCTCCTTTACCACCCCAGCCACTTGCTACTTTCAGCGAGCTATGAACTTGCACCAAGGTTCCCGCTGAACATCCAGAGAGCCATGGACCTGCCTGCATTTGGCCCATATCCCTCCAAACCTATCCTATCCATGTACCTGTCTCATTTATTTCTTAAACATAGCGAATAGTACCTGCTTCAACTACCTCCTCCGGCAGCTCGTTCCATAAACCCACCACCTTTTGTGTGAAAATATTACCCCTCAGGTTCCTATTAAATCTTTCCCCCCTCACCTTAAACCTATGTCCTCTGGTTCTTGATTCCCCTACTTTGGGCAAGAGACTCTGTGTATCTACCCGATCTATTCCTCTCTACACCTCTATAAGATCACCCCACATCCTCCTGCGTTCCAAGGAATAGGGTCCTAGCCTGTTCAATGTTTCCCTATAGCTCAGGTCCACGAGTCCTGACAACATCTTCGTAAATCTTCTCTGCACCCTTTCCAGCTTGACATCTTTCCTAATAACATGGTGCCCAAATCTGAACACAGTACTCTAAATGCGGCCTCACCAACGTCTTATACAACAATAAAACATTGTTGAGGCCACATTTAGAGTACTGTGTTCCCATAACCTCACAACATCTACATTCTAACTGATGAAATACAATGTGCTAAAAGCCTTTAAGACCACCCTACCTGTGATGCCACTTTCAACAAACTATGTACCTGTACTCCTAAATCCCTCTGCTCTATAACACTCCACAGAGCCCTACCATGCACTACAGTGCCCTCCAAAATGTCTGGGACAAAGACCCATCATTTATTTATTTGCCTCTGTACTCCACAATGTGAGATTTGTAATAGAAAAAATCACATGTGGTTAAAGTACACATGGTCAGATTTTAATAAAGGCCATTTTTATACATTTTGGTTTCACAGTATAGAAATTACATCAATGTTTGTACATAGTCCTCCCTATGTTTATACATAGTCGCATAATGTTTGGGACACAGCAATGTCATGTAAATGAAAGTAGTCATGTTTAGTATTTTGTTGCATATCCTTTGTATTCAATGACTGCTTGAAGTCTGCGATTCATGGACATCACCAGTTGCTGGGTGTCTTCTCTGGTGATGCTCTGCCAGTCCTGTATTGCAGCCATCTTTAGCTTAAGCTTGATTTGGGGGCTAGTCCCCTTCAGTTTTCTCTTCAGCATATAAAAGGCATGCTCATTTGGGTTCAGATCGGGTGATTGACCTGGCCACTCAAGAATTGACCATTTTTTAGCTTTGAAAAACTCCTTTGTTGCTTTAGCAGTATGTTTGGAATCATTGTCTTGTTGTACAATGAACCGCCAGCCAATGAGTTTTGAGGCATTTGTTTGAACTTGAGCATAAAGGATGTGTCTATACACTTTAGAATTCATTATGTTAATACCATCAGCAGTTGTATCAATAAGTGAGCCAGTGCCTTCCACAGCCATGCAGGCCCAGGCCATAACACCCCTACCACCATATTTCACATATGAGGTGGTATGTTTTCGATCTTGGGCAGTTCCTTCTCTCCTCCATACTTTGCACTTGCTATCACTCTGATATAAGTTAATCTTCGTCTCATCTGTCCACAAAACCTTTTTCTAGAACTGTGGTTGTTCTTTTAAGTACTTCTTGGCAAACTGTAACCTGGCCATCCTATTTTTGCGGCTAACTCTTCTGCCATCAGCTGTGGAGGTCTTCCTTGGCTTGCCAGTCCCTTTGCGATTAGTAAGCTCACCACTGCCCTCTTTCTTAACAGTGTTCCAAACAGTTGATTTTGGTATGCCTAAGGTTTGGCTGATGTCTCTAACAGTTTTATTCTTGTTTCTCAGTCTCATAGACAATATACAATAGGTGCAGGAGGAGGCCATTCGGCCCTTTGAGCCAGCACCGCCATTCAATGTGATCATGGCTGATCATTCTCAATCAGTACCCCGTTCCTGCCTTCTCCCCATACCCCCTGACTCCGCTATCCTTAAGAGCTCTATCCAGCTCTCTCTTGAATGCATTCAGAAAATTGGTCTCCACTGCCTTCTGAGGCAGAGAATTCCACAGATTCACAACTCTCTGACTGAAAGGTTTCTCCTCATCTCAGTTCTAAATGGCCTACCCCTTATTCTTAAACTGTGGCCCCTTGTTCTGGACACCCCCAACATTGGGAACATGTTTCCTGCCTCTAACGTGTCCAACCCCTTAAAAATCTTATACGTTTCGATAAGATCTCCTCTCATCCTTCTAAATTCCAGTGTATACAAGCCTAGTCGCTCCAGTCTTTCAACATATGATAGGCCCGCCATTCCGGGAATTAACCTAGTAAACCTACGCTGCACGCCCTCAATAGCAAGAATATCCTTCCTCAAATTTGGAGACCAAAGCTGCACACAGTACTCCAGGTGCGGTCTCACTAGGGCCCTGTACAACTGCAGAAGGACCTCTTTGCTCTTATACTCAACTCCTCTTGCTATGAAGGCCAACGTTCCATTGGCTTTCTTCACTGCCTGCTGTACCAGCATGCTTCCTTTCAGTGACTCATAATGGCTTCTTTGACTTTCATTGGCACAACTTTGGTCCTCATGTTGATAAACAGCAATAAAAGTTTCCAAAGGTGATGGAAAGACTGGAGGAAAGACTCGGTGCTCAGAGCTCTCTTTTACCTGCATTAAGGAGGCAATTAAACACACCTAAGCAATTACAAACGCCTTTAAAGCCACGTGTCCCAAACATTATGGTGCCCTGAAATGGGGGGACTATGTATAAACACAGCTGTAATTTCTACATGGTGAAACCAAAATGTATAAAAATGGCCTTTGTATAAAAATCTGACAACGTGCACTTTAACCACATGTGATTTTTTTCTATTACAAATCTCAAATTGTGGAGTACAGACGCAAATAAATAAATGATGGGTCTTTCTCCCAAACATTATGGAGAGCACTGTATGTAGGTTCTGCCCATGTTAGGGCTCCCCAAGAAGCTGCATTTTTATACCACACAAAATATACCACTTGCGGAAACACAAATGTAGTTCAGTAAAAATTAATTAATTTCCACACACAGCAAACTAAAAAGCAGTAATTTTCTCTTTATTTGGAATCTTGCAATGGACTTTGCTGCTACAATTCCACATGTACTCAAGTATTCAGAAGGTTGTTCCCTTGACTCCATATATACTCAAATATTCAGAAGGTATTTCCCTCGGCAGTGGCTGACCTAGCCAATAAATTTGACCTATTCTTCACATTTCTTTCTCGCACGACGGATGAGTATGAAGGCCAAAATAGCATCTGTCAATCATTGCCCTTCATCCCTGTAAACACCAAGGATAAATCAGATCAAAGATTCTCTTTCAGACAGTTGTAACCACTTGTGAATTGACCCCTGACAGGTATGATCCTCACCCTTGTAACTCGTAGTTGTACCTTCTGTAAACTAAGAATGAGACATATTTTCAATGACTTCACTGGTGCATTGACCAAGCACTAGGTGCATAGAATGAAAAAATTTCTTGGGGAGAATGAGCAACAGAAAAGAAGACATAATATTCTTTCCAATTTTCTTTTCTAGACTGGTGCTTAGTTAAGCTTCGTCAATCACTGCAAAATTGAACTCCACAAGAATATTTTATAGTTTCTTACAATGCCATAATGAAGCTATTTATACATAACACATTTAGCTAAGCGGAAGTCAGATAAATCAGAATTATAATGACGCAGGAACAAATTTAAAACCTAGACAGAGAAGATAGTCAATTTACCAATATACTGATTTACATCACTGTTCAAAAGACGTGCACTTTAATTGAGGTAAAATAATACTTTAGCTTCAATGATAATTAAATCTGTAAAACCATAATGGCCCATACTTCATGACTGTTATGATGATGAAACACGTGTAATACCCATTAAAACTCTCAATGGAGTTTTCTGCATCAATGCCCATTCCCTGAAGTCAAAACTGTGATCACCATCCATTCACACAGTTCAACACTGCTTTTTGTATTTCATAAAAACAAACTCATAGAAGCTCATCTTGAATCAGTGTGATCTTCAATCTATACTCTTCAGAACCTATTAATACTTGCATTATTCAGAAGCTGAAACTTTACTCACTGCAACTCCCTTGGCAACTGATCATTCTGATAGACAGGGACACATTGCTCAGAAAATGGAATAAAGAGTTTGCATTAGAGCAGACCTTAGATAAAAAGGATTCCCTCCCTCAAAAGTCCTCTATGGCAAACACACAAGTGACGTCAGTGTAATTGTTGCTCTCACCATCAAATCAGAACTTTATATTTGTAATGTGGAAGAGTTAAGTGGGTTAAGCATTGATAAATACAACCTTGTTTTAAAGCCAGTGGGAAAATGCTGCTCAAAATTGTATACTTTTTGATTGACAAAGCACTATAGAATATAGGACTTTCTTGCCAAATATAGCATACACCATCCCCAGAAACACTTTTGACAGCTAGTTAAGTCATCTCCTCAGGCTTTGCAGCTATCAAAACTGTCAATTCTTAACATTTCTGTGAATGACAAGCATTCAACAGAATTAAAATGAATAATGGTAAAATATTAAATGTTTTATAGTTTTAGAACAATAAAAAACAAAGCAAAAAACTTCAACTCAATTATGTACATTTAAGTTAACTCAAAAAGTGTAAATAACTTGAAATGTAATTGTTTCCCTTGAATCTGTTCATGTCTCTGAAATGAATGGAGTCACTAAGATTTCCTTGCTAAACTATTGGAAAACTAGAGGAAGCTGAGGCTCTGTCAATGGCTTCCAGGAGCAGATCAGTTATAGAGTTCAATAGACAATAGGTGCAGGAGTAGGCCATTCAGCCCTTCGAGCCAGCACTGCCATTCAATGCGATCATGGCTGATCACTCTCAATCAGTACCCCGTTCCTGCCTTCTCCCCATACCCCCTCACTCCGCTATCCTTAAGAGCTCTATCCAGCTCTCTCTTGAAAGCATCCAACGAACTGGCCTCCACTGCCTTCTGAGGCAGAGAATTCCACACCTTCACCACTCTCTGACTGAAAAAGTTCTTCCTCATCTCCGTTCTAAATGGCCTACCCCTTATTCTTAAACTGTGGCCCCTTGTTCTGGACTCCCCCAACATTGGGAACATGTTTCCTGCCTCTAATGTGTCCAATCCCCTAATTATCTTATATGTTTCAATAAGATCCCCCCTATAAAAATGGCAGGGTATTAGATGGTTCTCTGAAATGTTAAGAGATTATCCATCTGACCTTCCCTAAAACATATTATGCATCATTGCTCTAAGTGAGACTTTGTTGATCTTTCTTTACTGCTGTTCCTTGATCATGACGTAGCAGGAATACACATTGTGCATCAGGTGCTGCAACTGATTGTGTTCCCAATGGCTGGGGATTGTAGTTTCATTTTCATTGAATCTCTACAATAAAGTAATGACAACAGGGTTTATCAACTCCACACCTCTACGTTTAAGCCAAATTTCTACATCCCAGCTCATAAAGTTCACCTTTCAAGTCCCAGTGTCATTCTGCTACACCCAATGTGGGGATCACATCGGGGGCCAACATTTTTATCCATCATTTTGACCTTGAGTAGTTCTTGGGAAGTTGCTCTCCTGAAATAATGCAATCAATATGACGAAGAGACTTCTGCAGCCATGTTCAGTCGGAAGTTCTAGGATTTTGACAGTATGACTATGCAATTACAAAACATGTTTATGTCATGTGGAATACCAAGAGCACCAGGTAATTGATGGTAATTGTACTAATCCTTGATCATAGAAGACTAGGGTTTACAAGATGGCTGTTAAAGGTGTTGCTAGTTTTTTTTTGCAGATAGTAAATGCTGCCATTGTGCACAATTAGGTGTCAAAGTGATTATTTAATATTGTCGATGGAATGCTCAACAAAATTAACCTTAGTTTGCTTAATTGACTGATTTTACAGTTGTGCTTATCTAGTCAAATGAATGAGTGGTCTATTGTGCTCCTAACTGGCAGTCAATGCATGATGTAAAGTCTTTTGAGTTGTGAACCGAGTCTGTGAGATATCTGGAAGGCTGCAATGTGATTCTTTTATCAGGTTCAACAAAGCTGAGTGTATGTAAATTCTATTTACATTTCAAAATTGATAAATCAAGGTGCAATTATTAATAATGCAATGTCACTTCTCAAAACAGTGTTTGCAATGATGGTTAGCAAGATGACTTTCAATGTAGCATTCATAGTCCTGCCATGTCCTTCACAAAAGTAGCTTTTGAACAGGTTTCTGCATTATGACAAAAGCAGCAAAAGTGTATTTTTTCAATAAATTATGTAACCAGTTCATATCAATAGTAGACTATCTAAGAGTTTTCTGATTATGGAGGGCAGGGTTTGATATATTTTATTTTGCTTATAGTTGGACAATGCAATTCACGCTCCAAATCAAAATTCTTGCTATTCTTTGAAAAGGTTTGAAAAGTTTGTCCTGGTTGACATGTAGAGGGAAATGCGAAACCCTCATATAATTTCAAAGATAAAAACCAAATTGAAGTTCACTTCTTCTCACTGACATGTTCTTCTAAATAACGTGTACATATAATTTTGCTATAATAATAATAATAATAAGCATTTATTTTATATAGCGCGTTATCAGGTGCTCAAAGCGCTTTACAAAAACAATCAGCATAAAAACAAACAGACAAACTATCCTAACGGAGAAGCGGCGAATAAACAACGCCAGCGTTCTCTCACGTCAGGGTCCGGCAGTAGACAACAAAAAGCACAGGACACACAGATACAATTTTTACACAATTTTTACACAAACAGCCATCACAGTGATTGCTCTAGGCACACCCTCACTGTGATGGAAGGCAAAGTCTTATCTCCTCCAGATTTCTTCTCCCGTGGTGCCACGAGGTGATCGAGGCTCCCAACTTTTTGAAGCCCCCACCGGGCGATGGAAAGTCCCAGGGCCGAGCCGAGCAGGCCGATGAAGGTCCTGAGCCCCCACCGGGCGATGGAAAGTCCCAGGGCCGAGCCAAGCAGGCCGATGAAAGTCCTGAGCCCCCACCGGGCGATGGAAAGTGCTGCGGCCGGGCCACGCAGGGCGATGAAGGGCCTGCGAGCGGGTCGATCATACCTCGCACTTCGGGGCGGTTGAAGCTGCTACGGCTGGAGCTCCCAAAAACCGGTCGCCAGCCAGGGACCTGCGAGCTCCCGATGTTGCGGTCTGCAGGGCCCACGGCCGAAGCCTCCGAGATGGTAAGTCCAGGCCCTGCGACCGGAGTCTTCAAGGTCGATCCCAGCTGGAGGCCGCCGACTCCACGATGTTAGGCCGTAGCGCGAACGGAGATACGACACGGTAAAGGTCGCATCTCCGTTGAGGAGGAGATTTGAAAAAAAGGTTTCCCCCAACCCCCCCACCACATACACAGAGTTAAAAATAAAAACAAAACGTACATTAAACGATGACAGACAAAAAACAAAAAAAAAGACAGAGAGACTGCCGGTGAGCCGCAGCTGCAGTAAGCAAATAGTGGAGGGGAGCCTGATGCCATCATGACCTTGGATCCTGTCCATGTGCAGTTTACATGTTTTCTTGTGATAACATTGGTTTCCTTTTAATATTCTGCTTTCCTCCTGCATTCTAAATAAGTGTTGGTAGGTTAACTGGTGGCTATAAATCGCCATTCTCGTAAGTGGACAGTTGGAGAATCAGGGGGAGTTAGTGGGCATGAGAAAGAGAACAGATTACAGGGAAACTATAATCAAATGGTACTGATGGGAAGGCTCCAAGAGCTGGCAGAGATTAGAGGGCTCAATGGTCTCTTTCAATGTCGTGAAGAAATGTAATTTATAAATACGGAAAGGCACTGGCATCCAGTTGCTCAAATGAAGCCATCATAACCATTATCTTCCATCCAAGACACAAACCCTACTTACTCATTGCAGTTTCCATCTGCCTTCATACCCAGGTTGCCAATAAACTGCACATTTAACAATCTCCATATCATATATGAACTGAGCAGATTTTTTATTCCATATCCTTCCGCTCCAACGGACAAGACAGAAGGGTGATCATATTTAAAAGTTAACAAAATTCTGAGGGGCATATATAGGACATATAGTCAGATTCTCTTTTCCCAGGATGTGGGAGTCTAAATCCAGAGGGCACAGGTTAATGATGAGGGGAGAAATTTAAAAGAGATCAAAGGAGTATGTTGTTCCTCGCAGAGGGCCATGAATACTTGGAAGGAGCTGCAAGAGGAGATTACGGAGGAAGATAGTATTGCAATGTTTAGAAATCATTTGGGTGGAAATATAAAAGAGTAGAGGTGTATGACATGGGCAAATGTGATTAGCAAAGATTAAAAAGTTCCTACTTATTTTTATTTAATCATAAGCAGCTCTCCATTTCAACCTTGGTCCAAGATCCTACGAACCACCAACATGGCAATTCAGATGTTTTTTTTATCAACCTCCACTTGAAAATTAAAATGTTACTCTTTTTGGGTCTTATATTTTGTAATCAGTACCTGACCAGTAGCTGCAGGCAGCCTGGTCTTTCATGCAGCACAATGGCTGCGATATGGATTAAGATGCAGAATTCAAGCTTCTCCAAGGTACATGATTTTTACATCACTTGTTTTGGGATGTGGCCCTATACCACATCCAATATACATTCACGTGATGTCTGATACCTTTCCAAAGTGGGAATGCTCTTTCTTCAAAGAGATGATTGTGCTGACATATTTCCATACTGAACCCATGCAGGTCACAGTGAGAAAGTACAAACTGCGTGCAGACAAGCACTTATAGTCAGGACCAAACCCGGATCTCTGGCGCTGTAAAGCAGCAACTCTACCGCTGCGCCAACGTGTCATCTTTGTTTGTTTTTCCTTTATTTCCATCTATAATTGTAATTTCTTAGTGTGATTCAATTTGTGTGAGGCAGATGTGTATACATTGAGTTGAAACAGCTTTTTGAAGGCGCTATGAAAAATAAACCAAAAAATAAGTAATTGCAATTGAAATGTTTGACCTGACTAAATTTTCAACAAATTATTAAACTATTTAAGAAATCTTTCTACAGATGCCAACAAGCAGTTTTCAAAACTTTTAATGTGCAAAACAAACTAAACAATAGGTGTCTCAATGCTGACGTGGTTCATATAAAAGAGCTTTTGTATTGTTTACCTGATTAAATACCATTTGTTCTGTCACCCTCCTAGAATTAGAAATTACCTCAGAAAGCATAAAGCCAAAGGAAATCGCTTATCTTGCAAATTGAGAGTGTTTGTCAGATCAGTGAAAATAGATTAAAGTATTTTTAAAATGCTGATACAAAAATCTTAAAACGATTTATTACAATGCATTAAAAACAATTTCTCCATGAATTTCTTGAAATGTTTCAATGTTCCATATCTTCAGTAAAACCTTCAACAAAATATTAGACTCAGAAAATTAAACATTTTCAGATTACCACCATTTGGGCATTGCTCATTAAAGTGTCACTAATGATCAAAGAAAAACAATAAAGCTTTTATGTAGCAGGAACAAAACATTTAATTATGTAGTTGATTATTTGAAAATACTATGGATTTTACTGCATCACAAATTATATTATGATTCTTTTCAAAATTGAGATAATTTTTCTGATATAGTTTCTATTTCCTCATCTCGCCAACATCTGACACATCAAAATGCGGATGACACGAAGCTGGGGGGCAGTGTTAGCTGTGAGGAGGATGCTAGGAGGCTGCAACGTGACTTGGATAGGTTAGGTGAGTGGGCAAATGCATGGCAGATGCAGTATAATGTGGATAAATGTGAGGCTATCCACTTTGGTGGCAACCACAGGAAAGCAGACTATTACCTGAATGGTGGCCGATTAGGAGAAGGGGAGATGCAACGAGACCTGGGTGTCGTGATACACCAGTCATTGAAAGTAGGCATGCAGGTGCAGCAGGCAGTGAGAAAGCGAATGGTATGTTGACATTCATAGCGAGGGGATTTGAGTATAGGAGCAGGGAGGTTCTGCTGCAGTTGTACAGGGCATTGGTGAGACCACACCTGGAGTATTGCGTACAGTTTTGGTCTCTTAATCTGAGGAAAGACATTCTTGCCATAGAGGGAGTACAGAGAAGGTTCACCAGATTGATTCCTGGGATGGCAGGACTTTCATATGAAGAAAGACTGGATAGACTCGGCTTGTACTCGCTGGAATTTAGAAGATTGAGGGGGGATCTTATAGAAACTTACAAAATTCTTAAGGGGTTGGACAGGCTAGATGCAGGAAGATTGTTCCCGATGTTGGGGAAGTCCAGAACAAGGGGTCACAGGTTAAGGATAAGGGGGAAGTCTTTTAGGACCGAGATGAGAAAGTTTTTTTTCACACAGAGTGGTGAATCTGTGGAATTCTCTGCCACAGAAGGTAGTTGAGGCCAGTTCATTGGCTATATTTAAGAGGGAGTTAGATGTGGCCCTTGTGGCTAAAGGGATCAGGGGGTATGGAGAGAAGGCAGGTACGGGATACTGAGTTGGATGATCAGCCATGATCATATTGAATGGCGGTGCAGGCTTGAAGGGCCGAATGGCCTACTCCTGCACCTATTTTCTATGTTTCTAAAACATCGATGTAAAAAGAAATAATGGTTGTGCTGCTGTGCAACGTTTCTTGGAAATTATTTTAAAGCCGTTTCTTTCTTTACCTTCCGTGGCTGAAAATAAATATTCCGATTCTCTTGATATTCCTTTGCCGAGAAAAAAACATTAGTGACTAATGACCAAAGATACTAGAGGAGCAAGATGAACCACTCCGTCGAAATCGCCTGTACTGAACTGTAGTACGCAAAGTAGCGTATCGGCTGCCGTTTTAGTAGACAAAACCCGCCGTTCGCTATGCCTCTCGCAGTATAATCAGTGTTTTGGGGGAACAGTATGTGTGATGATACCATAAAAATGCAGAATATATCTCAGCTATCAATTCACAGATTTTTGTTATTTTTATTTTAAAATGTTTCTGCAAGTTTCTGCCTACTAAAATGGTGCCATGACATACTACGGTTTTTAGGGTCGAGTGGTCTATCTTGCTTTGCTCGATTATCTTTGCTAATGACTAATTGACTAGATCTTTGGTTTCCCTGGTACTTGAATTGACGGGCAATGTGCAATGTGACGAAGCAATGAATTCTTGGTGCATTATGACAATTGTCAACTTTGGTGAGAACATCAACCTGGGTAATGGCCATAAAGGAACTCCCTCAACTCACATATCCTGATGGCACATGGGTAAAAATACCTTATCTCAACTGTACCATCTGGTGCGTTGCTACAAATGGATTAAGTAGCACTGGATGGAAACCAAAACATGATGCCAGAGTCCGTGTATAGCAACCATCCAATGCTGTTTGTTGGAATATACACTATGAAAGCCATGTACAGAATACCAATGCTCAAAACCCTGATAAATACATTAAAGAGTCTAGGACGAACAGGCTGAAGCAACCCTGGAAAGGTACATTAGCAAGCGTTAGCATTTTCATAATCAGAAGGGATAGATTAAACACTAGAATACGAAAAAATCATCTTCTTAACCCAAGTTATATAATTTCTCCATCTTAATTTTTATTGGTAATTATACGGTCTGCATTCTGCCAAGTAATTTGCCATTTTTAATTTACTGATAATTGTATGGAAGAGCAAAGCTCTTAAATTTTCATTATACATTGAAACATGTCAACATTGCCCATTTGTAGTCACACACAGATTAAAATGAATCAATTGCTGCACTTGGCATGAAATGAAGTTTGGAGACCAGGGAAATGAACTCAACACAGCCTAGAAACTGGATTGTTGCAGTGCCATGTCTCTGTACGATTTCCTTTCAATGAGGAAATGAAATGAACTGGAAAATCTGGGATTACTGCAAGTTGGGCGATGTCCATACGTTCCTTTCTGCTACTCTGTGCTTATACATTGTGGCCTTCCATCACAGTGAGGAGAGGACTGGAGGAGACTCACTGTGATGGATGTTTCTTTTTTTTGTGTGTTTTTGGGGTTGTGTAATTTGCCTATTTTAATGCTTTATTGTGTAATCTGCCTAATTTAATGTTTTATTGTTGGACTGTGGGTGACTGAATTTCGTCAAAAAAAATCGTTTTTTTGGATGACAAATAAAGCTATCTTGAATCTTGAATCTTGAATAAATCGTTATCATAATGAAGAGCCTGGTTTTGCAATAGTGTGCAGTGTACAGTGCACTCCATAATGTTTGGGACAAAGACCCATCATTTATTTATTTGCCTCTGTACTCCACAATTTGAGATTTGTAATAGAAAAAAAATCACATGTGGTTAAAGTGCACATTGTCAGATTTTATTAAAAGCCATTTTTTTACATTTTGGTTTCACCATGTAGAAATTACAGCTGTGTTTATACATAGTCTCCCCATTTCAGGGCAACATAATGTTTGGGACACATGGGTTCACAGGCGTTTGTAATTGCTCAGGTGTGTTTAATTGCCTCCTTAATGCAGGTATAAGAGCTCTCAGCACCTAGTCTTTCCTCCAGTCTTTCCATCACCTTTGAAAACTTTTATTGCTGTTTATCAACACGAGAACTAAAGTTGTGCCAATGAAAGTCAAAGAAGCCATTATGAGACTGAGAATTAAGAATAAAACTGTTAGAGACATCAGCCAAACCTTAGGCTTACCAAAATCAACTGTTTGGAACATCGTTAAGAAGAAAGAGAGCACAGGTGAGCTTACTAATCGCAAAGGGACTGGCAGGCCAAGGAAGACCTCCACAGCTGATGACAGAAGAATTCTCTCTATAATAAAGAAAAATCCCCAAACACCTATCCGACAGATCAGAAACACTCTTCAGGAGCCAGGTGTGGATTTGTCAATGACCACTGTCCGCAGAAGACTTAATGAACAGAAATACAGAGGCTACACTGCAAGATACAAACTGCAAAAATAGGATGGAAGGGTTACAGTTCAGAAAGAGCAGAGATCTAGGCTACTAATGTTGCAGCTGTCAAAAACAGAGCAAAGGAGATGCACAATAGGCTCTATAGAGGTCAGGGGAAGAGAGAAATTGACTGTGCCATGCAAGAGGCAGGATTTAAGGAAGCAAAAACTCAGGGGAGAATAGAGCAATTACACATTTCATTTCCATTGGCAAAGTAATGACCTTCCAAAACTCGAGTAATTTTTTAATTCGAAACTGCATTTCATTTCGAATGTCAAAACTTTTGTTGCTATTTATAATTCCAGTAAAATAAGCAACAACATTTCAGAAAATATGTGCAGTTTGTCTGATATCACCATGAAGCAGCTGCCCACTGATTTTCTCCCCTTCCTCTACCTGGCATCCATGCTTCACTGCCAGTCTGATTGGATACACACCATATGGTGAGCACAGATGTGAACTTATCTCCCTCCACTCCCTTGTGCAGTAGCAGATTGGTGAGCCAATGCTACAATGCACCAATTTTAGTCATCCAGGCTTTATTTGTAACAAAAGAAAGAAATCTAATAATCCTCTGATGACGGCATAAATAATTAACCAACACAAGGCAAACTGGTCAGATTAGATTCCCAAACTGTGACTAGCTGGTTGACTTCAGTTAAGGTGCTGGTATGCATGCAACAAATCCTACATGTCCTGCACAAGAGAAAGGATCATCAAAATGATTCCCCATTCATTGCCAAATATTCCTGCTACAAGTCTGTTAATGGGACTAGTTTTAGTAGGCGATACATTGCTTAATGAAAATGCTTCCAAGACTCAACATGAAACTACTGGATGTGGTGAGGCAGCATTTGCAGTTTAGGTCACCCTGCTAGTGGAAGCTGGAATGAGTGCTGAGAAGATTTACGGGGATGTTCCCAGGACTTGAGGGCCTGAGCTATAAAGAGATGCAGGGCAGGCTCGGACTTTATTTGCAGAAGGCATTAAAAATAAAGTACAATTCTTAGATTTTTTAAACATTAATCAAGGAGGATTATAAAGACTGGAATGATTTTTAAATCCTTCAGAAATAACGTTAAGATTAAAATCTGATGATCAGGCTTAATATATTTAACACCTTATTGATTACCTAGACAGCTGACAGAAACTGAGAAAAGATAACTTAAGCGATAACACCCCCCCCCACATCGAAAGCATCACAAAATGCTGGAGTAACTCAGCAGGTCAGGCAGCATCTCGGAGAGAGGGAATGGGTGACGTTTCGGGTCGAGACCCAAAACGTCACCCATTCCCTCTCTCCTAGATGTTGCCTGACCTGCTGAGTTACTCCAGCATTTAGTGATACCTTCGATTTGTACCAGCATCTGCAGTTATTTTCCTACACAACCCCCCCCCCCCCCCCCAAATACTTTATCATCATGAATCTGCTTAGTCATCAAGAACAGAAATAGGAATAGGGTCAGACTTACAAGCTTGCTCAACCACTCATCTAAAAAAAAAAATCAATGTCGATGTGTTTGTGAATTCCATTTACCAGGCTTGATTCCATATTCCTTGATAACCTGATCAAACAAAGTCTTGATGAATGCCTTGAGAAGTTAAATGTGTGAATATCGGCAAACGTTTGGGGCAAGGCAGGAACTCGCTGATTTCCATTACACTCTATGTGACAATGTTTTCTTGTTCGCCTAAATAGCCGAGATAGATATTTTCTCTGTATTCACCCTACTAAATCCCTTTCATATTTTTCATGACCCCAATCATCCTTCAATCTTCCTTACTCAAAGGAACACGTACCACAACGAGACATGCATTTAGAAGCTATATGCATTTCAATAGTGGATAAATGTGAGGTTATCTACTTTGGTGGCAAGAACAGGAAGGCAGATTATGATCTGAATGGTGTCAGATTAGGAGAAGGGGAGGGGCAACGAGACCTGGGTGTGCTTGTTCATCAGTCACTGAAAGTAAGCATGCAGGTACAGCAGGCAGTGAAAAAAGTCAATGGCATGTTGGCCTTCATTGCGAGGGGATTCGAGTTTAGGAGCAAGGAGGTGCTACTGCAGTTGTACAGAGCCCTGGTGAGACTGCGCCTGGAGTATCGTGTACAATTTTCGTCTCCTAATTTAAGGAAAGACATTATTGCTATTGAGGGAATGCAGCATAGGTTCATCAGGTTAATTCCCAAGATGGCAGGACTGACATATGATGAAAGAATTCGTCGACTGGGCTTGTATTCGCTGGAATTCAGAGGGATGGGAGGGGATCTTATAGAAACATAAAATTCTTAGAGAATTGGACAGGGTAGATGCAGGAAAACCTTTCCTGATTTTGGGGAGTCCAGAACCAGAGGTCACTGTTTAAGAATAAGGGGTAGGCCTTTTAGGACTGAGATGAGGAAAAGCTTTTTTACCCAGACAGTTGTAAATCTGTGGAATTCTCTGCCACAGAAGGCAGTGGAGGCCAATTCACTGGATGTTTTCAAGAGAGAGCTAGATTTAGCTCTTTAGGCTGAGAATCAAGGGATATGGGGAAAAAGCCAGAACGGGGTACTGATTTTGGATGATCAGGCATGATCATATTGAATGGCGGTGCTGGCTCAAAGGGCCGAATGTCCGAGTCCTGCACCTATTTTCTATGTTTCTAATTAGATGTTTCTATATGTCCCAGTTAGATTTATTTTTCTGTACTTTACAGCCTTCTTGCATCAGGCAGAGCATAAAAGGGAGGCCACTGGGCCAAACAAGTGCCTCTGCTCCACAGAAGACTCCTCCTTTCCATTCCCACACTTTTCTATTTCTTTCTCCCATCTGTTTAGTTAAATTCTCCCCAAACGTTAAATAACTCAATATTTCTTGTGATAGAGATCTATACATTAAAAAACAGGTTTCTCCTCATGTGTAATGAATTTATCAGTGACAATGTTTTTTCCCCACGAGCTTGATCTTGTACTTTCTCATTTCAACACCGTATGGGGAAACAGGCCCTTTAACCCACCACATCCACATTTAAGATCAGGGCCCTATCTGCTCTAATCACATTTTTCTTCTCGCATTTCCATAAACTCCTGCTATACACTGATTCTGCAGTCACCCACCTACACTCAAGACTATTAACCGTAACCAATTACCCATGCAACGTCTTTGGCTTTTGGGCTGAAACCTAGGCGATCATAGGGGGAAGGTGCATACATAAAGCACATAGGTCTCTGGAACTGTGAAGCAGGAGCACTGAAGCTATCCCAAATCAAAGAAATGTCCTTCACTTTTACCCCATTAATATCCTTTCATAATCTGGGAGACATCAATTTGAGATGAAAGAGCCCTATTGTGATCCACTTTCCTTGGTTACTACATCCTCTTAATTTTTTTGCAGTAACAATTATTGCTTTGTACTCGGTATCTTTTCTCCAATGTGCTACCAGAAATAAGGCTCCTTCAGGACTTAATACAAATTTATCATTGAGGCCTAGTAAGTATTGGGTGACTTAATACAAACATATCATAGCTTTTTCTCTCAAAGTGAATGTATGTGTTTTTCTTCTGTTTTTTTAGTGCTTTATTTATCTGCATCACAACTTTCTGTGATTTTTGTGCCTGTCTCTCTATCAGTTTACTCCTGAATCCAAGATGTGTCTTCCTACGAGGCAGTGAAAACACTTTACAACTTCACGTAACTTACCCTACCTACACGAGTCCCACATCCCTACACACCCTTCTTATCCATGTACCGGTCCAAATGTCTTTAAATGTTGTTATTTGCTGCCCCAACTATCTCCTCTGGCAACTTGTTCCATATAACCACCACAAATAGTCAAGACGAGATCAGTTACCAAAATCAGTTACCAATACCATGACATGCTGCATTAGCAATACGACAAAATGAGGTAGAAGCACAAATTCAGTTTTATGGGGTGATTTGATGCAGTAACCATTAAAAGGCCTTAGATAATTGGTAAAACTATCTTTCAGATACGTGCACAATAATACTTAAAGTCATTGAAGCAAATTAATTTCCATCTTTTATTCTCATTTCCATATTTTTATGTCTTAGAATTTTAGTCCACTGTCTACTTGATACCCTCAGTAATCATACGTAAATTAACAGTTTATTTTGTCTCTGCTCAATCCGATATAATTCTGAAGCAAAACATGATGGAACCAAAACTGCTGTAAAGTTTGCAGATTGTTACTTGAGCACTGAATCTGCTCTTGCAAGTGTACAGGTGCTCCTCAACTAACAATGGGGTGACGTTCCAATAAACCCATCTCAAACCGAAAATATCGTACGTCGAAATGCATTTAATACACCTGATCACGTGGCCGGAAGCGAGCTATGGGTCGCTGCCGTTGCCAAGCGTTTGCATCATTGGAAAGTTGAAGTATCGTGAGTCGAAGCATTGTTAGTCGGGGAGCATCCGTATAGTAAAAAATACATACTCGGCAGAAAGGTGCACTGCAGCAAGTCACCCCTATTGTAAAATATTACTATAACGTAGAAAATTGATTACAATGAGGATTAAAATGTCAATCTCCTATCCCCCCACATCCGGACCAAACTCAGATCCTGGGGGGACAGGGCTTTCTCCATCGCTGCTCCCACCCTATGGAACTCACTACCTCAAACCGTCAGAGACTCCTCCACACTCACCACATTCAAAACATCACTGAAGTCTCACCTATTCAGTACTGCCTTCAACCACTGAAGGTCACCCCACCTTCTGTCTCCTTTCTCTGTTCGTTTATTTATTTATCTATTTATTCACTTCCCTATGTTCTCTAAATCCCTGTAAAGCGTCTTTGAGTATATGAAAAGCGCTATATAAATGTAATGTATTATTATTATTATTATTAAAAGACCACTGTGGCCACATGCAATGCCAAAAGCCGTTTATAAGGACTTGCTAGTTGTTTCTAAAATAAAGTTGTTCAGATTAGCTAATCCAGATACCTTCATTCATGAAAATTATTTCACATTGGAACATGGATGTAGGAGACAGCCAATGAAGAAGAACATAATATAATCAAAATCCCAATATTTATGATAAATTTCCACTGAAATTGATGTTGAATTCTGATTTTCCAATATACATGGAAAATGTTTTGTAATTTTACAGACAGCTACTTGAATGCATAAATAAAAAGTTACAATTCTGAAAGAAAATAAGAAACCAATGACTACTTTATGCATCATATCTCCTGAAAATTAGCTTTTGAGAGAGAAATGGTGTGATCATTCACACGGAAGCACAAGTCCAGTGATGTGTCCAATTTGGTTCTGTAAAGTGTTGTTTTATCTTCTAGAAAAGGACTGGCTGAACTCCTCAGTACTGAGATTTCCTAGGAGTATACAGACACCAGTTCTGATGCTGGTGTCAAGGTCTAGGTTTTTAGTCCAGTACAATGTGGAAAGGTTTGCATTTATGAAGCAAATTATGAACAAAATTATGAACAAAATATAACAAAATTATGAAGCATCTCTATCTCTCTAAGCATATTACAGCCAATATATTTTTGGTCTGTTGAAATGCAGATAAGTCCCCATATAATAATAATTCTTCAATTAACTTTACTTAACAGAAATAAAAATTGCTCAAAATACTTGGCAAGTAAGCCATATTTGTGGAGAGGGAAAAAAGTTAATGTTATGATCTTTCCTCAGAACTTAGAAAAGTCAGAGATAAATATGCTTCACTTTGCAGACTTTAAATGGTGGGGGAAAAGACATAAGGGACAGGGAGATAATATGAGAGACAGAGGATGGAGAGAGATGGGGGAAGGAAGGAGAGAACAAAATGGAAGGGCTGCAATAGGATGAGATGCAGAAGTTCAGTGAAAAAAAGGCAATTAAAGGTGAAAGAGGGTGGGAGTTCATTGACCAACCAAAACATACTGACAAGTCACTTTCACAAACACAGCTACCATATTTACTCCCCTTAAGAAGTACTTCATTCACCTAAAATGTTCTGTACCTCTGAAAGGGGCAGGTAATGTGGTATATCAACACATTTTCCACTTTCACAAAGATGCCTAAGCAGCAACTCCAGTCTTGTTAATATACATTATTTGTTGGGATAAAGTTATAAAGTTTGGAAAATTTTAAGAAATGCTTTGGATTCTGCATTCATGTTTTTATTTTTAAAAAGGCAACAACACAAAAATATTTTATATAAAGGATGCAGCATGACAGCAGAAAGAAACCTAAAAGGTTATCCAGGAAATCATAACAAAATAACATGTCAAAATGCAGGTCACAAATTTCTAGCAGGGTACTAACAATATATAAAATTAGGTGAGAAGGAACAGGAGACAAATCATAAATGGTCTGAAAGATGACTGCAATGGTTTATTATAGAATTGATTTACAAACTGACTGGATCCACGGAAATGACTTGCCACAAAAGAAAATAAGCTTTTAAACCACCTATTTCAAGTGAGCACAAACTACTGTTTCCAGGGAACAGAGGCAGTGCATCCGGTTTCAAACACAAAACCAAAGAGATTTCTCAGTTTACAGCTGAGAGGATCATTCATCTGGATAGTTGGCTCTGCAGGAATAATGGTACGAAATAAATTGTTCATTCCAGTTCGAAATGGGCAGATCTTTGGATCCGCTGTAAATGAGAAACTATGCCCTTTAGCACTCAGTCCAGCAAGAATAATACAGGAAAATCGTCAGGGGGAAATTTTTAAGTGATTCGGTGAGCTTCATCACTCAAGTTGTGTTTCGGCAATCGCTACTTCAAACTTATCTCCCTTTGTACACGACAATTCAACTGTATTTCAGGGATTGAGTTGAGGACAGAGACGGAATTAAAAACCAATGTCGTGAGCTGACCAAACACTCTTCCCAAAATGCTGACTGAACTGTGACTATCGCATTATTAGTTACGTTTTTCTGTTTTAAAATGAAATTTAAGTATACATAAAATTTAAGGATAGTGGATAGATACCAGAGGCTTGAACAAGACAGACAGAAATGTAAGATCAGGGAAACAAACAGTTAAGAATAAAGGAAGACATTTCAGAGGCATCATCAGAGTAAATGGGACAGACAAAGAAATGAGGGAAGGCAATGGTGTTCTTAACAGGAGGGAGGGTGGAAGGAGATATATTTACGGTAAGTGTGGGAGTCTGTGGACTTGTAATAGACGTTGGTGGCTATCTCCTGAAATGAAAGTATTTTAGATGGATTACGTGAAGGTAAGAGCAGAGTGAACACTGGCTACAAAAGTAACAATATTTTTGAGTTTTGCAGAAGTGCAGGAAGCAGCACCATGCAGACGCCAGTGTACCAAAACATAGACACAAAAAGCTGGAGTAACTCAGACCATGTACCAGAAGAGTTGGGGAAGCGGGCCTGAATAGGATTGAAAAACGACTGGTCTATCCCACAAAAAGACAGGCATTGTTTGAGCCCATGTGAGGGCCCAGAGTTGCACCTGTGACACTGACTTTGTTCAGTTTTTTTTCATTTTTATTTTTAGGTAGGAATGTAATGCAGGTTGTTTGTTCAAATAATTCACGTAGGTGAATTGATCATAGGGAAAAAGGAGATGGCAGACCAATTGAACAACTACTTTGGTTCTGTCTTCACTAAGGAAGACATAAACAATCTGCCGGAAATAGCAGGGGACCGGGGGTCTAATGAGATGGAGGAACTGAGGGTAATCCAGGTTAGTCGGGAAGTGGTGTTAGGTAAATTAAATGGATTAAAGGCCGATAAATCCCCAGGGCCAGATAGGCTGCATCCCAGAGTGCTTAAGGAAGTAGCCCCAGAAATAGTGGATGCATTAGTGATAATTTTTCAAAACTCTTTAGATTCTGGAGTAGTTCCTGAGGATTGGAGGGTAGCTAATGTAACCCCACTTTTTAAAAAGGGAGGGAGAGAGAAAACGGGGAATTATAGACCAGTTAGCCTAACATCGGTGGTGGGGAAAATGCTAGAGTCAGTTATTAAAGATGTGATAGCATCACATTTGGAAAGTGGTGAAATCATCGGACAAAGTCAGCATGGATTTATGAAAGGCAAATCATGTCTGATGAATCTTATAGAATTTTTCCGAGGATGTAACTAGTAGAGTGGATAAGGGAGAACCAGTCGATGTGTTATATCTGGACTTTCAGAAGGCCTTCGACAAGGTCCCACATAGGAGATTGGTGTACAAACTTAAAGCACACCGTATTGGGGGTTCAGTGTTGAGGTGGATAGAGAATTGGTTGGCAGACAGGAAGCAAAGAGTAGGAATAAACGGGTCCTTTTCCGAATGGCAGGCAGTGACTAGTGGGGTACCGCAAGGCTCAGTGCTGGGACCCCAGTTATTTACAATATATATTAATGATTTGGACGAGGGAATTGAATGCAACATCTCTAAGTTTGCGGATGACACGAAGCTGGGTGGCAGTGTTGGCTGCGAGGAGGATGCTAGGAGGCTGCAGAGTGACTTGGATAGATTAGGCGAGTGGGCAAATGCATGGCAGATGCAATATAATGTGGATAAATGTGAGGTTATCCACTTTGGCGGCAAGAACAGGAAAGCAGAGTATTACCTGAATGGTGGCCAATTAGGAAAAGGGGAGATGCAACGTGACCTGGGTGTCATGGTGCACCAGTCATTGAAAGCAAGCGTGCAGGTGCAGCAGGCAGTGAAGAAAGCGAATGGTATGTTGGCATTCATAGCAAGAGGATTTGAGTTTAGGAGCAGGGAGGTTCTGCTGCAGTTGTACAGGGCCTTGGTGAGACCGCACCTGGAGTATTGTGTACAGTTTTGGTCTCCTAATCTGAGGAAAGACATTCTAGCCTTAGAGGGAGTACAAAGAAGGTTCACCAGATTGATCCCTGGGATGGCAGGACTTTCATATGAAGAAAGACTGGATAGACTAGGCTTATACTCGCTGGAATTTAGAAGACTGAGGAGGGATCTTATAGAAACATAGAAAATTCTTAAGGGGTTGGAGAGGCTAGATGCGGGAAGATTGTTCCCGATGTTGGGGAAGTCCAGAACTAGGGGTCACAGCTTAAGGATAAGGGGGAAGTCTTTTAGGACCGAGATGAGAAAACATTTCTTCACACAGAGAGTGGTGAGTCTGTGGAATTCTCTGCCACAGAAGGTAGTTGAGGCCAGTTCATTGGCTATATTTAAGAGGGAGTTAGATGTGGCCCTTGTGGCTAAAGGGATCAGGGGGTATGTAGAGAAGGCAGGTACAGGTTACTGAGCTGGATGATCAGCCATGATAATATTGAATGGCAGTGCAGGCTCGAAGGGCCGAATGGCCTACTCCTGCACCTATTTTCTATGTTTCTATATGTACTCACAGAGAAACAATCAAATTTGTAAGCGCATATTCATAGAATATTACCTGTCTCCCATCTTTAAAAACAATAGAATATGCACAAATAGAGTGAACCCACAGAATGATTCTCTTTATTTCGCAAGAATCAATAATAAGGAACAATTGCAACACGTCTGCTCCAGATAACTAAAGTTTATATAGTTAGGATTATTTTCTTTGTACTGGAGCAGAGTATTGGGTCATTTAATTGAGATGAGTATAATTATGAGTTACTTGGACAAACAGGAAAGATCTATTTCCCTCATTGGAGGGGTCAAAAACTATGGGCCATACATTTAAAGTAACTGATAGAAGATTGAAGGGAGGCACTGAAAAGTGTTTTAACCCTGAAAATAGCTTGGATCTGTAATTGACTGGAATGGTAAAACAGAAAGTGCTGGAAGAATTCAACAGGTCAGGCAGGAAGGACCTTTCTTCAGTCTAATTGAAAAAGTGGTAGCAGCAAAAATTCTCATCACATTTTTAAAATACCTGGATTTAGTTGAAGCACCACAACCTCCAAGAGAATCAGACCAATGATAGATGTTGGGGTCAGAAAGTTAATTCTTTCTTGTCTCGCGTGGTACTATGGGCCCATTTCCTATGATACTGCCAAGCAGGCAAAACAAGGTTGTGCTCTGCGCAGAATGACTTAAGATAACTTGATATTTGTTTGTTTACATTGTGTGCAAGAAAGTAGCAACATGATTCCTTTCACAATGAAATATTTATAATTTTGCCTTTTGGAAGAAGTCTCTTATGAAAGAATTCAATATTAGGTTGCACTCATATTTCAGGATCACAGCCAAATACACTTCACATGCGGATACAGGGGAGTGAAAGATTGTTATATGGAGTGGGGAGGGGGGGCTTAAACCCAGAGAATATTGAGATTATTCCACAGAATAATTTACTTGCTAAACTAAGTACTTCCTTTGCTCTACATCATTGAGCTGGCTTTCAAATCATATTCCTGGCAAAATGAAGATGCCCATCAACGACGTTAATGGAGAATATCTCCATGGAATATAATGTGGAAAATGTGAGCTCATCCATTTTGGTGCATTCAACAGAATAGGGGACTATTCATTAAAGGTGAGGGCACACATTATGTTATCCCTTATTACGAGAAGGTTGATTATAAGAGTGAGGCTTATTGCCATTTTAAAGGCCCTTGGTGAGACTGCACCTGGAGCATTGGTATTAACCAAGAAATAATATTCTTGACAAGGAAGGACTGCAGTGAAGATTAACTAGATTGATTGTAAAGTGAGAGGTTTGTTCTTTGAGGAGAGATCGAGTGGACTGGGAGTATACAGATGCTCCTCGACTTACAATGCTTCGACTTACGATATTTCAACTTTACGATGGTGCAAAAGCGATACATTCAGTAGAAACCGTACTTTCAAATTTTGATCTTTTCCCAGGCTAAAGTAAGTGTTCTGAGCACGTTTAAGTGGGTGCACGGTGGCGCAGTGGTAGAGTTGCTGCCTTACAGCGAATGCAGTGCCGGAGACCCGGGTTTGATCCTGACTACGGGTGCTGTCTGTATGGAGTTTGTACGTTCTCCCCGCGATATGCATGGGTTTTCTCCGAGGTCTTCAGTTTCCTCCCACACTCCAAAGACGTACAGGTATGTAGGTTAATTGGCTTGGTAAATGTAAATATCGTCCCTAGTGGGAAAAGGATAGTTTTAATGTGCGGGGATCGCTGGTCGGCGCGGACCCGGTGGGTCGAAATGGCTATGATGTTTGGTAGGTTAGGTGTCTTAAATGCATTTTCGACTTACGATATTTTCGATTTACAATGGGTTTATCGGAACGTAACTCCATCATAGGTTGAGGAGCAACTATTCTTAAATATTTAGAAAGATGACAGGAGATTTTGTCAAAAAATCTTAAACGGCTTGACAAGGTAGATGCTGGGAAGATGTTTTCCATGACTAGGTCCACACATCACAGCCTAAGAATAAAGGGTGACACATTTAAGTATGAGAGGAGAATGAATTCCTTCACTCAGAGGGGGGCGAACCAATGGAAGAGAAGATTACATCCTGAAGAGCTGGGGAAGCTCAGTTAAGTTCTTTCACACCAGAGATGAATTGATTTCTGGGCATGAAAAGAGTTAAGGTAACAATGCTGTAAAGAGGTGCTGAGGTGCAAGATGTTGTTGAATGGCAGAATTACTTTTCTAATGCCTAAATCTAACTTTTTTTACATCTAGTGTTTACCATTTTGTTAATGCTGTACAACAGTCTGAAATTTTATTCAACAAATGAGCTCAGATTTACATTTTCCCAAATAGTAATATGAACATTTCTCAAATTCTCAACCCAATGGTTAAAATATCAACAAGAATCAGGTAAAAATGTGTTCTGAAGGTTCTCAAAACATTAACTCTGTCTCTCTATCCACAGATGCATCCTGACCTGCTGAGTGTTCATAAAATCATGTGATAGGAACAGAATTAGGTCATTCGCCCCATCAAGTCTACTTCGCCATTCAATCATGGCTGATCTATCTCTCTCTCCTAACCCCATTCTCCTGCCTTCTCCCCATAACCTCTGACATCTGTACAAATCAAGAATCTATCTATTTATCTCTGCCTTAAATATATCCACTGACTTTGCCTCCACAGACTTCTGTGACAAAGAATTCCACAGATTCACCACCATCTTCATCAATTGTTGCAGCTCTTTGGGAATAGTGGATTCACATCATTATCGAAGGCTCAGAGGTCAGAGCGTGCACCTCACCACAGGACATGCTAGGAGCCTCATCACACTTCAAAGAAGCATCGCAGAATATTAAAAAATGGTTTTCCAAATAGATTTTGCTCTTAAAAGAGCCTCAAAAGCAGCTTTTAAAAAAAGTTTTGGTTTGTGCTCTTCAAAATCAATGAAACAAATTGCTTCTCAGACAATAAAAGCCTCCAAACTTTCAATACAAAACTTCACAACAATGTTGGATATTACCTACAATTCTCACATTAACGTTTTAGATGAGATGTATTTCAGGAGCATAACAAGAATCATGCATATATTTCAACTGAGGAAAACCTCTTAACTCCAAGACTGCTAGATTAGCAGAAGCTTCTTCAATACTGATATGTATACTGAAGCACGCAATCTGTACAATGATTTTTATTCAATAACAGGGATAGACTTTAGATTCAATAGCTCTATTGTCACAGTTGTAATTATTCCATTGATCATAGAACAGTACAGCACAAGAATAGGCTCTTTGCCCCACAATGTCTGTGCTGAATGCAATCCAAAGACCAACTGTTATCTGCGTTCAATAATCCATTTCCCTCCTATCCTTGCACATGCATTTGCCTATCCAAAAATCTCTGAAATGCCACTATCGTATCTGCCTCGTATCGTATCTGCCTACACACGAGAGACAATTTACCTCTGCCTCCCTGGTGCACATTCCAGACACTTACCACCCTCTGAGTAAAAGAACTTACCCTGCATATCTTCATTAAAATTCGCCCCTCTCACCTTAAAGCTAAGGCCTCTAATATTTGATTTTTCCACAGTTTACAGTTTAGTTTATTGTCAAGTGTACCGAGGTACAGTAAAAGCTTTTGTTGTGTGCCATGCAGTCAGCGGAAAGACAATACATGATTACAATTGAGCCATTTACAGTGCATAGGTACATGATAAGGGAATAACGTTCAGTGCAAGGTACAGCCAGCAAAGTCCGATCAAGGATAGCCCGAGGAGCAAAGGTTCTGACTCTCTACACTGCCCATGCCTCTCATAATTTTATACACTTTTATCAGGTCTCTCCTTAACCTCCAGCATTCCAGAGAAAACAATCCAAGTCTGGCCAACCAGTTCCTGTAGCTAATAGTCCCCAATCCAGGTATCATTCTGGTAAACCTCTCAAGCACAAACCTTTTTCTAAAAATAAATTTTGCAATATCTTTTAATGCTACAGGTGTACAGAGACTCATTTTCAATGTTGTTTGTAGGAAAGAAACTAGTTAGTCTGGTTGCCTCATATCTGACTTCAATTTCAAATGGGAAAACATAGGCATATTGTACCTAACGTGGTCCACACTGGGTCAAAAACTAAGCAGCACCACTATATCCACTTCAAAACTCAACGGATACTTACTGGGTAAAGTAAAAAGTAAATTTTCATTTAGAAGGATTAGAATCGAGATTAGAGGGCGGTACAGTGGCGCAGCAGTAGAGTTGCTGTCTTACCGCACCAGAGACCCGGGATCGATCCTGACTACTGGTGCTGTCTGTACAGAGTTTGTACGTTCTCCCTGTGACCACGTGGGTTTTCCCCCTGTGCTCCGTTTCCTCCCACACTCCAAAGATGTACAGGTTTGCAAGTTAATTGCCTTCTGTAAATTGTCTCTAGTGTGTAGGATAGTACTAGTGCACAGGGTGATCACCGTGTGTTGGCACGGACTCAGTGGACCGAAGGGCTGGTTTCCATGCTGTATCTCTAAACCAAAACTTACTTAAAAGTAAAAGATAATGCATGAAATATTTGTTTGGTATCACTTAGCTGTCATTGGGAGCCTACCTACTTCAACCACCCATACCACGAGAGCATCTAGCAGTAGTTTGGGACAGACCTGCAAGTAATGAACCTTAACCTTATGGAGCCATGCGAGAAGCCAGGCTCTGTGAATAAGCATAAAGATGTTGCATATTGTCAATGATAAATTCCTCAGTCTGAATGTAAGAGGATGTTATAGCAAAGCTAAATGATTTTGTTGACTTAATTTGAAGTACATATTGTATCCAATATACAAATTCACTGAAGACTTTTAAATATTTGAATGTCTTAAATCAGGTTACTATTGCGATGACATGGACACTCTTTTTATGTAAAAGTATTTAGAGGCTAGGCAAAACTATTTTTTTGAGAAGATTTTTGTCAAAACTCTACATGAACATTAATTTAATTCACTTCTCAATTTACAGTCTTAAATAGATACTTATTCATACTGTGGAGGATAGGAGTAGTGGGAAAATGGGATTTATGGAAGGTATCGTGAACAAAAAATGGGTAATATAAAATGGTTGTTTTCTCAAAAAATGTATGCATTCCCAAAAAAGAAATGAAATGTTTAATAACCAGTAGAGCATTTCTTTAAGCCCCGAACAATCCTTTCTTTGAAAAATGGGAAAGATAGTGAATAAGTGATGGTGTTAACAATTTTTGTTTTATGATTGTTCCTAACCCTAAGAAGCTGGAAGAGCTACATTTGTTATTTAAACTCTAACTTCTAATCATTAATTTCAACCTTTCCCATCACCCTATCATCATGTTGAAGAGGCAACATTTTTAAATCAGGCCAGTTAATAGCTACAAAAGCTGATTGTTAGATCAGACAATCTACACCAGTTTAAGCTCAACAATGTGTATGTAGTATGTGACTCAATGAGGGCATTAATTCCTCTATGATGCTCCTCCCTGTGCAAGATCATAGCACCAAAATTGCAAGCAGTTTTCTAATCAATGGACAGAAATGTACTGATCTTCATCAAATGGTTTTGTAACGAAGCGGCAAATAATTACAGTGAACAAGTCAGCCTATTACTGACTTCGGCACCTGCACCATGCAACATGGAAGTCACAGCTCCTGAAGCTTAAAAGCCAGATCATCTGACTTTCTGTTCCAATCATTTTTTCTAATCATGTTTGAATTCTATTGGAACAATTTATCTGATTATCAGACACTATTTTGAAACGTTTCCCAGGTATCAAATAGCAGTGAACTGTCTGTGAGCCATCAAGGGGTCAGAATCAACAGACTGAGGCTCAGTCATCACGTGCAACCTGCTCCACCTTATGGGACGATGGTGGCAGCTAATCCTTCAGGATAACTGGCCCTGTAGGGCTTCCAAAAATAGAATTCCAAAGGGCGAAGAATGGGGGTTGGAGGAAACCAAGGGGAATAGAATGGGGGGTGGGGGGGGGGGGGGGGGGATAGGATGGGGGAAGGGGGGGATTGGAAACCTAGGTGAACACAACCAAGGCCAACACATTAACAGAAAATTGACTGATGGTCATACATGTCTCCGTTGGGAGAGCAACATTCCAAATTTAAGTAGAAAGGTTCAGCCTGTAAAAGGGAAAACTTGTTGAAGCTGGAACTTTAACATCTTTAATTAAGAAAATAATTCCAATCTGCATACATAAATGGAATTATGGGGTCCTCTAAAACACCACAGTAGAAAAATAAAATATGATGGTGGTTCTTAAAAAAATTCAGGTAAGGCACAACAGGCCAATGTCATCATATCTGGAAACAGTCTCTTTTGAATTAAATACAAGCATGCAAGTTCAATGACAGGGATAATGAAACAATTCTGCATACTTACAAGCTTCAACCTTTGCAAAGGTATCCTGGTAACATCCACTGGACTGCGGTCGGCGACATTCCCAAACCTTGCTTCTGGAATCGTGACAGCACACATCACGTGAGCCCACCTAAACAATACAAGAGAAAATCTGAAAAATGCAGGAACACACAAAAGAATACTGATGGCAATGACCCATTTTTCTGATCTGTCATTCTCGATGTTCCAAATATGACACCAGAGTAATTTTTAAGAATGTTGGCCTGTCAAATCTACATGCCACTTGAATCTATTTTGATTTCATACACAAATTGGTTGCATAAGAGAATAAAACCTTTTTATTCCACTCTGTCAATTCATCTAATTTCCAAGTCTATCCATGTAGTAAAGGAGGAAGGTCAACAATAAATTATTAGCTTTGTTATATAGAGGATATGTCACTGCTGAAGGTAAATTATGGCAGTACTTTCACTTATGAAAGAAAGACTCATAATTCATGAGTGTCACAGGTTAGAGAGATTTATGATGGTCATTTCACAAATGAAAGAACGCACGGAACTCATCATTACCAGTGAACTCATCTGTTTATTCTATGGACATCATGCCTTTGAATGAGTTCAGGAACACAAACGCTGGGGATTATTGTTGATGAATATTCTCCTTTCTCCTCACATTGCTTTGCATTAATTTATTCCTTTAATCAATAATTATCATTTTAGTTTAGAGATACAGAGCAGAAACAGGCCCTTGGGCCCACCAAGTTCACGCCGACCAGTGATCCCCGCACATTAAAGTTATCCTACACACTCTAGGGATAATTTACAATTACACTTAGCCAATTAACCTACATACCTGTATGTCTTTGGTGTGTGGGAGGAAGTTTTACGTTGGGAAACGTATTATTTAATGTTCAACTGATCATAAAACTCTCTCAAAAACAATAATTCTACCTTTACTATTTGCCAAATACCAAGAAAAATATTTTGACTTCACAAAAAATCTTAATAATTCCAAATTTAAGTTGCTTTCATTAGGACAGAGGATACAATAACATGATTCATACTGTATTACATTTTATAGGCCAATTGACCCAGCAGATTCATCCTCTTGATGGCCAGCCAGCTCTCACTCTTCTTCACTCACTCAATCACAATTTTGATAAATATTTTTATTAAGCATAAGTACATATTAATAAATTATTATATCTTATACATTTCTATACTTTTTTTTTTTTCAAAGAGGAAAAGATAGAGAAAGATAAAATAAAAATAAGAAGTCCAAATTGGAGAAATGAATGGAGTATTAAAAAAGTTATCCATCATTGGAGATATATCGATGATTTACAATTCATAATTCTTCCTCCATTCCATTATTCAGGCCGCGGTCAGGTCCTCGCACCAAGCCATTTTGACCCTTTAAATATACGATAAATGGAGACCATATTCCTCTGAAAAGAATCAACCTGTCCATAAGTACAAGTCTCAATCTTTCCAGATGGAGTGTCTCCGACATTCCTGTAATCCACATTTTAATTGTGGGGGATGTAGGACCTTTCCAAAATTTCAGTATTAATTTTTTCCCAATTATTAAGCTATAATCAATAAAAATTCTTTGATTCGTTGTTGTTAATTGATCTGTTTCTAATATTCCCAGTATTATTAAATTTGAGTCAGGGGTCAGCTTCATATTAATCACATTCGAAATTATTTTGAATGTTTCTGTCCAGAATTTAGTGATTTTTTCACAGTTTGTAAATATATGCGTTAAATTAGCTTCCAATTGCTGACATTTATCACAAATGGCAGATATATTTGGAAAAATACTGTGTAATTTAGTTTTTGAATAATGTAGTCTATGTAATATTTTAAATTGTATAAGAGAGTGTCTAGCATTTAGCGAACAGTGATGTATGTGTTGTAAACTTTCATCCCATATCTCAGGTCTAATAATTTGACCTAATTCATTTTCCCATGACTGTCTATATATTTCTGTCGTTGGAGCGTCGTTTTCCAGTAAAATATTATAAATATATGATATCAATTTTTCTGTATTTGGGTGTTTATTTAGACATTCGTCTAAAATCTCTGTCTTTCTATTTCTAATTTCATATGTGTTTGCTTTTACATAATCTCTAATTTGTAAATATCTAAAGTAATCTTTTGAATGTAATCCATAAATTTGTTGTAATTCTTGAAATGAAAGGAAAAAATTTTCCCTATAGAGATCTCCCATCTTATTTATTCCACAGTTTTTCCATTGTAAGAAACCTTTATCTATCATTGAAGGTTTAAATGTGATATTATTTACAATAGTAAGAGCTAGTGGTATACATTCCAATTTTAATGTTTTCTTTATTTGTTTCCAAATACGTATTCCACTATCTATTATAAGATTTTCACTATAGGTTTTCTTACTTATTTTATTATTGGCGAATAAAATCGAACTAATTTCAAAGGGCAAACAATCTTCTTTTTCCATTTTTAACCAGGTTGGTTGTATATCTGTCTCTACTAACCAGAAGTTAATATTTTTAATATTGACTGCCCAATAATAAAACATAAAGTTTGGTAAAGCTAGACCTCCATTTATTTTTGCTTTACATAAGTGTTCTTTTTTTATTCTATGGCTCTTATAATCCCAGATAAAGTTAGTGACTATGGAATCAATCTTTTTAAAAAACTTTTTAGGAAGATATATCGGAATCATTTGGAAAAGATATAATAATTGTGGAAGAAAAATCATTTTTATTGCATTAATTCTACCTATCATTGAGATTGGTAATGTTTTCCAATATAAAATATTTTTATTTAATTTGTTCAATAAGAGCGGAAAATTAGATTTAAATAAAGAATCAAATCTTTTTGTTACATAAATTCCAAGATATTTTATTTTTTCGTTTGCTATCTTAAAAGGAAATTGTTGTAATATATGTAGATTTTTTACCCTTATCGGCATAAGTTCACTTTTATTCCAATTAATACTATATCCTGAATATGATCCAAATTCAGTTATTAATTTTAGTAAATTTGGAATGCTAATTTCCGGGTTTGTGATATAAAGTAATACATCATCCGCATATAAAGAAATTTTATTTTCAGTATTTATGGTGTCATATCCATATATTTCACAATTTACCATGCATTTACTCGTATTCCTTAAAAGCATTAATGCTATTTGTTTCCGCAACTTAATTGTGGTAAGTTTCACGTTTTGATCACTCTTTAAGAAGCTTCTTGCAAATTCCCTTTGAATTTGCAACTGTATATAGGTGTCAGAGGTTATGGGGAGAAGGCAGGAGAATGGGATTAGGAAGGAGAGATAGATTAGCCATGATTGAATGGCAGAGCAGATTTGATGGGCCGAATGGTCTAATTCTACTATCACTTATGATCTTATAATCTTATAATATCTTACAGTGCCCTCCATAATGTTTGGGACAAAGACCGATTATTTATTAATTTATTTGCCTCCACAATTTGAGATTTGTAATAGAAAAAATCATATATCGTTAAAGTGCACATTGTCAGATTTTATTAAAGGCCATTTTTATACATTTTGGTTTCACCATGTATAAATTACAGCTGTGTTTATACATAGTCCCCCCATTTCAGGGCAACATAATGTTTGGGACACATGGCTTCACAGGCATTTGTAGTTGCTCAGGTGTGTTTAATTGCCTCTTTAATGCAGGTATAAGAGAGCTCTCAGCACCTAGTCTTTCCTCCGATCTTTCCATCACCTTTGGAAACTTTTATTGCTGTTTATCAACATGAGGATCAAAGGTGTGCCAATGAAAGTCAAAGAAGCAATCATGAGACTGAGATACATGAATAAAACTGTTAGAGACATCAGCCAAACCTTAGGCTTACCAAAATCAACTGTTTGGAACATCATTCAGAAGAAAGAGGACACTGGTGAGCTTACTAATCGCAAAGGGACTGGCAGGCCAAGGAAGACCTCCACAGGAAATGACAGAATTCTCTCCATAATAAAGAAAAATCCCCAAGCACCTGTCCCACAGATCAGAAACACTCTTCACGAGTCAGGTGTTGATTTGTCAATGACCACTGTCCGCAGAAAACTTAATGAACAGAAATACAAAGGCTACACTGCAAGATGCAAACCACTGGTTAGCCACAAAAATAGGATGGCCAGGTTGCAGTGTGCCAAGAAGTACTTAAAAGAGCAACCACAGTTCTGGAAAGAGGTCTTGTGGACAGATGAGATGAAGATTAACTTATATCAGTGCGATAGCAACAACTCGCCGACTAGGTATTGAGGGTAGAGAGTGACTTCCCTGACTCCATGGTCATTGTTTTGGGGGACTTTAACAAGGCCAACCTCAGTCGTGAGCTCCCAAAGTACAGACTTCATGTTACCTGCCCCACCAGAGGGGGTAGGACACTTGATCACTGCTACACTTCAATCAAGAACGCATATCGCTCTGTTCCTCGGGCGGATCTGGGTCTCTTTGATCATTGTTTAGTTCACCTTATTCCGACCTACAGGCAGGAACTGAAATCTGCTAAACCTGTGGTCAGAACAATGAAAAGGTGGGCGAGCGAGGGCATTGAAAAACCACAGTCCTGCTTTGATTGGAATGTGTTCAGGGAAGCAGCCACAAGCCTCGATGAGTACACAGACACTGTGAAATCCTATGTCAGCTTTTGCGAGGCCAGTGGCATTCCCACGAAGACCCGGATCTGGTTCAACAACAACAAGCCCTGGTTTACAGCAGAACTCAGACAGCTTCGCCAGTCAAAAGATGAGGCCTACAGGAGCGGGGATGCAGACCTCTACAGGCAGGCCAAGTACAAGCTGAGAAGAGGAATCAGAGCTGCCAAGGAAAGGTACTCTGAGAAGCTGAGGAGCAAGTTCTCAGCTAATGACACTTCTTCAGTTTGGAAGGGCTTGCAAGAAATCACCAGCTACAAGAGGAAACCCCCCCCCCGCATCTTGGACAATTGTCAGCTGACCAATGACCTGAACGAGTTTTACTGCAGGTTCGAGAAACAGAAACATAATCCTGGGATCCCCCACTCCCCCCCAAAAAGTTTTGTATCTTGTTGCTTTTTTGGTATGACTGTTTGGTAAATCAAATGTCACTGTACCTCGGTACACGTGACAATAAAGGACCATTGAACCATTGAGCCCAGAACTGAACACAATACTCTAAATGCAGCCTCACCAATGTCTCATATAATCGCAACATGACCTCCCAAATTCTATACTCAATATAGACACAAAAAGCTGAAGTTACTCAGTGGGTTAGACAGCATCTCTGGAGAAAAGGAATAGGTGGCGTTTCAGGTTGAGGCTTCTTTTCAGACCCAAATACTGAGTGATGAAGTCCAATGTGCCAAAAGCCTTTTTGACCACCCTATCTGCCCGCGACTCCCTCTTCAAGAAACTATGTACCTGCATTCCTAGATTCCTCTGCTTTATAACACTCCCCAGAGCCCTACCATTCACTGCATTGGTTCTGCCCATGTTAGACTTCCCAAAATGCAACACCTCACATTTTCTGCATTTTCAGCCCACCTGGCCGACCAATCAACATTCTGCTGCAATTTTTCACAACCATCGTCACTATCTGCAATACCAACCACTTTTGTATCATCTGCAAACTTACTAATCTTGCCATGTACGTTCTCATCCAAATCATTGATATAGATGAGAAACAGTAACAGGCCTAGCACCGTACCCTGAGGCACACCACTAGTCACAGATATTGAATTCACACACTTTCAGTCCTTTTGCCACTCTTTTCCAAATCCCAAACTCAATTAGGCAGATGCCTTGTAGATTGTTCTGCTCACTCAAATTCCCCATCTCCATCTTTATTCGTTGCACTATTAGCTATATTTAGTCACAACTTTACAGCCAGCTAGAGCAGAGATGATTAGGTAATTCCCTTGTCAATTAAGCTCTGTGATTTTAATCAATTGAATGCAATTTTTTATACAACCATACTCCACTCACTGTACTCTTCTGAAGAAACTATTTTGGTTTATTAGTAAATGATTTGGCATTTTTGTTTCCTTCACTCTTGAACAGATTTAATTCTCTGACCAAATTGAATATGTCTTAAATGAACACTTGCTGTGGCTGCTGCTTCAACTGCGAGTCTCATTTCTAATTCATAGCTGGCAGACTTTCAGAATTAATGTTCTTTTGTTGTGTGATCAAACATTCTTACAATTTAGCCATGACTTACCTATTATCAGTCGTCTGTTTTAGTGCGCCACCCCTCAAATTGCACAAGCAACAATCCTGCAGAAATAAGGATAAAACATTTGGTAAATCATTTTATCAATACCTTTTCACACAAAAATGTCAATCACTAATATTTCAGTGGCTGTAATTTTACAACTCTGAGCGCAAGAGCTTTACTATCTTATATTATCAGTATGATGCCATTTTTATTTACTCTTTGAATGTTGTACATACAACTTTGAATCGTATACAAACACTTTAGCTATCATCTTCACAAAAGACTATTCATAATATTCTGAAATGTTATTCATAATCTACTAAATACTCTAACAAAACCTGTACATTCAAAATAGGACAATAAATTTGAGCTTCAGCAATATTCAAGTGGAAAATGGAAGGTTTTTCCATAATCTGAAAAAAAAGGCTGTTGGAATAATCAACAGTAAATTGAAAAAAGTATTTGTGTGTTGATCTGACAAATATTTAACTATGGAAACAGGTGAACGTGAATGGAATTTTCTAACAAAACACAACTTTTGAAAATAGTTAATAAGGAACAAAGATACCACAATTAATGAAAGGAGGTACATTATTACAACTGAAATGATACCTTTGAGTTATCTTCTTGGATTCTTGAGTAGAACTGCCCTTCATAAATATTTTAACACCAAACTATTTTAAAGCAAATTTAAGCCAATGATATGCATTGGGAAGGATGAGGAGGGGGGGGGGGGAGCAAGGGCATGGTGCTTTTGTATAATTAACTAGAGCAAGGTAACAAAATTGTGAGCAAATTAACACACTCTTACGTTGGGGTCACATACATGCCCTTCCAAAAATCAACCAATACACATTTTTTCACAATATTTCCAATTTAAATTAATCCACAGAAATGAATTTGATGTGTTTTACCTGCAATAAATCTTTCTATTAGCACCTATGCATATTAGCTATGATATTAGCACATCACATGGCACCTTGGGATGAAGAAACTCAACATGGTGGCATCCTACAATTCCCGGTGCACATCAAAAGATAACCTTTACATTTTATCGTAACATGGTCCTTACATGGCCTGCCTTTGCAAACTCTTGCATTTCAACTACGTGAATCAAAGGGTAATTAATGTAGGATGCGTATTTATTGCGACTGTTAGAGTAACTCAAAGTGTTTAATTTGAGGAAGACAAAAAACAATTAAGTCATAAACTGTTTATTTTTAATTCCTTAACTATAAAAATAAAAAATAAAAATCAATCACATCTTCCACAATTACAGGCTGCAAGTATAGTACAGCAACTAAATAGACAAATGGAAAAAGATTTAAACAACAATTCAAAGAAGGTGTTATATTTGTAAAGCATCAAAGCTGGTGACAAATGTACAGGGGTGATTTTCTAATGTATTGTGTATACATTAAGATGAGCAGCATGGGAGGGCTTATTTCTGTATGAATAAGGACATTAAAAGTATGTGCTCACTGCCTTTTAATTAGTTAACAGTCAGCATGAGAGACAGTAGGTAAACAAAGAGAGTGGCAAGTAGAAATAGAGTAAAGAACAAAGCAAGCTCTCTCCTTGACTGTATGGGAAGACAATAAAGACTAATGAACGTCACAGAACATCATGAAAATAGTGACGGAATTATTCCCGTAACAATGAATAACCAGACCCAGAATTGAGATCAGATAAGACTTCCCTTCACCCCCTCATAGAGTTTACAGTAGATGTAACAGTGACACTAAAGACCCGTTTTTGAGGAATATACAAGTAGAAACTATTAGTATTCAGGCTGGGCAACCCATTCCTTTCTCAGTGCAGGCCTTGGTGGAAGGAGGGTTACAAAGCACAGGGCCAATGATGCCTATAATGACAGATAACCAGATCATTTTTATCTGATTGGATCTATATTGATAAAGTATAAAGATTGGGGACAACGTGTGAACCATCTTCTCCCATTATTTTAGTTTAGGTTATCTATTATCACATGAACAGAGATACAATGGAATGCTTGCAAGTAGAAGATCAATCAGGGCTCCTGTCTGACTTTATGTTCAGACAGCGCGAGTGTTCGTTTGGCATTAGCACAATCGCAGCATCTCATTCACTAGACTATAATGTAAAAAGTATGTTTTTTGTTCTGAACATTACCAACTTGCTTTGGAATTTTTAAAAATGACTTGCATTTATACAATGTCTTTCAAATCTCTTCCGAATGACCAAAATTGATTGACAGCCAAGGAAGTATTTTTGAACTGCAGGAACCAGAACCGCCAATTTGTGCATACCAAGCTTCCACACAGGTCACCACGACAAGGATGTTCACAACACATCTAGTTTAGTTTAGAGGTACAGCGTGGAAACAGGCCCTTCGACCCCCTAGTCAGCGGCGACTAAAGATTATCCGTACACTAGTTCTATCCTATCCTACATACTAGGGATAATTTACATAAACCAATTAACCTATAAACCTGTACATTTTTTTAAATGTGGGAGAAAACCCATGCAATCACAGGGAGAACATGCAAACTCCGTACAGACATTGCCCTTAGTCAGGATTGAACCCAAATCGCTGGCGCTGAAAGGCAACACATCTACCGCCGCGCCAATGTATCGTCCGTTGAGCCACGATGCCGCCCCACTGTGCCACCCTTGCATTTGCAGATGGCACAAAACTTTGTAGCCAAGTGAAAGGGCAACAGTAACAGATTTCAATGAGATATTGACACGCTGGTGGAACAATTAGTTAAAATTTAATAACGTGCAAAGTGTTTTATATTTTAGTTAAAAAACAGAAGAAGCAATATAAAAACTACAGGGCATATTTCTAAAACAGGTATAGGAACAGAGGGATGTATGTGTGTGTAGTTCAAGAACACAGTTGGGCAGGTTGACAAAATGGATAAAATAGTATTAGATTCTATGCGTTAGAGAGGAAGAGAATACAAAGAGCATTATAAAACATTAATTAGGCACATATAAAGCATTGCATCCAGTTCTGGGTGTCAAGCTTGAGAAAATGTGTCAAAACCTTAAAGAGAGTGTAGAAAGAATAACTGAAATTAGATTAAGGTATTAAAAAACATGGAGGCAAAAAGACTCTGCAGATGCTGGAATCTTGAGCAATATATAACCTACTGGAAGAATTCATTGGGTCAGGCACTATCTGTGGAGGGAAATCGACAGATAATATTTCGGACTGGGACACTTCTTCAGACTGAAGAAGGGTCATGATCTGAAACATCGTCCGTCCAATTCCCTCCACCTTTTTCTGCCTCGCCTGCTGAGTTCCTCCAACAGATTGTTTTTGTTTTGCTCAAAAAGCATGCCAGTAACAACAGAATTGGAAGCAGGGGTCACAGAATGAAAGAGATCACAAAAGGACACAATATAACCTGACCAAAGTGTTATTTCAAAGTGTGATTGGTTTGGATTTGGAACGCACTGCCAGGGTTTAGAGAGATGCCTGATTAAATTGTAGTGTTCAAAAGAGAGCAATTTGAGTACCAGAAAGGAATGAATTTGCAGATGTATAGGGACAGAGACCAGCTGAAATGTTCACACATACAGCCGATAGACATGTGGTGCTGAATCTCACAGTGCTGTACCCACATTCTTTGGATTTTGTACCCCAAATAACATGAATTAGCTCGATTCTACAAGTTGGGGAAATTGTTTGCTTCACTGGGCCTTTCAGAACATTTCAGCAGAAATTGTATTATTTTCTCTTTGCTTTGATGCAGTCATTGCCCATGAGGCAATTCAGTCCTGTGTTACCAACACCAATTGCTTTGTTTCTTGGTCTCGTTGCTCTGTCAAGTGCACAATTTTCCTTTCAACTAATATATCACAGAGCATGCCTTTGGCCCTTGGCTGTATTTTTTTTTCAGTCTGCAATTTCAATGTGTCCTGGGTTCAAATTTTTCACTCAGTGCATACAAACAACACTCATGCACCATGACATTGCGCTGTGTGAATGGCATTGAAAAATCTTGAGGAGGATAAAGGGCTTCACATTGTAGCTCTCCTCTTTGATCATTGAATGGTTTTTGCAGACTTTCTGAAGTGCAGTCTAGGGTTATTACTAAAAGACTGAAGTATTAATATTTTTCAATGTATTTTTTGAAAAGTAAGAATGTAAATAGGTATCAGAAAAGTATGTGGAGTCAGATTGCCTTTACTCTTTTCTGGGAGTGCTGCTAAAAGTGTTTGCGAGCAGAATTTTGGCTTTCCCATCTGCTTCAGGTGAGGACCTCTCATACATCCAGACATTTTCATAAATTGGATGGTAATAGCTTTAGATATGGTACAATAATACATAACTCAATGAAAAATTTAAAATGCAAATGTTGGAAAACCAAAATTAACTACCATGTTCTAAATACTCAGCAGGTCAGGAATAAATTTACTGTTTCAAGTCAAAAACTCTTCGTCAGAACTTTGACCTGTAATATTAACACAGTATTTCTTTCTTCAGATGCTGCCTAACCCATAGAGTGTTTCAGCTTGTTCTGTTTTTCTGACAGACTTCTCAGGTTCTGGAATTCAGGGCACTGGGCTTGCTAAGGATTGTCAGAGCTGATAAGACAAATGAGATTTTTTTTTTGTCAGTCTGGAAGTCAAATTTGTTGCTTTCTATGTAACAGCCAGTGGTTGGCGGGATTTCACATTTTGGAATCCAACTGGAGTAAAATGCCCCACGATCCGTCCGGTCTCCAATTTGTTCGGAATTCCCAACGGTTCAGCATTTGGCTCGCTCATTAGTTAGGAGTGTGAGCGGTGGGTCCGGAGTATGTGGGCTGGATGTGCAGCTGGAGCAGGAGGTGGATGGCCAGACCAGGTGGATGGCCAGAACCAAGGATCCAGAGTGTGGGCCTGTTGTGCAGTCTGTGTCAGGAACACTAGGGGTTAGAACTTACTGGATTCTATTGCCCGTTTCTTGTAAACTCACCGGATCCACTGAAAATATTATTTTTATCATTTTTATCATATATATACAGCCGGAAACAGGCCTTTTCGGCCCTCCAAGTCCGTGCCGCCCAGCGATCCCCGCACATTAACACTATCCTACACCCACTAGGGACAATTTTTACATTTACCCAGCCAATTAACCTACATACCTGTACGTCTTTGGAGTGTGGGAGGAAACCGAAGATCTCGGAGAAAACCCACGCAGGTCACGGGGAGAACGTACAAACTCCTTACAGTGCAGCACCCGTAGTCAGGATCGAACCTGAGTCTCCGGCGCTGCATTCGTTGTAAAGCAGCAACTCTACCGCTGCGCTACCGTGCCGCGGGTAATCAATCTAATTCTATTTTGTAGCATGCAAACAAGTGAAATAAAAGCTTGTTAAAGTATTAAGGAACATCCAATAGTTCTGGTAAATCAGCTAGTCCGGCATCAGAGTGTGACGGTTTCCAGATTACCCGAGTTTTTATTGTAAAACTATTTGATGGCGAGTGTGCCAGTTCCATGTATTGTTTAGAAACTGTGTAGAACAGTGGAGATCTGCTGCCTATTATGCTCAAACTAATTAGCACTGATGTAAACATGGACTGAATAGCTTCCTTATAATTTCCAAGGTTTATCTTAAAGCCATAGTGCAGAACCCTCAAATCCTATTGGCCAAACTTTGTTCAGTGCTTGAGGCAAAAAACAAAACTCCAAACCTTACATTTTCCAACCATTCAATATAGACTGACAATGATGAAAAATGAACAGATTTACATTCAACTAACCAGAGGTCCTAACATTTACCAATTGCTCAATGGAATCATTTACATTGTTGTTTTTCATACTGCAAAAGCAAAATAAATTCTGACCTGATTGTCTTATGTGGATGCCCATATTGAGATTGAGCCACAAAGATATGACTCCTGTTCGGGTATCTACCTTGGATGACATATAACTTACAGTACACGGGTAATCAATCTAATTTGCAGCCTATGGAAGCAGGGTAAACAGTTACGTCACATGAATAAACAATCAAAATATGTCAGCTTGATTCATCAAATAGCATTCTTGAATCTAAAACAAAGTCAATTGTTTCAGTCCTTCTCTCCAGAGATGCTGCCTGTCCCGCTGAGTTACTCCTGTATTTTGTGTCTATCTTCAGTTTAAACCAGCATCTGCAGTTCTTTTTTACACCACGATTGTTTCATTGTCAGTCTCTGGAGAAAAGGAATAGGTGGCGTTTCGGGTCAGCACCCTTATTCAGACTCTAAAACTTCATGAGTCAATGGCTTTCACTGGTTAAGACCCTGACATTTTGCATATTGTAGAGGCTAATTTAAAAGCAAACACTGCGCATTGTAATTTGTCTAGCTTGGAAAAAAAACAGCATTCACGCCAGATCACTGGCGGTTTCGCACCAGTTCTGCCCTGTAAGATTCAGTTGACGATCATAATATGGCAGCTTCTGAACAGTAGCAGATAAACATGCACATGGCGACATTTAGGGCTTTGTCCAGCCTTTTTAAAAGCATGGGCGAGGGTCCAGGTGTTAGTGGAATTTCAGCTTGTAGCTCATCAACAGCATTGCACACAATCTGCAACTCATTCTATTCATGATGAGAGGTGATTATTTCCAAATCAACATTCAACGACCCAATAGTGTGGCAGAGGTTACAACTGTTATTGCAGCACTAGAAGATACCACCTAACATAGGAGTAGCATCATAAAAGCTGAATGCAATGCAAACTCATTGCTCCAGATTCACTGTTGCCATGATCTTTAAGGAGAGCTGATTTTAGCTATCAGTCCACAAGCAGACTGCTGTGCTTAATGAACCTCTGCCCTGGGCAGTCCTGTGTAGTATATGGAATACAGATCTGGTGTCCTTTCTCACAATGGCAGCATTTCTCATTGTGATCCTGAGTGTACCTCAACCAGCTGGCCCAGAGTACTGTCAATCCCAGTTAGATAGTACAGTCTGAAGCTGGGCATCTAAGCTTGAAAGTGTCACCCTTCCACTACAAGGCAAATGTGCATTTTTGTTTGGTTGAATGTTTGGTTCTAGCCTCTAGCCTTTTTCTGAGAAAGGATCTGGGGTTGGAGAGAGTCCAGAGGAAGTTTACGAGAATGATCCTGTGGATGATTGGGTTAATATTGGAGGAGCATTTGATGGCTCTGGGCCTGTACCTGTTGTACTTCGTGGTCCGGTATCTGTTGTACCTTTGTTATGACCCTGGACGGACCACAAGTACACGTGTTTAAAAGGTTATAATGCTGGAGCTTAAATCCAGGCTGTTTATTCCGTGGCCACCTGGAACCAGAGTGCCCACCTAATCCCCTCAATCTCTTATATACACGTTGCTACACGTTACAACACAGGCAAACAAAGTAGTCCTTGTGATACAACAATGTAGTCCTTGCAGTATCACAACAGTACCCACTGGTGATAAAGTTGGCTAACTAGCCTTGTCTTGCAGAGGTTGATGGGAAGCTTGACTAAAGAAAATGTGGCTAAAAAAAAATGTGTGTACTGCAGAAGTCAAGCCCAGACAGCTAATTTGGTTGCAGAGATACTTAACTATTGTGTTGGTTGCATGGAAGTTGTTAATGGCTGAAACTGCCTTTCATGTCTGGTTACCCTAATGTGATAACTGCCTCTATTGTGTACATGGTTGGATGTCCGAATGTAACGAGGACCTAAACTGCCTTCATGTCTGGGTACACCAATGTGATAATTGCCTCTATTATGTAACTTGAGCACTGGAATTTATGCAGAAAGTTTAGCTCAGATGGCTAACTTGGGGCAGGTTTATTCCATATATGGTAAAGCCACCTGTTTGTGGATTTTGCATGTCACCTCTATAATAAAAAGCTGTATCCTGCTATTGCTGAAGTGGGGGTCAGATCTAGCAAGTATAGCTACGTACTTGTAGCCGGCTCTACCACTTCCCGCCTGGGCGTTAGTGGGTAAGCTTTTTGTGTTTTAAATTGATTAGCGTGGTTGTCTATTTGTTACAAGGTCAAGTGGAGTATAGAAGGATGAGGGGGATCTCATTGAAACCTACCAAATAATGAGAGGCCTAGATAGAGTGGATGTGGAGAAAGTGTTTCTAGTAGTAGGGGAGTCTAGGACCAAAGGGCACAGCCTAAGAATACAAAAATGTACCCTTAAAATGGAAATAAGGAGGTATTTCTTTATTCAGAGGTGGTGGATAGCGGAGTCAGGGGGTACGGGGAGAAGGCAGGAACGGGGTACTGATTGAGATTGATTAGCCATGATCACATTGAATGGCGGTGCTGGCTCGAAGGGCCGAATGGCCTCCTCCTGCACCTATTGTCTATTGGAAATCTGTGGAAATCATTGCCGTAGACGGCTGTAGGCACCAAGTCATTGGGTATTTTTAAAGTGGAGATTGATATTCTTGATTATTCAGTGTCAAATTCAGGGTGCGACACAGTGGAGCAGCGATAGAATTCCTGCCTAACGGCATCAGTGACCCGGTTTTGATCGTGACTACGTGTGCTGTCTGTACGGAGTTTGTACGTTCTCCCCGTGACTATGGTTTCCTCCCACACTCCATAGGCAAACAGGTTTATTGGTTAATTGGCTTTGGTTTTTAAAAAAATGTAAATTGTTCCTAGTGTATAGGATAGTGTTTATGAACGGGGTGATCGCTGGTCAGCACGGACTCGGTGGGCCGAAGGACCTATTTCCCTGCTGTATCTCTAAAGCAAAGTCATGGGGAAAAGGAAGGAGAATGGGATTGAGAGGCAAAAATAGATCAGATATCACATAATCACAAATTTTACTGGCCTTCTCATCACTTCTGGTTATACTTTCCCCGGTGTAAATTTCCCCAGTGTGGGACGAATAAAGGAATATATTACTTTAAAGTATGAGGGACAAATATTTGATCCAATGAAATGCAAACATAAAACATATCTTACAGCTTAAGACGAACCAAAACTTCTTTCAAGGTATATACACCTGCAATATTGAATTCACTAAGCACTTCCTTAAGTCAATCTCCAGAGTAAATTGCAAGCAACTAATGATCTGTTTGAAAAGCACAGATGTATATGACGGTTCCCTGCTATTATAAGGTTTTCCTACGTACAGTCCACACCAGATGCTATTTTTAAAGCCAAACAATTTTACAAAGATGATTGTAACTGCAAATTGCAAGGGGAAGGAAGTCACATATACTTAATCTATAGGAATCATGTGCAGGCTTCATCAGATATTTAGAATTCCAAATATTTTATACCTCAAAATCAAAATATGAACAAGTAACTATGCCTTGGTCATTTTCACTTTGTACATATTATCTATAGCTAGCAAAGTGACAAGAGAAAATCAACATTGTTTTTCTTGGAGAATTATTTTTAGTTTGTCAACATTGTTAATGGTGCTTTAATGAAACAACTGAAAAAAACTACAATGTTACTATTTATAACTTGTTTTATAATTAGGTTAACAATATTGATTTGATATTATCATAACCTATACAACACTGACGCTTGTATATTTTTTATTCTCCCATTTGAATGTGCAAAAACGAATATACGAAACAGTCATGGAAATATCAGCAATGCAGGGAAAGGGCAAAAAATCCTTTCAGAAAAGCTTACCAATGAAAGTAAGAGGCCAATTAAATAGTTCCAATATTGTGGTAAATTGGAGTCATGGATTTTCCCTCAGGTAAAAATGTACGGTTGGAATATCATTTACACAAAGAAAATTAATAAATCACATCACCATTATTGGCTCTGATTTTTCACTTGTGATGATGCTGAAACCATAAAAATTCACTGTCCTTATGCTGTGAAGTCGGCAATTCCTGGAGAATACATTATGCAGAGTTCCAAACACTTCTATCAATAATCCTCAGATTTTACACAGAGCGAAATGCTTAGTGGGTTTCTTCAAAACAAATTTCAGAAATCAAACATTTCATGAGAACCGCATTATTTACCATCTGTTTATGCTGAAAAGAAATTCTGAAAATATGTTTATGTGGCTATAACTTTTAATGATAGGCCAAAAAAACCTTGCCCCAAGGATTCAAATTTCCATATACAGTAGTTTAATTTTCTCGATCAACATTTCACAACATGCTAGATTTTAAATAAAACTATTTATATATTTTAATGTTTATATTTCATCTTTTACCTTTATGTTCCTTCCTTAACTTCATGCTCTGTAATATGTTGAAAAGGTTAATTAAAAATCCCACCTTTCTCATCCTGTTTACTATCTGCAACAATTCTTCACTGTGATTAACTGCTTTGTAAGCTCAGAGGCATAACAGTTGGTGCGATTCCAGAAATCACTTTAAGCAGAGATCTTTCCGCATCTTACATTGGAAATGGGAAACTCCATAGGCAGCATCTCTGGAGAGAAGGAATGGTTGACGTTTTGGGAGAGATTGGACCAGGGGGATAGGATAGGAGTCAAGGGACGTGAAAATTATTTCCGTGGGACTGGAGCAGACAGAAACATTTTACACTGAGAAGTGACCCAGCCAAAGGCTGAGTTTCCTCTTTGTTTCCTTAACGACTATGGAAAATAGCCAACACCCATTTAATATCCTTAGAAGATTATAGTTTATTTGATCTATATATAAAGAGGAGCTCAATTTTCTTATGTCCTCAGTCAATTGTAATTCTAGTTACAGTTCAGTGTGAAGAACAAATTCACAAATTGTAGAAGAAAATGGAATCCTCAATCAGTACATGCTGAACAATCAATCAGAGAACAGCTATTTCAAAATCTAGTACTACGTAATCAGAAAGAGCGACCTGATGATCTAATGATTAAGTGTCCTTGAGGGAACCGTGATTGTAACAGAATTATCTGGAGATGTAACATCTCCATGTGTTGGAAAAATCAATAAAATATTTTGTACCTGTGCTCATGGAAGATGTTACAGAAATGATAGAAATCAACAGGTCTAGAGAATATGAGAACATTACCAAAATTAGTACTTTTAAGAAACAAAATGTGCTGTGAAAAAGTAATGAAATTAAAATTCAATGAATCCCCCGAACCTGATGACTTAAAACCTGGCAATTCATGAAAGATGGCTTTGGAGATAATGAATACACTAGTTGTTTGTTCACAACTCTTGAGTCTAGAACAGTTCTTACAATCTGAAAGGTACCAAATATAACTCCACTAGATCAATGATAGAGGGAGGGGGTAAATAAAACAGGGAACAATTGTCCAGTTAGCACAACACCAATGTTAGGGAAAATGGTGGAATCAGGGCAATCAAGACAATAGAGCTGGATTGGCTGAATTAAATATGGATTTATGAAAGAAAAATTGTATTTAACAAATCTGATCGTTTTCTGAGGTTGCAATGAGATGAATATAAAAGCTTGAAATAGTTGCAGTGGTGTCACTGACTATCAGAAGGCCTTTGATTGGTGGCTACATGAGATCATTAAAGTAAATTAAAACATCTGGTATTGGGGTTAATATATGAATGAATTGAAGATAGGCTAATAAATAAAAAATAAAATAGAGTGCAGGAATAATTTTTTCCATGACTGGTGTGGTGCCACATGGAGTGGTGTCACAAACCTAGCTTTCCACAATCTGTATTAATGATTTGGATTACAAGATCAATTGTAAAATATCTAAGCTTGTTGATGATAACAAAGCTTAGTGGCAGAGTGGATCACAAGGAGTTTGCAGAGAGTTTTAAAGAGTGAAAAAACACTGATTCAGTGAATGTGCAAGGACATGGTGAGTGGAATATATGTGGGGAAGAAAGTGTCCATTCATTTTGGCAGAAAAAATAGAAAGATTAAATATATTTTTGAAGTGTGGAAGACAGGGGTGTTGGTGCTCACAAGGATATTTCATATTCATATTTCATATTTCATATTTCAGATAAAGCGCGGAAACAGGCCTTTTCGGCCCACCAAGTCCGCGCCGCCCAGCGATCCCCGCACACTAACACTATCCTACACCCACTAGGGACAATTTTTTAATTTTTTTTTACATTTACCCAGTCAATTAACCTACATACCTGTACGTCTTTGGAGTGTGGGAGGAAACCGAAGATCTCGGAGAAAACCCACGCAGGTCACGGGGAGAACGTACAAACTCCTTACAGTACAGCACCCGTAGTCAGGATCGAACCCGAGTCTCCGGCGCTGCATTCGCTGTAAGGCAGCAACTCTACCGTTGCGCCACCGTGCTGTTCTTGTACACACATCACTGAATATTAATATCCAGGTACAGCAAACAATTATGTGGGGAAAATAGTACATTCTTAAGAATGAATATACTTACAACAGAGAAAGTGCAGCAAAGCTTTACTGAAATGAATCCTGGGATGGATGAAGGTTTGCCCGATGAGAAGATATGAAGCACTTGATTGTTACTATCTGTCAAAGGGCTAAACTAGGCTTCTTAAGAGCATTTCAGAATCAGCAATGAACTGCATAAATGATGGGAATGATAACATCACAGTACAGAGGTCCTGACTTACTCAGTCTCACAGCATTAGGTCAAACTGCAAAAGGACACCACATCCTGTTTGCCACAACCATCTTCCCTCAGCTGATGAATTAGTGTTCAACCATGCTGAAGATGATTTGAAGAAACCACTGAGGGGTAAAATGTACTGTGAAAGGGTACTTCAATTTCCATTTCCAAGATAGGCTTGGTCTTACTATCGCCAACCCAGCTTGCTGAGTACTCAAAAATATAGCAGCAAATTTAAGTCCACATTAGTGATTAGTGACTCGTGAAGCTGCAGCTCAGGATCTGTGCTGTACAAGAAAAGCAGCATTTAACAGATGGACAAATGATTGCACAACCAACAGATTAGATCAAGGTTCTGCCACATCCAGTCATCAATGGTGGTGGACTGTTAAACCATCAATTAAACCATGACAGTTAAACCAGCAGCCAATTTCGCAATCATGGTTGGAGCAGCACATGAGTACTAAAGTCAAGGGTGCAACCATCTCCAGCTATAAGTGCCAAGTGTGCAATCCATCTTGATTGCTTCCCGTAGTCCTCTGTCATAAAAGTCCGTTTTTAGCCAATTGAAATAACTTTTCCTGATGTAAACAACTGAGATCATGTGGCCAGACATCCCAGATGCAGTACAGATGACTTGCACTCTCAAATTAGCTGCTTTTCTAGCCAAGCAAGACATGTAAAGCTATAAAATTTGCATTTCTGCAGAGGGTAGATCCAAAGATAGGCTGAAGAGCCCAATTTAAGCAATGAAATGAGAAAAAAATAACTTGACATAAGCATTGCATCAATTATTCCTTGTCAAACTGAAGTCAATGGGCATTAGAAGGAAAAATTCCAAGAGTTAGAGGTGGCATCTCATACTTGTAAAACTGGTGCAGTAGTCGGAAGCCGGTTATCTCAGGACATGCACAACGCTACAAAATTACAATTAGGGCAGTATACGAGGCCCAACCATCATGTATTATTTCAGCCTTCCCTCCTTCATCAGGGTAGGAATAGATATTTGCTGATGTTTACATGGTTTTCACCCCATATGCAATGCATCATAAATTGAAGCAATTTATTATGTGTGTGTGTGCAGCGAGGGATAGACTACTGACAGATATGGGCAAGTAAATGACATGTAATGATTATGCAAATACAAGTGCAATGACCACAGACGATTGACATTTAGTGGCACTACCATCACTGAGTTTCACACCATTTTGATATTGGGTAAAATGGCGTCATGACTGATCAGAATTCGAAATGGACCAGCCACAAATACTGTGACTTGAAGGGCAGGTCATAGATTGGGTATCTTGTTGCAGGTGACCTCAACATCCCATCAACAGCATGCCAGAAGTCAAGAGTGTGATGGAAAACTATCCTGGATGAATGCAGCTCTAAAAGTATTCACGAATCCTATTACTAAGGATGAAATATTTTGCTTGACTGGCATACCCATGCTAAAGATTCACTCCCTCACCACCAGCACACCATTTGCAAAATGCTCTAGCTACTTGTCTAGGCCGGTTTGACAGTGTCGCCCAAGCTTATGATTTCTACCATTGAGGACAGGGAATTTCTGCGGCATCTCTATCAAATCACATAGCATCAAGTTACATTGCATCCTGACCAGAAAAGTACCACGGTTCATTCACTGCTTGCCCTAAATCTCAAAACCCCTACCAAAGAACCTATATAGAAGTCAGAGGTTTGGGTGATACTGATGAGTAGTCAAGATGAGTAACTAACACTTTATAGATGGTGTCCACTGTAGTCATGGTAAGCTAGTAGTGGAGAAAGTGAATTTTTAGCATGGGTTAATCAAGCAGATTATATTATTTTCATGCTATCGGGCTTCTTGAATATTGTCGGAGCTGCACATATCCAAGAAAGTAGAATGTATTCCATCACATCACCAAAATGACCACAGCAATTCAAGAAGGCGGTTCACCACCAGCATTAAATCCCGCAATTATAAAGGCTTCTGATGGGTTTACACCTGCAATACTCGCACAAGTCTGGTCTTTCTACTTTAGGACGTAAATATTTGAGAAAGGAGGCGTGCAACGAAGATTTATCAGATTAATTCCGGAATAGGGTTAGATGGAGGGTGATCAATTCATCATTATCCCCGATTCAAAATCCTGCAATTCTAACTAAAATACTGCTACAGTAACTTCATCACAAGGGGTCAGGAGTTATGGGGAGAAGGCAGGAGAATGGAGTTGAGAGGAAGAGATAGATCAGCCATGATTGAATGGCATAGTACACTTGATGGGCGAAATGGCATAATTCTTCTCCTATCAATTATGAAACCATCACCTTCTCAAGGTTAGTTAAAAATGGGTATACTCAAAATAGGGGGCGAGCCAGTCAGAACTAAGATGACAAGAACATTTTTCACCCTGAAGGTTGTGAATCTTTACATTTCTCCACCCAAGAAGACTGTGGAAGGTCAGTCAGTGAAAATATTCATAAAAGATTTTGGCCAGAATTTTTGGATATTAGGAGGATAAAGAGGTATGCAATTAGAAGTGGAAAGTGGAGATGAAATAATTGATGACTCGTAAACGTCATGAATGGTGGAACAGACAAAAGGAGCCAAATGGCCTATTTATGTAATTATTTTTGTGTTCTCAAATTCAAGTCTTGCCACAATAAAGTTAATCAGACACCCACATTCTGCAACTGAATATTTAAAAAAATGTAAAATACAGATACAAGAAACAGATGGATAACATCTATATTAATACAATGGCTACAAGGTAAGTCACTCACATTCTGACTCCTCAGAATCTTTCTACTAACAAGTCAGAAATGTAGCTGGATAGATTCCACTTGCTTTGAAGACTCAAAGTTCAACAGCAAAGCAGCTCACTTGATTGACATCCTATCCACCATCCGATAAACTAACTCCCACATATCAGTGCATCGCTCACAAAATTCACCAAGGCTGCTGCTGCCTAGATATGTGATCATTTTCATCCAGGGCAACAAGAGCCATAGCTGCACTGCACTGATGCTCCAGCACCCACCTTAACTTGCCAATATATCATTGTTTTTTCATCATGAACAAGCACAGCAAACCTAACTAATGTGGTTAACTTCATCATCAACGATGTCACTTTGCCCTCACTCAGCACCTAATCTACAATCCTGGCAACAATTGGGATCTGTTGATAGCACTTGGCTCATCATGTGTAATATAGAGGACCATAGTGCTCGACAAAAATATGCACAAGAGAGTAAAAGACTATGTAATTTTGAAATTCTTAGCATCAGTCAAAGCAATGCAATGCAATGCAGTCCACTCTTCAAAAAGCACTTAATTTCCTGTGAAGTACTTTTGGACATTCTGCGTTCATGAAGGGCACCTGATAAATGCATATCTTCCTTCTCCCCCCCCCCCCCCCCCCCCCCCACCATCTTTTCAAAGGAATCCCTGTATTTTAATTCAATTTGCATGCATTAATTCAAAATGAAATGAAAAATGCTTCACAAAATATACAAGAATGAGCCTGCTTTTCAATGTCAGGGAGCCACAGCATCTGACTATAAACTGGAATGATCAAGAGAAATGAATCTGGTTATGGTAAAAGCAAAACCTAATTAAGATTCACACCTTTGAATTGAAGAAGATAAATGAGCATGTCAGTAGCATAATGCATACAGTGAAACCTGTACGAATGGCCAAATCCAGAAAACAAACTTTCAAAAAATATTACTAAGAGTCCAGGATATCTTCAATTATAACAGATATAATCTGAGGTTTTAAAGCACGACTGCAGATTGCTAATTGAGAATGCTTTTAATGCACGTGGATGAATAAGTGCAAGTCGAATACTGTTGTTTATTTGTGCATTCATTTTACTTTTATTCCATAAAAGCCCTCTCTCTGAAAGTGGAGCTGTCTACAGCACTATTTCAGATCTCCATCTATTCAACGAGCTGGCAATTGCTGGTTTGCTGTTATACCGACAGTGGGATTGGGGTTAGACACAAAAAGCTGGAGTAACTCAGCAGGACAGGCAGCATCTCTGGAGAGAAGGAATGGGTGACGTTTCGGGTTGCGACCCTTCTTCAGAATGGGGTGCTGGATGGAAGGTCAGGGGTGAAAGATTCAGGAATTATGGACTCTTAAATTCATGAAGAAATGATCGATGCTAAAAATCATGAGGTTGGAAGGGGGAGATTAACTAACGGCAATAGCCTGGTATTTGGGGGGGGATGGGGTGCGGAAATCAGGGAACTGAGAGCTTTCAGAAAGCGATGGAGAAAATGATTATCCCTTTCCAGTCCTCAGATCCTATCATAGACACAAAAAGCTGGCGTAACTCAGCGGGTCAGATCGCATCTCTGGGGAAAAATAGGTGGATTTTTGGGTCGAGACCCTTCTTCAATCTGCGAGTCAGGGGAAAGGGAATACAGAAAGAGAGATACAGAACAAATGAATGAAAGATATGCAAAAAAGTAACAATGATATGGGAAACAGGCCATTGTTAGCTGTTTGCTAGGAGAGAACGAAAAGCTGGTTCAACTTGGGTGGGGGAGAGACAGAGAGAGAGGGAATGCAGGGGTTACTTGAAGTTAGAGAAATCAATTATTATACCACTGGGTTGTGAGCTGCCCAAGCGAAATATGAGATGCTGTTGCTACAATTTGCGTTTAGCTTCCCTCTGGCAATGGAGGAGCCCTTGGACAGAAAGGCAAATGTGGGAATGGGAAGGGGAATTAAATTGTTTGGCAACTGGGATTTACAACCCAGTGGTATGAATATTGATTTCTATAACTTCATGCAGCATTTTACCTTACTTCGAGCACTTGATGCTCACAATGTAATCTCTACATTGTAAAAAACAAATACGGATTAGGTGAACACTTTCATTTAGTTCACAAAAATGCCCCTTAGCTTCCAGTCACCTTTTACTTCAATTCTGCTTTCCATCTCTGCTCTGACATTTGTCTTCAGGTTTTAACACTGCTATCGCAATGTGCAATATAAACATAGCACAAAAAGTAAGGAAAATTGTGTTTGGTAGATTATTTATTTGTTGTAACAATGCTTCTTGGCAATAAATCTTATACCGTTGGAAAGCCTGTTTATTTCCCTTTTAAATGGTGCCACATTTGTAAGGAACATGCATTTGTGGGATGAGCAGCAGAGCTGAGTATGTGGGTTGCGCCCATGAAAAATCTGCCAAATCTTCTCTGCCAATGCCAAACAGCTTATTCTGCCATTGACTCTTGTTCGGTGATGTTTGGTGGATTGGATGATTGAAGTCTGAAGAAACAAGACATATTGGCAATTTAACAATTTATTCATTTAATAAACAGGAGCCTCAGTAGCGTGTGGAAGAACCATACACAGCCACAACAGCCTGGCACCTCCTCCTCATGCTGGTCACCAGCCTGGTCACACACTGTTGTGGGATGGCATCCCATTCTTCAACCAGCATTTGTCGCAAGTCAGCCAACGTGGTTGTGTTGGTCACTCTGGCACGAACAGCACGCCCAAGCTGATCCCACAAGTGTTCAATGGGGTTGAGGTCAGGACTGCTGGCAGGCCATTCCATCCTCTCCACTCCCAAATTCTGGAGGTAGTCTCTAAGAAACCCTGCTCTGTGGGGGGCGAGCATTGTCATCTTGGAGGATAGAGTTCGGTCCCAGACTGTGGAGATATGGGATTGCCACTGGTTGCAGAATCTCATCTCAATATCTCTCTGCATTGAGATTGCCTCCAATGATGACAAGCCTCGTTTTTCCAGTGAGGGAGATGCCGCCCCACACCATCACATTGCCTCCACCAAAAGATGTTACTCTATCGGTGCAGCAATCAGCATAGCGTTCTCCGCGTCTTCTCCACACTTTGACCCTATGATCCAACTGCCGTAGGCAGAATCTGGACTCATCGCTGAACATAACGTTCCTCCACATGTTCAGGTTCCAGTGCACGTGTTGCCGACACCAGCGCAAACGGGCCTGACGGTGAAGGGCAGTCATGGCAGGCCTCCTGGCAGCCCTATGAGACCGGAGATCGGCTGCGTGCAGTCTGTTCCGAATTGTCAGTGGAGAGAGTCGTCGGCCATATCGTCCTGCAAACCTTGACTGCAAATCTGTAGAAGACAGCCTACGGTTCCTAAGTGCTGGCAGGGTGAGGAAACGGTCTTCTTTGGGTGTCGTCTTCTTGGGACGCCCACTTCGCGGCCTGTCTCTGACATCCCCCGTTATATGGAACTTGGCCTTCACTTTGGAGATGGTACTAGGGCTCACTCCAAATAATGCCGCAACTTGGTTTTGCGGAACACCAGCTTGAAGTTGCCCTATCGCACGGGCCCTATCCAGATCAGTCAAACGTGGCATGCCGATTCTTGGAGCAGACACCTACTGACCACTGTAGCAGGGCCCATGCTCACAGATGCTGCCAATCAGGTGCCAATCAGGCACCTGATTGTCAGCACCTGGGGGTACCAGAAGCTCAAAACAAGAGTCAATAGCAACAGCAGAATAAGCTGTTTGGCATTGGCAGAGATTTGGCAAATTTTTCATGGGCACAACCCATATACTCAGCTCTGCTGCTCATCCCACAAATGCATGTTCCTTACAAATGTGGCACCATTTAAAAGGGAAATAAACAGGCTTTCCAACGGTATAAGATTTATTGCCAAGAAGCATTGTTACAACAAAGAAATAATCTACCAAACACAAATTTCCTTACTTTTTGTGCTATGTTTATATATTTTTTAAAAGCATTTCACCTTCACCTTGCGGATGACACAAAGCTGGGTGGCAGTGTTAGCTGCGAGGAGGATGCTAGGAGGCTGCAGAGTGACTTGGAAAGATTAGGAGAGTGGGCAAATGCATGGCAAATGCAATATAATGTGGATAAATGTGAGGTTATCCACTTTGGCGGCAAGAACAGGAATGCAGATTATTACCTGAATGTTGGCCAATTAGGAAAAGGGGAGATGCAACGTGACCTGGGTGTCATGGTGCACCAGTCATGGAAAGCAAGTGTGCAGGTGCAGCAGGCAGTGAAGAAAGCGAATGGTATGTTAGCATTCATAGCGAGGATTTGAGTATAGGAGCAGGGAGGTTCTGCTGCAGTTGTACAGGGCCTTGGTGAGACCGCAACTGGAGTATTGTGTACAGTTTTGGTCTCCTAATCTGAGGAAATACATTCTAGCCTTAGAGGGAGTACAGAGAAGGTTCACCAGATTGATCCCTGGGATGGCAGGACTTTCATATGAAGAAAGACTGGATAGACTAGGCTTATACTCGCTGGAATTTAGAAGACTGAGGGGGGATCTTATTGAAACATATAAAATTCTTAAGGGGTTGGAGAGGCTAGATGCGGGAAGATTGTTCCCGATGTTGGGGAAGTCCAGAACCAGGGGTCACAGCTTAAGGATAAGGGGGAAGTCTTTTAGGACCGAGATGAGAAAACATTTCTTCATACAGAGAGTGGTGAGTCTGTAGAATTCTCTGCCACAGAAGGTAGTTGAGGCCAGTTCATTGGCTATATTTAAGAGGGAGTTAGATGTGGTCCTTGTGGCTAAAGGGATCAGGGGGTATGGAGAGAAGGCAGGTACAGGTTACTGAGCTGGATGATCAGCCATGATCATATTGAATGGCGGTGCAGGCTCGAAGGGCCGAATGGCCTACTCCTGCACCTATTTTCTATGTTTCTACCCAAACATGTAGCAAACATGTAGGCTCTTAATAGTTAATTGAATCGCTTCAGATAACTAGATACTTGTTACCTCTCTCCACAGATGCAATGGTACATTTCAGTTTAAATGTCTTCCCCCCCCCCCCCACCCCTGTTTTCAAACTGCGTGTTTAACATTTCATCTACAATGTATCACAGACACTCCCTTTGTCCTCTTCACTCTCCCGCTCACAGCAACCTAAAACACACTGCTCTGTTCTCACTCCCCCTCACCCCAGATGGAATAAGGATCAAGCTCACCTGGTCCTCACCCCACCAGCCTCCACATCCAACACATCGTTTTCCGACATTTCCGCCACCTTCAACATGTTCCCAACTTGATACACATCTTTTCATCCCAACACCTCTTCAAACCTCATCAACTGCATTTGTTGCTCGGGACATGACCTCCTTTATATTGGCGAGACCAGGCATAGACCAGACGACCGTTTCATCAAACACTTGCACTCGGTCTGCCAAAACCTGTGGGATCTCCCAGTTGCGAACTATGCAAACACCCCCTCCTATTCCAACATTTCTGTCTTGGACCTCCTCCAATGCATGAGAGGCCACACACAAGCTAGAGGAACAGCACCTCGTATTCTGCTTGGGTAGGTTATAATCCAGCGGTATGCAAATTGAATTCTCTACATTTGCAGCACCCCTGCTATAGACAATAGACAATAGACAATAGGTGCAGGAGGAGGCCATTCGGCCCTTCGAGCCAACACCGCCATTCAATGTGATCATGGCTGATCATTCTCAATCAGTGCCCCGTTCCTGCCTTCTCCCCATACCCCCTGACTCCGCTATCCTTAAGAGCTCTATCTAGCTCTCTCTTGAATGTATTCAGAGAATTGGCCTCCACTGCCCTCTGAGGCAGAGAATTCCACAGATTCACAACTCTCTGACTAAAAAAGTTTTTCCTCATCTCTGTTCTAAAAGGTGCTCCCTCCTCTCTCTTTCTTGTGCCCCATCCCAGTGCACACACATTTCTCCCACTATCCCACCCTTCTTTTCTCCCCCTTCCACTTTTATCCCTCACTCTAGATTTACATTTCACTCCTCTTCTCGCCTTATCGAACACCTTTTCCACCTACAGCCTTTGTGTCCCCATGTTAATCAAATCCCCCACTCATGCATCCACCTATCATTTGCCAGGCTTTGTCCCACCCCTACCTCTTTTCCAGCATAATACAATAATTTGAAGAAAGGTCCCAATCTGAAAGATCACCTATCCATTCCTTCCACGAATACTGCCTGACCAGTTGAGTGACTCCAACACTTCGTGTTTTATTCAAGATTTCAACATCTGCGGATCCTTATGTCTCCACTCACTTTTTCAGTTCTGTTAAAGGGACCTTGACCTGAACTATTTTTCTCCTCACTTACACCAAAGTTTCTTATTTTGTTTGGGATTTGCAGTTTTCTGCTCCAATTTGCCTATGGTATTTTGCCACATTCTCCCCTTAAATTCTTGTGGAATCTGACAGGCCGCTCAGCTATTTAGCAGTTCATATCATCTTGTCTTTGATCGTAGAATTACACTGCACTTGAAAACTAAAACTAAAATCACATCCTGCTCAGTTAATATCTATACAAAATCATAGAAATCGTCTGAAAAGAAGAATGTTGTTGAAAATACAGCCAATCGTGGAATAGTTACTTCATCCAGTTTACTTTGCATCAAAAAACTATTTGACCTCATAAACCACAATAAAGGACATCTAATGCAAGTTCCTTATGTATTATTACATAATACATTATTTTCATAATAACCTGTATTTACAGGTTCCATTACTTTGTATAAGTATGCCAGTTGATCCTCCAGGAAATCCTAACTGTTAGATTCAAGATTTTCATTAAAATATTCGTCGCTGGAGTATTCTTTATTATACCATTAGAAATGACTGGCACCTCTTCACTAAAAGCCAAAAAAACAAACATCCTTAAAGACTTAACTGATCTGGCTTAAATAATTTATATAAAGAAACTATTCTTTTGGACTTTTGAAGAACGTTCTAATGGGAGGGGTAGTGTTTTGTTACATACCTTTAAGCTTTTCTTTCCTTGAATGGAAGCCTCCTTCAGCTACCACAAAGAGCAAGCTCAAATCACTAATAGGCAGAATCGCAAAGATATTATCGCTTTAACATGTCTCCAATATTGATGCCAATATGTTGATGTCAATATGTCACATGCTTCTCCTCTCTCTCCGAAACTCTATATAAAACAGTGTCATTCCTGGATAACACCAGTACTTTCCAGAATTATGAAGAAACATTTCTCATTTAATGCATGAATAGTACTAACTCTTTAATCAACATATATTCACCATCTCACCAAATAGGAAAGATGGGGCTGGTATTTGGAGTTTGCTTCCATTTAAAGAATCTGAAAACCTTATCTGGTAGGTGTTAATAACTTTTCCTTGAATCACATTTAACTAACAATTGAATTCAAAGGAAACATAAAAGTTAGGAAAAAAGCAAACATTTAGGAACAGAGTTAACTTTGACCAAAAGGTTCATGTTGGTGCTTTTCCCATCCCAAGGAAGTAACCACCAGCAATTATCCAAGAAACATAGTAAAAACTGTGAAACAATTGAGTTATGTTCTACAACTATACATCCCAAGGGATTAAGAAGTCCATTGGTACCTCTTATTCTGCTTTTCAGGACAATTCTCTCTTTACATTGCTGAAATGCAATTTTAAATTTGCTAATTTATGATTAAAAGTCAAAAGCCCAAACACATTTATTTTGAATGACAGTTATAAAGAGTCAAAACAAATCTATCTTTAATACAAGTGGAGCTTATCAATAATCAAAATCATTTAGCCTTTTAATGATCCATTAGCATATGCCACCTTCAGTTGAACAGTGAATTAATGAAATGCATAAATATAAGTACTTACAGCAGTCCATGCGCCAATTATACAACGAGAACAAGTCCAACCATCATGAATCTCATGATGCGGAACACCATAGCAACCTACAGGTTAAAGTAAAGAGTCATAACCATTATTCAAAGCACAAAAATGGCCATACAAGAGAGCAGCATCAGTAAAATAACACCTACTTGCATGAACTTGTAGACTGCACTTTGCACAGGATATCAGCAAACTCGTTCCATCCTCATTAATAAATGAATTTGTAGGGCACAATTCATTACTTTCTTCACTGTACGCAAAACACATTTCTGGAATAAGGGGTTTAGTTTTATGTTGCTTGGATGGTGATACCTCAGCTGAATCAGAGTTGATTTGAGATCTTCTTTCCATGGGTTGATCAGGCTATAGAAGAAACAAATACACTGGACGGTTAATCGTGTTGAGTTTTCTCATCCAAAAGATGCTGTATCAGCTGTGATAATCAAGGAGAAAAATGTTTAGTACTGAGCAACATATGTCAGAATCAGGTCAAAAACATTCTTAAGTGAAGAATAATACATAAAGATGCAGAGTAAAGTTGTTTCCATAGAGAGAATAAAAGAATTTGAACAAAAGAGCCACAACCTCCCTGAGCCATTTGCCAGGTATCAGTCCAACATTTCATTTCCATTCATCGAGGCAAGGTGAATGCACAGACTCTTTTTCCCAGGGTAGGGGAATCAAGACTTAGAGGGCATTGGTTTGAGATGAGAGGAGAAATATTTAATAGGAAGCTGAAGGGCAACGTTTTCAAACAGAGGGTGGTGGGTATACGGAATTTTCTGTCAGAAGTAGTAGTCAAGGCAGCTACAATAACAACAATTAAAAGACATTTGGGCAGATGGAGGGAGAATTGTCGAGATGGAGAATTTTGAGAGTAGGGGATGGCATCTTTGCAGGAGGCTAGGTGGGAGGAGATGTAATCCAGATAACCGTAGGAGTCGATGGGTAAGTAGTAGATATCAGCCAATAGTCTATCCCTTATGATGGAGCCAGAGAATCAAGAAAAGAGAGAGAGGTGTCACAGAGATAGGTGTCAGTAATCTTACTTTTTAGGTAACTAACCAAACTCCCTCCTCCTTTCCCTGTGCCCCAAACTGGAGGAATAGCACTTTATATTCCATTTGGATAGCTTACAACCCAACAATATGAACATTAACCAATTTTAAGTAACTACACAACCCCCACTTCCCCTCCCCCCCACATTCCTTTCTCCCCCATCACCCCCACATCCCCAACCCACCCTCCCCCCCAAATGAACCTTGCATCAATTGCTCTTGTTTCACAATCAGCAATTCTTTTGTCTCACACCTTCTGTCTTTTTATCTCTGGTCTCCAACTATTTGTCCCTCAAGAACCCCCTCACCAGTATTCATCTATCACTTGCCAGGTTTTGTCCTGTCACTCCTTTCTTTCAACCTTCTTTCTCCACCCCACCCCTAACAGAATCAGTCTGATGAAGGGTTTTGACCTGAAACATCACCTATTCATGTTCTCGATAGATACTACCTGACCAGCTGAGTTACTCCAGCATTTTGCATCTTTTTTTGGTAACCAGCATCTGCAGTTCCTTATTTCTACAAGGGCGACATTTTGTTAGCTAAAAGGCAATCCGACTCATTAAAATGTACTGAAATACCAATAGGCAAAATATTAATGGAAGAAGAGGGACTTCAAAGGTGAGATAGTTTGGATACAGAATCAACAAATTCTTTTCAGAGGGAAAGAAGTGTATCCACAATTAATATTCATTGAATAATGCAAAATGCAGTTAGAATATCAGCAAAAGGATGCATATGACAACTTCAGTTCACAATACAGTCGCAAACCAAGCTGATGACAAAGTACAGAGGCAATCGACAAAAAGAAATCAAAAGACAAAGAGTTATGTGAATTGATTCGTATCTGTTGTAAAAGGAACCTAAAAGTCATTTATAAGCACATTAATTCTAAAAGGGCTGTCAAATAAAGAACAGGATCAATGAAAAACTTAAAGTGAAATATTCTTGTGGGAATGGAGGGCATGGTTAAGGTGAGGTACTCACATGGCTGACTGAGCATTTGGAAACTGCTTCACTAGAAAAGAGAATGCTGCTACTGTGTCAGCAAAGGGGAAGGCAGTGGTGAGAGTGGATAGGATTTTAAAAAATGTAAATACTTAAAATGTTGGCAGGAGTTTCTTAAAATAGTAAAATCAGCGAGCCTAGGTGGGGTGAATCGGGTTAAAGGGAAGCACAAGTGAAAATTGCCAATTCACTGCCGGAATTTTCTAATACTCCACTGAAAAGACAACTCTCATTGTGATGCTCTTGTAATGCCTGATTAAAATAGAGGGATTAACTCAGCAAAAACAGTTAGTCATCCTGACACTGGTGATGGATAAATTGTGAAGCAATAATCCACAAAGAAATTAACACAATTGGAGTACGATATTTGGAGACCCAAGTGACTGCAGTTTCAGGAATCTTTAACAAAACACCAAATGTTGGAGTTACTCAACGGGTCAAGCAATTCCTGGAGAGGGAATGGATAGATGAAATTTTGAGTCGGGACCCTTCTTCATTCTGATAGGATTATAGATCAGTCTTAAGGAAGGATCCAGCCAAAAACATCACTTATCATTCCCTCCCTAGATGCTGCCTGATTCACCGAGTCCTTCAGCACTTAGTGTTCTGCTCTGGGTTATGGCTTCATTTTGCTTTTAAAATGTCTGACTCTCTTGTCCATGTGTTTTTCTTTCACTCTATTTCCTTCACTAATTTGAACCTAATTTAAATTTCCTTCATAATTCACTTCCTTTTTTTCCCCACCTTTTCTTAAAACTCTTGAGATGGACTACTGGCTCGATATTCATCAAGTGCCGGGGGACACATTATAATCTCTGTACCTTTATCATTGTAGTTTGTGGTGTAAATAACGTGCAATTTCAAGGTTAATGAGAAAGTGTAACCGAGTTCACTTGCTGAGACATGTGATACTTTTTGATCCTATTTCCACCCTTAATGTGGGGTGAACAATTTTAGATTTATCACAAAGAAACTATGATAGATACTGATACTCTGATGGGATGAGCTGGAGTAATGTGACTTTAAAAAAAAGATTACATATCTGAAACAATAAAAACCAGGAAAAGGAGACAGACAGAGGGACCAGGATAAGTCCTGAGCTCCATAAAGTATCTGCAGTTCAGAGAATCAGAGAAACCTTCAGGCCAGCAAGCACGTAAAATTCCAAGCAAGGATTGGAATGTTAAAGATCAAGGCTTCATACTATCCTTAACCTTTTCTCCATTAGCTTGCCCTTTAACTTGATCATCTCCCTTTTAAAATATTTACGCATCATCTTCCACAACTTTTTATGAGCCTGAGATTTTGTCACCAGCTTCCTTTCTTACCAAGTAATTTTCCAATCATTATGCATGTTGACAAAATGAGTTCTCAGGCTCATAAAAAGTTACAATTCCAGGGAGGTTTTGACATTTCCCTCCAACACCTCTGTAGTAGCCATTTGTGTTTGTACTAGCTGTCTTAGCATATTATATTATTTTGTATCTTGCTGTATTATTTTTGGACACTTAGAGGTTGTCATGAGATGAATACATATATGGGCATAATGGGCATAACGTACTGGGAGGAGCCAGAACTAGGTATTATCTGGAATGCAGAGACGGGAAGCATCAGATGCGGAGAAGCCAGGGCGAGTTAAAGTTCTAATCTGACTTATGACGGGAGAAATACAAATCTGTTTGTATCACTACTTCAATAAATGACTAATTAAACTGAAACGCCGTGAAGATCTCTCTGTTGTCGGTTTGCGGTCACTCCAGCCTCCGTGAAATGGTGGTAAGTGGAGAGGACTTTATTGTAAGAACCAAAGGGGGAGCCGGCGTGCTTTGTAAAATTATCAGTGCCGTTGTTTGTATGTATTGTGTATGCAGGCTAAGAATCTCACTGTGCCTAGTCACATGTGACAATAAAGTATTCCTATTCTTTCCTGAATGCAAGGAAAAAGTATATGGTTAATGGCAAGATCCTTAACAGCATTGATGTACAGAAGGATCTTTGCAACCGGGTCCACAGCTCCCTAAAATAGACAAGTAATTGGTTGGGCCGTGGAGAATGTTGTAAAGCAGAATGACCAAGAGGTGGAAGTACACAGTTCCGTGAAAGTGGCAACACACGTAGACAAGGTGGCGAAGAAGGCATTTGTTCACATTCACAAAGGAGCAGAATTAGGCCATTCAACCTATTGAGTCTACTCTGCCATTCAATTATGGCTGATTTATCTTTCCCCCTCACTCTCATTCCCATGCCATTTCTTGTAACCTTTGACACCCTTACTAATCAAGAACCTATCAATCTCCATATTAAGCATACCCAAAGACTTGACCTCCACAACCGTCAGCGGCAAAGAATTCCATAGGTTCACCACCCTCTAGCTAAAGAAAGTCCTCCTCATTTCCTTTCTAAAGGTACATCCTTTATTCTGAAGCTGTGCCCTTTGGTCCTAGATTCTCCCATGAGCAAAAACATCCTCTCCACATTCGCTCTATCTAGTCCTTTCATTATTCGGCTGCTGTGGTATATCATTCATCTCTGGGGCATTGAATACAGGAGTTCGGAATTTTTTTTACAGTTGTAAAACCTGGTCAGCATGGACAGGTTGGGCTGGAAGTCCGTGCTGCATGACCCTTTGACTATATTAATGGTCTATCCATTACTTCCCTATACTCTACCTAACTAACTAATACTACCTGACTTACTGACTTACTCCATGAGTTTGTGTCTTTTTTTGTAAACCAGCATCTGCAGTTCCTTGTGTCTCCATTTCTTCTATGAAGTTTCAAAATACACCTGTTGTCCCTACACACCATTTTCCTGTTACATAGATTCAATATGCACCTTTTTCCAATTAGCATGCATTGGTGTTAGATGATTTAACTTTGCTCTTCAAAGAAACATTCCTAGTTTGAACCTGCATTACTGCTTCTCACGAAGCTATCAATTGCTTTGTTACATCTTTTCTTAAATGTGGAAATCAGAACTTCATTTCAAAGTCATTACCTTTGATATGTTTTGGCCTTTTTCATCACTACTCTAATCTATCTGATTTTGATTCATTTTTTTAAAAAAATCTAAACATGCCCACGGTGGGTTAAAAGTCCTGTTTCTGTGCTATATGGCTCTCAGCTGCTCTTGCTACATTGCTTTTTCTCCCACGTGATTTAACCCCACTTGTTTCTCATTGGACTGGAAGTGTAATAAATGAGAAAATTCTCCTGCATCCACATCAGAAATCCATCTTCTTTGTTACCACTAGCAAACCTTTTTCTTTCCCCAATCTACAATTAAGAATGGAAGTCTCTTAATCTTATTGTCCTACTTTTGCAACAAATCTTTAAAATACATTTTCTCATCCATTTCCTTTGTACAACTTAGGGCCCTATAAAAAAACAGCAAACAACACGACTCGGGTCAGTTTAAAACTAACATCATTGCATCAAGAATGCTGCAGCCATTCCTCTTTTTAACCTTCTCTATCATTCTGCACAACTTAGTAACCTTGAATATTAAGAGCCTGATTTTAACTGAGGCATGTCTGTTAATACCAAAACAATTATAACAACTTTTGGCAATATGCTGGCAATTTACAACCTTATTACTTGCATCAGGTACAATGCAATTTCATCCCCCATTCTTTACTATAACCTCATGGTTTCATGAAGTGTGTCAGCAATTTCATAGGTCAATAATTCACTCTGACTCCATGACTGAAGAAAACAGGTTGCAGGTTAAGGTTAATTATTTTACTTCAAATATACCTTATTACTGAATATGTGAAAAACCAGTGACAATGGAAAACAGATTGGTCAGAATATCAAGAGAAATTTCTTGTTTCAGATGGAACCCTTCATTTGAAATGTTTTGAAATATTCTGTTAGATTTGAGGTCTAGCTTGGTCAGCTTTATGCTACAGGGAAAAATAAATTTGAAAACTAGTTATTATTTTATCATTTTATTACTTTAGAATGTATTATTTTCTCTTGATGAGTTAAAGTATCAGGAACATACAAGTAATTTTATAAATTCCAATGAATTCCTTAAACAAGTTCATCTGTGATACATACGACAGAGTCAGTTTCTTTTTACCCGTTTCTTTCACAAACACAATGATTTAAGGGATTAAATATGCCAAGGTTGCTGTATATGCTAGGTGATTCACAATTCAATTTAGTATCTACATCTCAGATAGAAGTCGTTCAACTCAAATACGCCACAATAGACAATAGACAATAGGTGCAGGAGTAGGCCATTCGGCGCTTCGAGCCAGCACCGCCATTCAATGTGATCATGGCTGATCATTCTCAATCAGTACCCCGTTCCTGCCTTCTCCCCGTACCCCCTGACTCCGCTATCCTTAAGAGCTCTATCTAGCTCTCTCTTGAATGCATTCAGAGAATTGGCCTCCATTGCCTTCTGAGGCAGAGAATTCCACAGATTCACAACTCTCTGACTGAAAAAGGTTTTCCTCATCTCCGTTCTAAATGGCCTACCCCTTATTCTTAAACTGTGGCCCCTGGTTCTCGACTCCCCCAACATTGGGAACATGTTTCCTGCCTCTAACGTGTCCAACCCCTTAATAATCTTATATGTTTCGATAAGATCCCCTCTCATCCTTCTAAATTCCAGTGTATACAAGTCTAGTCGCTCCAGTCTTTCAACATACGACAGTCCCGCCATTCCGGGAATTAACCTAGTAAACCTACGATGCATGCCCTCAATAGCAAGAATATCCTTCCTCAAATTTGGAGATCAAAACTGCACACAGTACTCCAGGTGCGGTCTCACTAGGGCCCTGTACAACTGCAGAAGGACCTCTTTGCTCCTATACTCAACTCCTCTTGTTATGCAGGCCAACATTCTATTGGCTTTCTTCACTGCCTGCTGTACCTGCATGCTTCCTTTCAGTGAATGATGTACTAGGACACCCAGATCTCGTTGTACGTCCCCTTTTCCTAACTTGACACCATTCAGATAATAATCTGCCTTTCTATTCTTACTACCAAAGTGGATAACCTCACACTTATCCACATTAAACTGCATCTGCCATGCATCCGCCCACTCACACAACCTATCCAAGTCACCCTGCAACCTCGTACTATCTTCCTCACAGTTCACACTACCACCCAGCTTTGTATCATCTGCAAATTTGCTAATGGTACTGTTAATCCCTTCATCCAAGTCATTAATGTATATTGTAAATAGCTGCGGTCCCAGCACCGAGCCTTGCAGTACCCCACTAGTCACTGCCTGCCATTCTGAAAGGAACACATTAGATGTGTTCCACCTGATATTTCCTACTCTTCTTTGCCTAAGCCAATATAAACATACTTTTCTCCTTCATATGCTTATCTTAATTTTCCCATTGGTTCTGTTAGTGACTATCTTATATTTATGGCTTCTGAATCCAACAAGACGGTGAGGAGGCACAGGAAACTGCAGGTGCTAGTCTCAAGCAAAACACAAAGTGCTGGAGGAATTCAGCTGCCCAGGCAGCATCTGGGAAGGGAAATGGACAGGTGACTTTTCGGGTTGGGACCCTTCTTCAGACTAAAAGATCACAAATTGTGAACTGCAAACACTTGGTAAAAGATTTTAAACTCTGAAAACTGTTATGAATCATTAGCATAATTCATTTCGGATTAGATAATAATTTACCTGGTAATAGGGAAAGAAAAGTGAGCAAATCGCACAATATGGTTCCATTTTCGAGACGTCTTCATTATATTCCTTCTCTGCTTGGAAATTGTGCACTTTACTCTGCCACAATTGGATTAAAGGTTTGGCCCAAGGTTGTGTTTCATTTATATCTTCTTCATTTAATGTTGGATCGGTCAATTCTACATAAGATTGGGGAACAATCAAGATGATGGACAATGAACAATTAGTCTGGAGAAACATTAAGCAGAAATACATACTAAACATAATACGTAACAATGCAAACTAATCCTACTGACCAATTCAGTCACATTTCACCACAACATCCTTTATAACAGGTATAACAGGTATAACAGAACTTTATTTGTCGTTCGGTACCGAAGTACCGAACGAAACTACATAGCAGTCATAGAAAAAAAAAAAAAGAACACAAGACACATAACCCCAACACAAACGTCCATCACAGTGACTCCAAACACCCCCTCACTGTGATGGAGGCAACAAAACTTCCACTCTCTTCCCCACGCCCACGGACAGACAGCTCGTCCCCGACCGACCCGCACAGTCCCCGCACCGGGCGCTGAAACGTCTCGCGGCCGGACCGGGCGATGAAAGGCCCGGTTTATCCAAATTTGTCAATCCACAGAAATTCTGGTCAATGGATTGTGATATTAGCCCAAAATCCTCAAGTTATCCCAAATGAACAAAAATTAGAACATTTCAAAAACCAAAATAGGGCAAAGTACCAACGATATCAGGATATCAAAAGTGCTACAAGTTTAATGGACTTTATTTGGCCATTGTCTGCCTGGTATTTGCATGCTCTCGGATGTTCCTTTGCAGCCCGTTGAACTGATTAAGCTTCATGCCTCGCCATTACAGCTGTCCCACCAAATGGAGCCGACTGTGAACAGCAACTCAACTTTAGATAGCCAAAATCAAAGTCTCACCCTGGACAATTTGTATTACAAAAGGCCTTCTCGAAGCTCTCTGATAATCAGATTTATGTAAAATAAGTTTAAATAGACTATTTAACAAACTGAAAATAATTCAAGAAATTAATAAAAATAAGCCATTTCTATTGCCGCACTTTAGTTTGGGCGACACGGTGGCGCAGCAGTAGAGTTGCTGCCTTACAGCGAATGCAGCGCCGGAGACTCAGGTTCAATCCTGACTACAGGCACCGTCTGTACGGAGTTTGTACGTTCTCCCCGTGACTTGCATGGGTTTTCTCCGAGATCTTCGGTTTCCTCCCACACTCCAGACGTACAGGTATGTAGGTTAATTGGCTGGGCAAATGTAAAAATTGTCCCTAGTGGGTGTAGGATAGTGTTGGTGTGCGGGGATCGCTGGGCAGCACGGACCCGGTGGGCCGAAGGGCCTGTTTCTGCGCTGTATCTCTAAATCTAAAAAAATCTAAAACAGAATGTTCAAGCAGTCTAGTAGTGAAGGAAAAGCTCACACACCATAGGTTATGACTTGTAGTGCATTCTGCAATGCATTAATGCACATCGTCTCTGCATGCTTCTGCAACTTGAAATCAAAACCTCCAAATATCACCAAACACCTGAAGAATCTCAAAATCAATAGCAAATTGAAATGGACCAGCAATTCACCTTTAATTACAAGCAGCATTTTTACAGAGCAATGATGGGAGGGGATAAGCCATTCAAGCCGCTGAACAGATGTTCAGAGTCGCACAACGCAACAACAGCCCCTTCTGCCACTGTGTTCATGCCAAACCTTTTGACCTTTGTGAGGCCATTAGATGGAAATGGAAACGTTGGCATCAAATCTTTGTTGCATGTTGATTGCCACTTTGATCAGGTTACACTGCCTATTGCCAACAAGAATTCAGTGCAGCAACAAGGAACTGCAGACACTGATTTACAAAAGAAGACATAAAAGACTGGTGTAACTCAGCAGATGAGTCACCATCTCTAGACAACATGGATAGGTGACGTTTCGGGTTGGGATCCTTCTTCAGGCTGATTCTGTGCGGTCATTCACACTTTACTTCCAGAAATAAAATGTCCGGTGCACCAGTATATCACCAAAATAGCAAACCGCTTACAAAACAAAATAGGTCACCGATCAGAATTTTTCACCATTTGAGTTTTTAAGTCAGGATAACTCATATAGATCACAATTGTTCTTTCATCTCCATGCTAAAATTATAAAAGGCCAGTTAAAATAATTGTCATGATTTTTGGATGACTCATCAGTGAATGCATGTAATTATGAAGCCTCTTTCAGAAGCATATGGCTCCATAAGTATGAAGGCACGAACCAGTTGCAGAATTTTAGAGAAAATAACATCCAAGTAATAGCTGAGGGTCAATTTCATTTTATTCTTTGTATGCCCCTGAAGAGCTAAATAACTTCCAATTTCATAAACACCCTGGTGTACGATAAACAACTGAAATAGAGTTTTATTGTTTCAGTTTAATTAAGTTCAAAATTGGCCTGCACTATAATTTGATACAAGAGGTTGTACTATAATTCCTTAAAAGTAATGTTGCCAAATATCTAGGTCCAAATAATTATACCAAAGTGCATTTCACGCTTGTAATGTTGTGGAATTTAATTATAAATATTTAATGAAATGAAAATTCAGAACAAATATATACCTTTGAGAATAATGTCATTTGTTTCTGAATATACCTTATTATTACTGCAGCCATTTCGTACGTCTGATATTAGTTCAGTCTTCTCATCAACATTATCCAATTCAACACCGGTGCATTCAACCACTTTCATCAGCACTAATTTCCATGCAAGGCTCGTGAAAACATCGCCTCTGCATTGCCACAAGATCAGCCTCATCCACCCAACCCCATGCATATGCAATGCCCATAAATACCAATTGACATTTAAAATCTGAGGTGTTTGCATAACCATTACCCAAAGGTAGACACAAAATGCTGGAGTAACGCAGCGGGTCAGGCAGCATCTCTGGAGAGAAGGAATGGGTGACGTTTCGGGTCAAGACCCTTCTTCAGACTGAAGAAGGGTCTCGACCCGAAACATCACCCATTCCTTCTCTCCAGAGATGCTGCCTGACCCGCTGAGTTACTCCAGCATTTTGTGTCTACCTTTGATTTAAACCAGCATCTGCAGTTTTCTGTCCTACATAACCATTACCCATTTGCATTGACAGCATTTTCAGAATTGCTGGTTACAGTTCCTAAGTGCTTTGTTTGTTTCGGGCAAAAACTACTAAATTGGAGATCCGTGCTGATTTAATCAATGAGTCTTCCAGTTTCACACTGACCTCTGCAGTTTAGAACTTCAATTATGCATAGACTATATAAAAATAAACTGTGTGGGCTGGGAGAATTGCATGACTAAAATTGAACTGTTCTCCTGGATTGTCTAACAGATTTATTGTAGGAATTTTCTGCATTCGACAGTGATCCGCTGGTGATACTACTTTGAAAAAAATTGGAAGAATTTTATATTTATGTAACAGTGCTTCTACATAATAACTGCTATTCTTTAAAGACAGCAAAACATGGGTAGGAAACATGAAAATCGTTAGTCCCAGAGTATTTTCCAGAAGTGAATCACCTGACCCTTGTAATAAGTACAGACTTGGGTTTGGCAAAACTTTCTGCATCTGCAACTTTCTTGCACCAGAACGCCAATAATCAAACCATGCACAATGGCTCGAGTGTGAGAGAACTATCTCATGAGAGCAAGCAAAGCAGGATGTGACCAGAACAAACTTCACCTATGTGAATGTGAAAAGTACTACTGTTAGCCAAGTCAGAAAATATAAATTTCCTGAACGTAAATGTTAAAAGTATTATCTACATGCATATAAAAATGATTAAAATATTGTTAGAAATTTGAACCCAAACTTTAAATACTGTAAATCCCTTAAACCAATTAAAAGAAGCAAAAATAAACAATTGAAATGTAAACGCAAATTGAACCCTTGCCGTTCCTAAACTCCATTTAAACAAATAGAGATCTTGTTTCTATGCTAAAAGTAGTCAGGCACAGTTTGGTCAAATGGATTACCCACGTAAGTGTCAAAATTATTTTAGTTTCACAGGTGATTGATAGTATTTTCCTTTAAAATCTGTGCCACAAAATGTATCCAAAGTACAATTATATAAAATATATGAATGAATGAAAATTAACCCAAGGCACATTGATTCTAACAATGCATTCTTTGTGGTCATGTGTACCTGAAGCCTGCTAGGTACAAAAGGTGCTGGGTATGGACAAATAAGAAAAATAAAATCAGACTTTATACTTCCATGTAAATACTTAATTCTTGCATGGAAATTTCAAATCTCTCATCATGTATCATAAGTTTATTTGAAACAAAAGGTTATGAAAGATTGTATTAAATAAACATTAATTCCATCATCTTTATAAAGTTACGCAAAAAATAATCTTACAAAAGAATCTTAAAGTTGGCCCACTGTGTCTGTGTAAGTCAAAATTCCTTGGAGGGGGTACCTACTGAAGTCATGGATAGGGGAGGTGTGAATGGTTAAGATGGTTGACCTGGACTCATCCTGGTAAGTGACCAATTCTCCATTGCACTCCTGATTTAGAATTCACAAATGTAGTCAGACGATGATACACTCCCTTCACCTGTAACCCACAGCATTAATGTGGGTGGTTCATATCATATCATATATATACAGCCGGAAACAGGCCTTTTCGGCCCTCCAAGTCCGTGCCGCCCAGTGATCCCCGTACATTAACACTATCCTACACCCACTAGGGACAATTTTTACATTTACCCAGCCAATTAACCTACATACCTGTACGTCTTTGGAGTGTGGGAGGAAACTGAAGATCTCGGAGAAAACCCATGCAGGTCACGGGGAGAACGTACAAACTCCTTACAGTACAGCACCCGTAGTCAGGATCGAACCTGAGTCTCCGGCGCTGCATTCGCTGTAAAGCAGCAACTCTACCGCTGCGCTACCGTGCCGATCTATGCTTGTGATCATCGATGATCCCCAAGGGTGTTGATGCTCCAATACTCAGTGGAATGACAAGGAGAGGCAGTTTGGCTCTCGTTCTCTCTCTCTCTCTCTCTCTCTCTCTCTCTCTCTCTCTCTCTCTCTCTCTCTCTCTCTCTCTCTCTCTCTCTCTCTCTCTCTCTCTCTCTCTCTCTCTCTCTCTCTCTCTCTCTCTCTCTCTCTCTCTCTCTCTCTCTCTCTCTCTCTCTCTCTCTCTCTCTCTCTCTCTCTCTCTCTCTCTCTCTCTCTCTCTCTCTCTCTCTCTCTCTCTCTCTCTCTCTCTCTCTCTCGCGGGAGAAGGGGGTGACTCATCATTTGATTCTGGAGGTCACCGTCTGATATTTGTGCGCCATCCGTGTTACTTGCCAATTATCGGTCTAAGCATAAACATTGTCCTGATCTTGCTTCATGCATGTCATACATTAGCCAAACCAAGTGAGGCCAACAGATTTGCTGTCCTGAAGGATACTGGTGGAATAGGGAACACTGTTGCCTCAGTACAAATGTATTGAACTCAATTCCCCAGTTACTGCAGTGGGATTTGAACTTGAGAATCCAGCTATTTCTAGCCAAGTAAGATAAGCACCACTTAAAAGGATTCTCTTCCACCTTCTTGCCCTGCAAGCCAATGAAATGTTTCTGCCCTTCTCTCCATCAAAAGCACTGCTTATGCAGCAAATTTTAAGAATCTCAGTTTCCTCCAGGAAAATGCAGTTGATTTCATGTGCATCCATCAATTAATCAACAACAATGTAAATAAATAACAATGCCAGTGTTTCATCGTCACTGGGTCTAAATGTTGTAACTTCCTCCTCATCAGCATTGTAGGAATGAACACCTTCTCCAGAAAGACCTCACCATCAGTTTCCCAAGGGCAATTAAGGATGGGAAATAAATGCTGATCTTGCCAGTGATACCGAGATCCCCAAAATGATGTTTTTAATATAGGCAAAATATTGTAAATAAACTATTCTTAACTTAACTGATGACTCATAACAATCTACGGAACATGAAGACTCGTATTTATTACTTCTGCTACTACTGTCAAATTCCTTATGGCAATTAACATCAACTAAAATAGGCAAACCAAAACAAAATTCTTTGCTACAATATGACCTGAAATATTATCTGTATCTTTTTTCCTACAGATTCTGCCTGATCTCCTGACTGTTTCTAATATTTTATGCTTTTATTTCAGAATTCCAATATCTGAAACTTAATTTTTTTAATGTTATTTGTTTACATTGCTGTTTCAGGGCATCTACTGAGAGGTTTTTGTAGTGAGAGAAAAAAATCAATACTTGATTATGTAGAACCAGTAAGTACAAGGTTTCATGATAGAATGTTTGAAAAAGAAACAGCCACTGATTTTTGTTTGTGGTGTACATAGCAACCAAAGTCTGCAGTTATGTTTTTATTTAACAAGATAAAATAAAATAGGTGTTCTGGGAAGACATGACTACAATCTGTTCTCTTGCCCAAGGTGATTACTGCATTTGAAGTATATTGAAACATCCAACTTAACAACTTGATCACTGTATAATTTGAATTGGGCTCTTTTCTGATAATTGATTAGGATTTCACAGTTAAAACTGCCTTTGTCTTGCTTCTCCATATTCCGTGGCCAAAACTTAATGAAAGTTTTTTTGACTGGATTTCAAGTATTATTCAGATTTTCGATCTGAAAATTAACTATTTCTCTAATTGCATGTTTTGTTTGAATAAATGCTAAGTAGTTTTGTATTTGCATATATAACTGATATTTGTATTTAAACACTGCATTTAGAAGCTAAGTCAGCTAACTGTCATTGGACGCAATCAAATTTCTTGGTTTTCGTACATTGTTGCCTGCATAATTGCACATAAGGCCTGTGCATGAAGCTATGCTCAGTAATGCCATCATCCACTTGAACAAGAAACACTGCCCTTGTCAAAATACCCACATCCTTTAAATTAATGAAAATCTCAAAGGCTTCACAAACACCTCCCTAGTTTGCTTTTTTTTTAAAACAATTATTGTGGAAAAAATGACCTGTTCAGAAATTATCGTCAGTTGCTGCTGGGTCAAATTTACACTGCATGATTCAAGTTAACATTTAGTGAAACAAACAAGAGTTTCTGAGGTGCAGACATGATTCCTCACTGTTGCCAGGATCAAGGATGCAGATCATTCTGAGGAGGGATGTGAATAACCAGAATTTATGGCCCACATAAGCAATAATGTAATCAGAAAATAAGGCAAGAAATCAGAAAGCAAGTGGGCCAAGAGGCAGATTGAGGAAAACCGAGGAAAAAGATTAAAGAAAAACAGGATCTGTAAAGAAGTAATTTATGAATTATTGCCATTGGTGTGAGGTAGTGAATAGAAACATAGACAGAACAGTTCACTGTATGGTTGGAGATCTAGCAGAAGTGGAGGGACTAGGACTGGTTCTGAGGGAAGTAGGTCCAAAGCCAATTTACCAGATTGCAATTCAACAGTCATGTCACAGGGAAGTTTGCATAGGCCATTTGGAAGTATTTAAAAACTACCTGGAACGGAGATGAAGGTTTATAAGATAAATGACAACTCTGGCTATAAAAGGCGAGTGAGTTTTTGAGGCATAATTAAAATGCACAGTTAACAAAGTCTGAAAAAGACAAAAAAATCCAGCAGTGCTAAATTGCCATGCTTCAAAGCAAAGGCAGCACAGGAATGCTAGAGGTAGTGCAACTCATTCTTAGTTCCCTCAACCCAATGCTGATCCTGGGCTCTACTGGAAGAAGCAGCGAGCTGCTAATGGGTAGGAGAAAGAATCGGGCATGGAGAAATAAGTGGGTGAATGGGATTACTGATAGGCAGCATGGAAGGGAGCTATTCATCTGTTGTGTCTATGTCAGAAACACATATAAAAGGGTCAGAAAATTGGGCATCAGGCTAATAAACTGCCCAGTTCATCACGGATACTGACCTCCCCACTATCAAAGGAATCTACAGGGGTTGCTGCCTCAAAAAGACAGCCAGCATCAGAGATCCACACCAACCTGGCCATACTCTCATTTCACTCCTGCCATAGGGGAGAAGGTATAGAAGCCTGAAAAACTGTAGCATGCAAGTTCAGGAGCAGCTTCTTCCCTACAACCAGCAGGCAATTAAACAGTACAACCTCCAAATAAGCTCTGAACTACATTGACGCGGGGGCATTATTTTTGGCTTTGCACTATCATCTTTTGGTTTTTTAAAAATTGTGTATATATGTATTTGCAGTTTATTATGGTGTTTATAGAGTACTATGTTTACATATCTGTTGTATTGCTGCAAGTATGAGTTTCACTGTTCCATTTCAGGACACAGGACAATAAAACACTCTTGACTTAACTCTTGCTTGGCACAGGCAGTGTGGGCCGAACGGCCTGCTCCTGTGCTGTACAGTTCTATGCTTTATGTTCTACTGATCCAACCTCATCTATTGCATCCACTGCTCTAGATGTCAACTTCTTTACATCGGCGAAACCAAACACAGGCTCGGCGATCGCTTCGCTCAACACCTTCGCTCACTCCGCCTTAACCAACCTGATCTCCTGGTGGCTGAGCACCAACTCCCCCTCCCACTCCCAGTCTGACCTTTCTGTCATGGGCCTCCTCCAGTGCCATAGTGAGGCCCACCTGAAATTGGAGGAACAGCACCTCATATTTCGCCTGGGCAGCTTGCAGCCCAGTGGTATAAACATTGACTTCTCCAACTTTAGATAGTTCCTCTGTCCCTCTCTTCCCCTCCCCCTTCCCAGATCTCCCACTGTCTTCCTGCCTCCACCTATATCCTTCCTTTGTCCCGCCCCCCTGACATCAGTCTGAAGAAGGGTCTCAACCCGAAATGTCACCCATACCTTCTCTCCTGAGATGCTGCCTGACCTGCTGAGTTACTCCAGCATTTTGTGAATAAATACCTTCAATTTGTACCAGCATCTGCAGTTATTTTCTTACAAAAACAAACCAGGAAGCTGGAAAGAGTGGAGGAAACATTTGAGGATCTTGCAGGACTCGAGGGACTGAGTTATAGGGAGGGGCTGAGCAGGCTAGGATCCAGTGTACGCCACCGCCTCCAACAAATTTGTAACCTACAGTTCATCTGGGGACCACGGAGTTCCTGTCAAACTGGAACTGGAATACGAGAGTACAATGAAACTGAAGATTATAGCCATTATGGCTTGTGAGAAAATAGATACACTTCAAGTGTGGATAATTAAGCACACCATAAACTACTACAACATACCACAAAAACTGAGTAATATATCATTTCCTTGAGAGTTAAACCGAGAGGAAGTCTTAAATGGCATGGAATCTTTAAAAAATATCACACCTCAAATATGGCATAAACCTTTTGAATGTGCATTACAATATAAACAAGGTTATAATTATTTCACACCTTCAATGCATGTGGTACTAACCTTCATCACTAATTAATTCCTGTTTGACGAGAATTGAAGGGGATCTAGCTGGTGGTTTGCATAATGGATGTCGTCGACACTTGGCTGATTTCTTTTTCCCGGCACTTCTGGTGAAATGCTCTGGAAACTGAAAATAGAAAAGTTATTTTCTTCTTCTTGATGAAACCAGATAGTTACCTAGGCTAATGCATATTACCTAGAAAATATTGTGCTTACTGCTTGCTAAAGTGTACACATTTAGAACAGTGTCCTGAATGTAATATTGAAAGTCTGGACTATTGAGGATATTAACTGCATAGTGGTAACAAGCAAATAACTTATGGAGGAAGGAACTGCAGATGCTGGTTTATACCGAAGAGATGGATTGGTTTTATGCCGAAAATGCTGGAGTCAGGCAGCATCCCTGGAGAAAAAGAATAGGTGACGTTTTGGGTTAGAACCCTTCTTCAGACTGAAAGTAGAGTTGGGAGGAGAGGAAATAAACTGGAGGCAAGAAAAGGATAGAATAAATCTGGGCCAGCAATAGATGACGTCAGGAAGGGAGAAGCCCATAGTTGGTTAGAAAGGTGTAATAACAAGAAGGATACAAGGATGAGAACAGTGGAACTGATAAGGCGATAGGGGAGGGAATGCTGGAATTAAAGAAATCAACGTGGGATGCAAGCTGCCCAAGCGAAATAGTACAGGCTACCCAATTTAAATTGCTCTTACCACAATGAACTGATTGATTATTACACAAATCTTAGAAAAGCTTCCATAATAATACAACTAAAAAAAACAAATGATTCTTTAGTTTTGTCCAATGGATGATTAAGCCATCCCAATTTCCGTGAGAAAATTGGGGAGTGGTTTAAGGCAGCGATCTCCAAACTATGGCCCGCGGGCCACATCCGGCCCGCCACGGGATTTTATCTGGCTCACAGCAAGCTCTTAGACAGCGGGGACAGGAGGCAGAAGCTGCCGGCGAAGGTTCGCCGGAGAGCGGATCGCCACCGACCCAGAGCCGGGACAAGGCGAGAGATCGCAGCGCCCCCTCGAAACTTCCCTCCTCGCCGCCCCTCATCCGGAGAGAGAGGGGGGGAAGAGAGTCGGGGTAGAGGGAGCAGCGGGTGAGAGCGTGAGCACGGAGAGGGGGAGGGTGTCAGCAGGGGTTGCTCCCTCCCTCTCTCCCTCTCTCCCTCCCCCAGCGCCAGCGAGATCTGCGCCGCTCCTCCACTCTCTCTCCGGCCCCGTCTCCCTCTCTCTCGAACGCAGCGAAATACGAACAAACACAAGTGAAACTTCCCTCCTCGCCGCCGCCGCCGCTCACCCCAGGGATGCGGGAGTTCTGTACAACAACTACACTTGTGTTTGTTCTTACTTTGCTGCGTTAGAGTGAGACGGGGCCGGGGAAGAGAGAAGAGAGTGGAGCAGCGGCGCAGATCTCGCTGGCTCTGGGAGAGAGGGAGAGGAAAGAGAGGGAGAGGGAGGGAGCAGCCCCCGCAAGTGGCAGCCCACCTTCATGGTGCAGGAGCTCTGACACTCTCCCCCTCCCGCTCTCACCCGCTGCTCCCTCTAACCCGACTCTCTCCCCTCCCCTTCTCTTCCCCCCCTCCACCTCTCTCTCTCCCCCCCAGTGGTGGTCACTGTATCTTTTCTGTTTTATAAATAATTGTCAAGCTCTTTTTAAAAATTGAATATTATTTATTTGTTGCCATAACAAACCTAATGTAATCTAATCTAACCTAGTTTAACCTTTCCTAATCTAATCGAACATAACCTAGTCTAAACTTTTTTGAGTTCATTAAATTTATAAAACTCACACTTCTTTATTTTTTCTTACGGCCCGCAAAAATGTGCCAAATATGTAATGTGGCTCTCATGCTGAAAGGTTTGGAGGCCCCTGGTTTAAGGCAATGAGCAGAAGGTGGTACAACTAGCCTCAAGATAAAGGAAAAAAGAGAAACAAAGCCTCCTGGGTCTAGCACCACAGAAATGTGCATGTCAGGTGGAGAATGTATCAGACAACATTCTGCAGGCTCACTTCTCATGCACATTTCATTTAGAATATCCTGTTGACACTGGTGGTTAGGTTTTCACAGGAATAACTGCCATTTAATGAGGTAGCAAAAGGAAACAATAACCAAAGGCAAAGAAGGAAACATTGCATAGTGACCCATTTCAGGAAAAATCTATAGAAAACTGGCATCTAAAAATTGTGAACAAAAATGATTTAAAAATATAGCTTAATGATAATAACGCTGTGTTTGTATAAATTGGAACGTGAATAGTGATAGACGAGATGAAGTTATAACAACATGAACATTTGTCCAAAACTAAAAGTTCAAATATATTTATTCACTGGAAACTTCAGCATACTGTCCCAGAATTTTAACAAGACTTGAATGACTCAGCAGGACATCAGATCAGAGTGGCTCAGACCCAGCAGGTGTCTGTAAGCCTTCATTTTTGATGCAATTAAATAATAAAAATCACTCCGCTAGCATCTAAAAAAGGGACTTGAGAGACTTAATTATAATTTTTCCTAAACTTAGAAAACTAGTTTAATGCACACCCTGCCCTTCAAGTGTTTGGTAAGCACACAAACTTAAATTAATGAATTACCAAAATTCAAACTTTCTCAGCAATTTATAATGGTATACTTCAGCTTATTAACAAATTGAGGAATGAAAACTAGCACTACTTTCCATAGATTAGAGACAACTGTGACATATGAATCAGAGAGGCAAAGTCAAACATATGTACAGCCCAGCATGTGCATGCCGACCATTTTGCCCCTGTATACTAATTCCATTTGCCCACAATAGGTGCAAATCCTTCTATATTTTGCATATTTAAATTTAAAATGAGTTATTGTATCTGATCATCCTCCTCCCATGGTAGTCATTCCAGCCAACAATCACCTTTGTAAAAAAAATGTTTCACTTCAAATCTTTTTCTTCCACTAACCTTAAATCTATGCCCTCTTGTTTCTGGCAATAGAGAAGAGATTCTATCTACTCTTTTGTAATTTTAAAGCTCCATGAGGTCACCCCTCAGCTTCTTTTGCTCAAGAAAAAAAAAGCCCAGCCGATCCAAGTTCCCAAGTCCTTCAAGACGGTAGCACAATTTTTTGTTTTTAAGGATACTGAAGGAAAGTAGAATTCTGAATAAAATTCCATCAAGACCAATTGCTCAAAAAAATTAGTCTTCATGTTGTTTAAAACAGCTCTTCAAATATCAAGAATCGTCTATAATAGATGATAGATGTGCAGCTGAATGCTGCGGCAGCCAAGATCCTTAGTAATTATGCTATTCCACAAAATAAGAATGGCTAGACCTCAAACTATTTCAGTTGCCCCAATGCTTTCCGATTGTCCTAAGATTGGAAATGGTGTTGCATAAATATTGAAGAAAACGACTCAATGAGTGCATCTGAATGTCACACTTCACTCTTCTCCTTATTCAAATTCCTCCCTATCTCTATCACTTCCTCTAATGACATTTGCTGCCACAATTTTCTTGTACTGCATCCCTATTTGTAATTTTAAAATGATAGTTGTACTCTCCACCACAAAGGTGCCAAGAATCGATATTATAAATTTACAGTTCATTATTGTAATCTCAAGTTTGCTTCTTCAACCGCAACACTCAAAACTGTCAGCTGATCAAAACCTTGGAACTTACAACCCAACAGTACATGGGAGTAGCCTCTCTACATAGACTGCAGGGGAACATGAAAGAAGCTCATTACCACATTCTCAAGGGTATCATATCATATCATATATATACAGCCGGAAACAGGCCTTTCCGGCCCTCCAAGTCCGTGCCGCCCAGCGATCCCCGCACATTAACACTATCCTACACCCACTAGGGACAATTTTTACATTTACCCAGCCAATTAACCTACATACCTGTACGTCTTTGGAGTGTGGGAGGAAACCGAAGATCTCGGAGAAAACCCACGCAGGTCACGGGGAGAACGTACAAACTCCTTACAGTGCAGCACCCGTAGTCAGGATCGAACCTGAGTCTCCGGCGCTGCATTCGCTGTAAAGCAGCAACTCTACCGCTGGGCTACCGTCTGAAGGGGTCTGAAATAAATCCTAACTACCTTGCATGAAAGATTCTGTTCAAGTCACCATATAATTTAAGCTTAAAGTGCATTTTAAGAACTGTTGTTTAATTTTAAGATCCTCTTTGCATGACTAATTCAAAATTATTCATCCAATAAGTTTAATACTAAATTTAATACAAACAATCATTGCAGCCTGTTCCTTACAAAGAAATGAGCATAACGCTAATTCAAAGTGCCTAAAATTTAAGAAAATATTAAATGCTTCTTTGCCAGTAGTCTTCCTATGAAAATATGAAGTTAAGTGGATGAGGTACCAGTTTTCCCCTCTTCTTCAAATTGAATCCAGGATTACAAAATGAAAGTCACTTCAATCTGCTCACTGCAAAAATATTACATCAAACGATTATGTACAGCCTTAACCAAGATAACAATATATAACTTGTCAGACAATAACTCTCTCAGCAGAAACATCAAATAGACCCAACAGTTGGAATGAAACATAGAAAGCTTTACTGAGCCTGACCAGGACTATATGATGCACAGAAATAAATGGCAGAATGATACAACACATGACAAAACCACTTAACGAAATATGTTGTGACAGCTCTTCCGTTCTATAATGCTTTCTCCACAACCGTACAAAAGAAAAAGATCCCCTCAATTATTTCTCTAATTTATTTTTTATTGTAATTTTTGAACCTACTCTCACTAGTCTTTCGAGCAACATAAAACTAAAATCTGAAAAGTAGCTCATGTTAAAAAAATTCTCATACTCAGTTTGTTCTTTAACTATTCATCTTGAATTTATGTCGTTGGATTACCAATTCCTCTGTCACTGGAAGTCAATCTCTCTACTTACTCCATCAAAAACACTAATTTAAAATACCTCTATTACATAAATTCAGCCTACTCTCCTCCAAGAGTAACTTTTCCAGTCTATATGTAACTTTTGTCCCACATCCCCTTTTGGCAAGTCTCTTCTGAAGCCTCTCCAAGTTTGTGAAATCCTTTCATAATTGTGGTATCCAGAACAACAAAATCAACCAGCTTACCAGTTTCATAAATATTTATCTTTGAACTCTATTTCTCTACTAATAAAGACAGGTGGGAGGGGAGTGTGGATATTGCAGTTTTATATCCAACATTATGTGTAAGATGTAACTTCTTTTAAAAAGCAAAATAATCAATCTCTTACTGTTGAATTATAGAGATAGGTTGATGAAAGTATGTCAAGGTAGTATGATGTGGGTAAATGTTACTGCCATTTTAGAAAAAAAGAGGTAGTGTAAGACACTAGTAAAGAGGACATTCATGAAGAACATTGAAGAGAGCTATTACAGATCATGTAATTATTTTGTTCAATGTCAAAAAAACGATTAAGTTCTTATTTTCATTATATAATGGAATCTTTCAATGGCGTTATTATCATGCAGTACCAACAAAATACTACTTCAGTAGGACACACAAGAAGCAAAGCATTTCTGCAGAAATACTGGCTCCACTGTATTCAGGATTTCAAACAAGTCAGTAGTAATTAAAATCAGATACCAGTCCCGACCCTGCTTAATTTATAAACTGCTGCGTTCTTGGTTTTATTTTTACACATTAAGGATTAACAGTGTTGTCATACCTCATTTGGCACTAAATTAATAATACCAATTTTAGTGATGAATTAAACACTTTATATTATGTGAATTCAGTTAACACAAGGAGCATGAGTGATACTGAGTTATTAAATCATTTGTTTGCTTCATTCCAGTGTTTATTTATCTTGCCAGATATGTGCAGCATTGAGGACACTAACTTTATACACAGCTGAAAGAGCCATAATTCTTCAAAGGAACATGTTATATTGGTTAGTTGGGAAAACTGGCAATGGAAGAAAATCAGCAATCTGGTAGTTCAGTATTTTCTAATTAAGGACAGCAACATTTACCCATATCATACTGCTAACTTTGAGCAGTATAAAATGAATGAACTATAGGTCATCTCTACCGGGGACATAAATAATTACAGTCTAATTTACTTCAGCCATTCCTGAACATATTTAAAAAAATATTATTACACTTGGTACTTCTCCAGGCTCCAAGCCATTTTCTCCACTCTCAGCTTCACTGGTTTCCTCTTCTGTGGAGACTCTACTACTTTCACGTCCTTTCCAGCAGTTCTGTTGAATTTCTGCAGCTGCATCATCAAATGAGTTCTGACACAATTGTCCCTTTTTGATGATTGCATTCACCTCCGTGGATTTCTGCAGATCCTTACTCTCCAATTTGACTTTAAGGTCAAGATCTGCATTGTCTAGGTATTCTGAAGAGATGTTAACTGCATCACCTTTGTCACCTGGTATCAATGAAAAACAATCATCCAATTTTCTCTTTTCATTAGCTTTATTTCTATACTTGGTGCTGGCAAGATTGGACTCTGATGCTGTCTGGTAATTGTCTGCGGGTGAAAAGAATAGTTGACTTTAGTTGATGCATGAGAAATATTTGAATGTTAACAGGAAATATAAAATACTTTTTCGTGCAAAATGGAGTTGCCAACAGAACACAAAAGTCCTGGTCACTACTGAGTCAATTTAAAGATGTAATGTGTGCTGTGGAGCAATGGAACTACTTTGCAAATTCTCATACTCAGTTTGTTCTTTTACTACTTATCTTGAATTTATGTCGTTGGATTACCAATTACCAACACAGGCAATCTAAACGATTTTAACTACCATTTCAAAATTATTGGTGATAAATTACTTATCTCTTTGGAAACAATTGGAAAAGTATCAGTAACATATTTTATTAAAACTTAGGCAATGATATTTTTGGCAGGAATTATAACAATATGCACGTCATATTGTTTATTGCAATTAATAGGAAAACTCACATGGTTCCATCTGAGACATTAATGTTTTTAAATTGTGCTATGGATTGCTGGCTGGATCAAAATTTTAGACTATTAATTTCCTTTAACAAAAATTAAAATTCAATACCATTACCTATCCTTCTAATGTCATGCAATCAATCTTCCAGTGGGAATTAGTCAATCAAAGTTTGATGCTGTTGCCTCAAAGTTATCAGCCATCTCCATTTGATACATATTCTGCCTCTGTTTCCCTCTCTAATGATGCTGTCTTACTTAATCTATGCTTTCAATCTAATTGCCCTGATAACTTGTCAGCATGACATCATTAGGAGTTCACACTTAACAGACATTTCAGCTTCCATTTTAAATTTTGCACATAACTTTACAACCTTGATCTAACATAACAAGATCTTTTCATAGTGATAAAAAAAGACATAATGTAAATTACTTCCCATTCAATATCTGAAAATTTCTGAAGTCTCTGCTCACACCTCTCGGCTCCCTTCCTCTTCCTCACATTTAAATGTTGCCACCATGTGATCGTATCATATGGCATGAATATTCTATTTTTCCATCTCTTTAACTTTTCCATTCCCTCTGTAATGGCTACTTCAGTCGTTTCCAGTAAATACTTTTCAAATTGCCATTACTGTACAGGGAGTGGGAGTGATCTTGACGTAAGCCCCAACAGAGAGATCTTCAAGATGTTTTTTCAGTTTAATTAGGTATTTATTGAAGTAGTTGTACAAACAAGGAGATGAACATACCAGACTGTACGTATTTCGCATACAAATCGTAGCTAGCTGCTCTGTTCCCCCCGTTTGCTCACAGCTCTCGTTGCAGGTCTGGTAAGAACTGTATCCTCTCCTGGCTCCCCGTGTCTAACTCCTCCCAGTCCCTGTATCCACAGATATACCACCTAGTTCTGGCTCCTCCCAGTCCGTTAAGCCCATATATGTATTCATCTAACGACAGCCGTAAGTGTCCAAAATAATACAGCAAGATATACCTAGACAAAATAATATAATATGCTACCAGCAGCCAATACAAACACAAATGGCTCCTACAGCCTCAGTACAATCATCTAGCTTGTCTGATTTACAGGAGCCCTGGCTGAGATTTATGAGTCGTCATTAAATACAAGCAAGGTGCCAGAAGACTGGAGGGAGGCAAATGTGGTGCCTCTATTCAAGAACTGCTGCAGGGAAAACACGAGGACCTACAGGCCAGTGAGCTTAACATCCGTGGTCCGAAAGTTACCAGAGTGTATTCTGAGGGATAGGATGTACATTCACTTAAGATAGACAAGGGCTGATTTGGGATAGTCAACATAGCTTTGAACGTGGGAGGTCGTAACTCACTCATGAATCTGATTGAGTTTTTTGAGGAGGTGGCCAAAAAGGTCGATGAAGGCAGAGCTGTAGACGTTGTATACATGGATTTCAGTAAGGCATTCAACAAGGTTCCGCATGGTAGACTGCTCTGGAAGGTTATATCCCGTGGGATCCAAGGAGAGATAGCTGAATGGATAGAAAATGGTCTTCATGGAAGGAAGCAGAGGGGATGGTGGAAGGTTGCTTTTTGGGCTGGAGGCCTGTAACTAGTGGTGTGCCTCGGGGTTCGGTGCTGGGCCCATTGCTGTTTGTCATCTATGTCAATGATTTGGATGAGAATGTTTCTGGCATGGTTCGCAAATATGGAGATGACAGAAAAGTGGGTGGTATTGTAGGTGGTGAAGATGGTTGTCAGCAAGGATCTTGATTGGTTGTTCAAGTGGGCTGAGAAATGGTTGATGGAATTTAAGACAGAGAAATGTGAGGTATTGCATTTTGGGAGCACTAACATGGGCAGTACCTACACAGTGAACAGCAGGAGAATGGTGTTTGGAGGGAGAGATCGATCAGCCATGATTGAATGGACTCTGCAGAAGTACTTGGACAGGTTAGGAGAGTGGGCGGAGAAGTGGCAAATTAAATTCAGTATAGCAACGTGTGGAGTCATGCATTTTGGTAATAAGAATAAAGGCGTAGATTATTCTCTAAATGGAGAGAGAATCCAGAAATCGTAGGTGGAATGGGACTTGGGAGTGCTGGTGCAGGACTCCCAAAAGGTTAAATTGCAAGTCGAATCGGGAGTAAGGAAGGAAAATTCAATGCTGGTATGCATATATCAAGAAGACTAGAATATAAAAATAGAGATGTAATGCTGAGGCTCTATAAGGCGCTGGTCGGGCGGCATTTGCAGTACTGTGAGAAAATTTGGGCCCCATATCTGATGAAAGATGTGAGAGAGGGTCCAGAGGAGGTTTATAAGAATGATTCTAGAAATGAGTGGGTTAGCATATGATGAGCGTTTGACAGCACTGGGCCTCTACTCATTGGAGTTTAGAAAATTGAGAGGGGACCACATTGAAACTTACAGAATAATGAAAGGCATAGATCGAGAAGATGTGAAAAGGATGTTTCCACTGGTGGGAGTCTAGGACCTCAGAATTAAAGGGCGCTCCTTTAGAAAGGAGGTGAGGAAGAACTTCCACAGGTAGTTAATCTGTGGAACTCATTGCCACAGAGGCCAAGTCAGTAGATATTTTTAAGGCAGAGTTAGACAAATTCTTGATTAGAACAGGTGTCAAGGGTTATGGGGAGAAGGCAGGAAAATGGGATTAGGAGGCTGATCAGCCATGATTGAATGGCGGAGTAAACTCAATGGGCCAAATGGCCTAATTCTACTCCATAAACTTGTGAACGTGACTAAAGAGTGGCAAATGTTACTCGCTTGTTCAAAGAAGGGAATAAGGATAGGCCTTAAAATTACAGGCAAGTCAGCTTAATCTCAAAAACATTAATCCTGGTCTTGAAAGGTGAGACAATGGTGCAGCTGGTAGAGCTGCTGCCTCACAGCACCAGAGACCTGGGTTCATTCCTGATCTCGGGAGGAGTTTGCACATTCTCCCTGTGAATGCATGGGTTTCCTCCAGGAGCTCTCGTTTCCTTCCACATCTCAAAGACATGTGGGTTTGTAGTTTAATAGGCCTCTGTAAATTGCCGCAAGTATGTAGGGCGTGGATGAGAAAGTGGGATAACATAGAACTAATGAGAACGGGTGATCAACAGCCAGTGTTGACTCAGTGGGCCAAAGGGCTTGTTTCCATGCCGCATCTCTAAACTAAACAAAAAGAATCAATAATCACGGAGAAAAATGTATTAATTAAGCTAGTTAAGGAAAAAATATATTGAATCAATGACGGAATTTTTTGATGAGTTGACAGATAGTCGATGTTGCAAAACCTAGAGAAGGCATTTTATGAGGTTCTTTATAACAATCATATCAATGGTTAATGCACATAGCAGAAAAAAACAATAGCAGTACAAAGTTGGTTAAGTAACAGACATCAGGGTGTCTAGGTGAATGGTTGCTTTTCAGACTGAGAATAGATAAATAATGACATCCCTAGGGAATGTCTAGGTGGGTGGCAGTGTGAACTGTGAGGAGGATGCTATGAGGATGCAGGGATGCACTCTGCCATAAAAATATCCACTGACTTAGCTTCTGTGGCAATGAGTTCCACAGAATAACTACCCTCTGGCTAAAGGATGCAGGATGACTTGGACAGGTTGTGTGAGTGGGCAGATGCATGGCAGATGCAGTTTAATGTGGATAAATGTGAGGTTATCCACTTTGGTGGTAAGAACAGGAAGACAGATTATTGTCTGAATGGTGTCAAGTTAGGAAATGGGGAAGTACAAAGAGATCTGGGTGTCCTTGTTCATCAGTCACTTAAAGTTAGCATGCAGGTACAGCAGGCAGTGAAGAAAGCTAATGGCATGTTGGCCTTTATGACAAGAGGAGTTGAGTATAGGAGCAAAGAGGTCCTGCAAATGTACAGGGCCCTAGTGAGACCACACCTGGAGTACTGTGTGCAGTTTTGGTCTACAAATTTGAGGAAGGACATTCTTGCAATTATGGGAGTGCAGCGAAGGTTCACTAGGTTAATTCCCGGAATGGCAGGACTGTCGTATGTTGAAAGACTGCAGCGACTAGGCTTGTATACACTGGAATTTAGAAGGATGAGAGGCGATCTTATTGAAACATATAAGACTATTAAGGGATTGGACACGTTAGAGGCAGGAAACATGTTCCCAATGTTGGGGGGGTCCAGAACCAGGGGCCACAGTTTAAGAATAAGGGGTAGGCCATTTAGAACGGAGATGAGGAAAAACTTTTTCAGTCAGAGAGTTGTAAATCTGTAGAATTCTCTGCCTCAGAAGGCAGTGGAGGCCAATTCTCTGGATGCTTTCAAGAGAGAGCAAGATAGAGCTCTTAAAGATAGCGGAGTCAAGGGATATGGGGAGAAGGCAGGATCAGGGTACTGATTGTGAATGATCAGCCATGATCACATTGAATGGCAGCGCTGGCTCGAAGGGCCGAATGGCCTACTCCTGCACCTATTGTCTATTGTCTATTGTCGATTTTTAATCTATACTAATGATATAGAGTTGGGGTGAAAACAACAATAACTAAATTTGCAACTTTTGTAATATCGTAAACTGTGACATGGATAGTGATAAATTACAGCGGGATAAAATCATGCTGGTAGAATGGGCATGTGGCATTTGATGTACAATGTAGAGAAATGTGAGGTGATGCATTTGGGTAGGAAAAATGAGGAGAGGCAAGATAGAACAAAGGATACTTTTCTAAGAGGAGTGCAAGAAAAGTGGGACATGGAGATATTGGTGGACCAATCAGACTGAGAAAGTGGTTAATAAGGCATAAACAATACGGTTTTATCAATGTAGGCAATGAGTATGAAGCAGGAGATCATGTGATGAAACCAGGTACCATTATGGCCTTCAAGAGGGAATTTGATAAATATACAGAGCATTAAAAAATTGCAAGGCTGCAGAAATGGGGCTCCAGGGTGGGGTAAGTGTATGCATTGAAAGTGGAACTGGTGCGTTAGACACAATAGGCCAAATACTTTAAGAAATGCTTTAAGAAATGTACAAAGCATTAGTGAAATCAGAGACCTTCCTTTTCATTGATGGATCATGCAATACAATTACACATTGACCCACTGAAAGTGACTGCAACATGTAAAACTGCTCTGCAGATTGAGTAAGTGAAGACACGATAAAATAGCTAACCTGACATTTCAACGGTACACAGATGTTTGCTTTGAAGTGCCTTGAGAAAGGAACACATTTATCACCTCATTCCTCACCTGATGACTGCTCTTCATCCATTCCTTTCTGATCCAGCTGCTTTCCCTTAATACTTTCTTCTTCAGGACTCATTACTGCAACACGGTTAGACTCCCGTTTCTTCACTCCCCCTTTGGAGTTTTCATCATTATTGATACCATCTGTAAGTGGTTCAGCTGTAGTTGTTTCTTTGGCCACAGGATCACTGAATATCTTTTCATCATCTAGAGATTTTATCTTTTTAGATCGAGTTCTGAACCGATAGACACTGCAGAATACACGACTGTCAGATTGGAATCTTCATGGGTAAAATTAGCTATATTCTTCTGAACAATTTCCCCAAACAACTATTTATACTGTATTTATTCTTTTTTTAATATGAATTCTATGATATTTGGATGACAGTTATTTTATAACAAGTACTTTTAATCATAATTTTGAACATTTATAATTATCAAGAGTATATCCCAAATGCAGATTTAATGTTGTAACACAGTGGCATAGTAATTAAAATACTTCCACAGATGTTATCAGAACATAGAAAGGTACAACATAGGAACAGGCAAGTCAGTCCACAATGTCTATGCCAAACGATGGCAAGATAAAATAACCTAATCTGCCTGCCTGTGATCCATCTCCCTCCATTCTTTCGATATCCATGTGCCTATCTAAGAGCCTTTTATACACCACTATTATATCTGCCTCCAACACCACCCCTGGCAACGCGATCCAGGCACCCATCATCTTGCAGAAGTTTAGCTATCATTCTTTGCTGCTAAGTTGCTAATCTAAAACCACATCTCAAGGATAATTACGTTGAATAAGTTACCTTTTCGTGTGCATTCCAGATTTCCTCTCAGTTATTTTTCTTTGCTTCTGCCAAATCTCCATTTCGGGAGTTGATTCAGGAGTGGGTTTTGTGTGATCGATGGTTTGAACATCCTTTCCTTGTTTCCAAAGTGCATATCTACTTGGCTGAAATTTTTCTACAAAGATGTCCATAGATATCTTGACCATGTCTTTCCGACAAGTGCACTAAAAAAAAAAATCCATGAATAATATCACATATATTGTCCAAATTATTTTTTCACACCATTCTCAATATTCAGGCTTCAGATACTGACTAAGTGAGCTACGTGGAATAGGTGGTGGACCTTCTTGATCCATCAAAGCAATTTCATACCACAGTGGTTCAGCACTTATCAGTAGGGTGTTATACTTCAACCATGTTGGTGAGATAATTGACTCACAGCCTGGGTTTCCTTCTCAGAAGGATTTTGGAAAAATAACTTAATTCTCTTTGCAACTGTCTAACTTCACAACTACTTTTACTGATGCAATCCTTTTACTGCTCATATCCTTTTTATAATTGAAATTCTTAAAGTGCAATATTTAGATGAGAAGAAACATATATCGGATTATTTTGTTAACAAGAACTATATTTATTTATCTAACAGTGGCTGCCATTCTTGATCGTTTCTTCTTCATGAATGTGGACAAGTAGCTTATAAACACAGGCAAGTACACGACTATTTAAATTACTCATCATTCCTGAGCATCATTGCTGAAAAATTGGGAGTATTTCAGCAGGCAACTCCTTGCACAAAGTGTCTGCACAAGAATAGTGTATTGGCATTATCATCATGTGTAACAAGATATAGTGAGAAACCTTGTGTGTTAATCAGTCAGATCATACCATACCACACATGAGTACAATCAAGCCATACACAGTACAGCAGGTAGTGTAAAGAGAAAAATAGCCAGAGTGCAAAATGTAGTGATACAGTGTTACAGTATTGAAATTGCAAAGTGCAGATAAAAAAAGGAACACAACGGGGTAGGAAAAGAAATACAACGGGGTAGGATTGGTAAATCAGGACTACATCCTCAGCTTATGAGAGGTCCATTGAGTACTCTGATAACAGCAAGGAAGAAATTGTTCCTGAATTTGGTGCTACGTGCTTTCAAGCTTTCATATCTTCCCACACAAGAGAGGTGAAGGAGGAATGACCAGGGTGCAAGGGGTCCTTGATTATGTTGTATGCTTTCCTGATGCAGCACGAGGAGTAGATGGAATCAATGGGGGAGGGGAGGAGGGAGACAGACGCAAAATGCTGGAGTAACTCAGCAGGTCAGGCAGGAGGAGGTTGGTTTGTATGATCGACAGGGCAACACCGCAACTCTGATTTCTTGCGGACTTGCGTCGGGTGGTTGCCAAACCAAGTTGTGATGCATCCAGGTAGCATACTTTCTGTGGTGCATCTTGTGTCAATGGCACTGGGACAGATTGGCATAGGTCCCATGTTAGTATAGGCTTTCATTCAAGAATCTCTAAATCCACATGCATTTCTTGTTTAGGAAACAGACTCCATTCCTGGATCCAATGTACAATTAAACAATTATTTTGTAGTAGCTCTCCTCATTCTCCCTCCCGAATAAATCTGTTCATTCAGCCCTGCATTAAGAGTCTATTTTTTTATCAAATCCCAATATGAATGCTTCTTAGTTTAACAGGGCACATTTCAAAGTAGCCAAATGCCTGCCTGCACCAAATAAATATCATCCATCTAACCTGGAGACATGTGAGCTTTATGTGATAATGCTTCAATCTATGTAAATCGTCACCAACTCTGTAAAACATATTCCTCTAACTCTGACCAGTTATGCTTCCTTCACCCACCAAGTCGTATTTCAGAACTAAGTTCAGAAATGTTCCTTTCACATCTCTGCATCTCCATATTTTTTCAAAAATGTCTTAAATTCTCCCTTTGACTACGGTTATAATCACATAATTTCTCCATTTTGTTAGTTCAATGGCAATTTCTGCTTGATTGCGCATCTCTGAAATTTCTTCGTTCTTTTTCCAGACCCGATGTAAGCTGTCAGTAGGAGGTCATAATAAATTTACGAACAGTAGATATAAATGTATAATATTAAATTTACAAAATACATTTTTATTTAAAACACATTCAGAGAAGCAAGTTCTTTAAAGGTAAAAGTAATCAAATAGACTGCTCTACTGGACATGACTCCTTGCAAATCAGCCAACCAAGGAAAAAGCTTGGCAAACCAAAGTGATCTGCAGTAAGGAATGGGCAATTTATTCAGTCAAGAGATGAAATAGTGCACTTAAAGCATAATCATAACCTTCAACCGTTTATGTATTTTAAGCACTACTACAAGAACATTTAGTTGTCTATCTTTCATAAGAAGCAAATTCAACAGAACAACATAGCTCCTCCACAACGGCGGTGACCAATTCGTCAATGCCTGCTGGATCTGCCGACTGCTAATCATTTTAACTCCCCTTTCTATTCCCATACCAATGACTCTGTCCTGGGCCTCCTCCATTGCCAGGGTGAGGCCGCACACAAATTGGAGAAACAGCACTAATATTCTGCTTGGATAGCTTACAACTCAGCGTTATAAACATCTTAGTAGGATATGTAGGAAAAATAACTACAGATGCTGGTTTAAATCGAAGGTAGACACAAAATGCTGGAGTAACTCAGCGGGTCAGGCAGCATCTCTGGAGAGAAGGAATGGGTGACGTTTCGAGTCGAAACCCTTCTTCAGACTGATGTCAGAGCAGGGCCGTCTTAACGCATGGGCCTGATGGGCACTTGCCCGGGGGCCCCATGCTGATCTGTGTATGTTATGTGACTCGCAATAAATAAATACTACTTTAAAAATGTAGGTTCAATAAGTGTTTTTTCACAAAATTTTCAGTGCTTCTCACAGCGATCTGTAAGTGCTTTTCGCAACAATGTAGCACCCTAAGTCCATCGCTAAGTGCTTTTCGGTAAGTGCTTTTCGCCGGCACAACAGGGGGGGGCTGGTAGGGAAAGGGGGGTGGGGGAGAGTAACGGTGGGGGCCCCAGTACACTGCTTTGCCCGGGGGCCCATAATGCTGTAAAAACGGCCCTGTGTGAGGGGAGGAGGCGGAACAAAGATAGGATGTAGTCGGAGACAGGAAGACTAGTGGGAGAACTGGGAAGGAAGAGGGGATAGAGAGGGAAAGCAGGGACTATCTGAAGTTAGAGAAATCAATGTTCATACCACTGGGGTGTAAACTACACAACCAAAATACGAGGTGCTGTTATATGAAATATTATATATATTATATTATGTTATATTAATTATAATATAAATATTATATATGAAATGTTATTTGAAATATATGTTATATGAAATATGTTGTAAGCATCTTATTCTCCAATTTTAAGTAGCACCCTCTCTTTTTCGTGTGCCCCCACACCCTAGTGCGCATGCCTTTATCCCACTATCCTTCCTCTCTTCCCCACCACCTCTCTACTCCCCATCCCCTTTCACCTATATATCTCCCTCTGGCTTTACATTACACTCCTCTTCTCTCCTTATCTGACACCCTTTTGTCTACTACAAACCTACTGACTCCCATAGCTATCTTGACTACACTTCTTCCCACTCTGTTTCCTGTAAAAACTCCATCCCCTATGCCCAATTCCTCCGTCTACCCCGCATCTGTGCCCAGGATGAGGTGTTCCATACTAGGGCGTCGGAGATGTCCTCGTTCTTTAGGAAACGGGGATTCCCCTCTTCCGTTAAAGATGAGGCTCTCACTAGGGTCTCCTCAATATCCCGCAGCTCCGCTCTTGCCCCCCTCCCCCTATTCGTAACAAGGACAGAGTCCCCCTTGTCTTCACCTTCCACCCCATCAGCCGTCGCATACAACATATTATCCTCCAACATTTCCGCCACCTTCAACGGGATCCCATTACTGGCCACATCTTCCCATCTCCACCCCTTTCTGCAGAGACCGTTCTCTCTGAAACTCCCTGGTCCACTCGTACCTTCCCACCTAAACCACCCCCTCCCCAGGTACTTTCCCCTGCAACCAAATGCAACACCTGTCCCTTTACCTCCCCCCTTGACCATCCAAGGACCCAAACAGTCTTTCCAGGTGAGGCAGAGGTTCACCTGCACCTCTTCCAACCTCCAACTGTATCCGCTGTTTCCTAACAGGGAATTCATGTCTCACAGCTTCCCAGTGTACAGAAATGTGGGATTAACATTCTCAGAAGGAATCAAATAATCGGACCGATCAGAACCAGAAACAAGTCACTGATCATAAAGCAACTTTGATGAATTCAATGGTCCTTTGCACTTTCACACTCCTCTCTGTGCATCACCACAAGAGACAATGTAGAGATGATATCTCAAACACATTTGTCAATCCTCCAAATGAACAGATTACACCTAATTCTCTAGATTCAATCTTTTGTTTCCATTCAGCTAAAAATTGTGGTAGTGGTCTTATTCGGCTCAACCTTACACTCATGATTTGGAAAATAAATGTGTCGATTGCTGTGCATTTGAACATTCCAAAGAGTTTTAAATAGTGACTAAAAGTCAATATGGTAAAATTATTAAACAAATGGCACAATGACAAATAGGGTAACCCACAATCTAAATCATCTTTACCAATTTGGGCATCAACTGACTGTAATTCCAAAAGTCCCACTTAGCTAAAACCAAATAAAAAAATTCTTTCCTGTATGAACAATATCCTTAGAGTAAACATGGACTCAAAAAATGCTCAGTTTTCAGTATAAATATCCAAGAGATATACAGAGCAGTAACAGGTGGCACAGTGGCACAGCTGGTAAAGGTACTGCTTCTCAGCACCAGAAACCCAGGTTCGATTCTGATCATGGGTGCAGTCTGTGTTGAATTTTTTTAAAGTTCTCCATGTGACCATATGGGTTTCCTCCGGGTGCTTCGGTTTCCTCCTACATCCCAAAGATGTGCGGATTTGTTGGTTAATTGTCCTCTAAATTGGCCATTGTGTAGGGAGTAATGCAAATGTGAAGTAACACAGAAACAATACGAACGGGTGACCAATGGTCGGCGTGAACTCAGTGGAGAGGAGGTCTTATGTCCATGCTTATCTTTCAATTAATCAATGCCTATGTTGTTGTGTATTCATGCCAATACACAAGTGTTGCAACTCATAGTTTATTTGTACTCAAGCGGAGGTAACAATACGTGCTATCGTCTTCACAGTCTGGTCGCGGTCTGCCTGGAAGGCAGCGACCGGCAGCGTATATAGTCAAGGTGGGGGTGAAGATCCGGACTGGATCGTGTGTGGAATGTGCAGCATGCATAGTGAATGTGACGCTATATATATATAGTGAAGGTGAACTAGCATGCACAATCTACATATGTACAATTCTAAAGTGCAACTACAATGTGTCTAGATTTTTAGCCTAATTTTATTACAATTAGATATTAATAGGAGATAGACACAAAAAGCTGGAGTAACTCAGCGGGTCAGGCAGCATCTCTGGAGAAAAGGAATAGGTGACGTTTCGGGTCAAGACCCTTGTTCAGACTGAAGAAGGGTCTCGACCCGAAACAACAGACTGAAGAAGGGTCTCAACCTGAAACATCACCCATTCCTTTTCTCCAGAGATGCTTGTCTGACCCGCTGAGTTACTCCAGCTTTTTGTGTCCATCTTTGGTTTAAACCAGCATCTGCAGTTCCTTCCTACACCCTTAGATATTAATAGTATTGTATGCAGATGAACAGTAAACATTTCAATTTCAAAACTGAAAGCAAACAGTGACTGGAAGTTGCAGTTTTATGGATGTAGCCCAGTCCACCACAAAGACCAGACCTCTCACCAACAAAGTTTTTCACTGTACCTCAGTATATATAACAATAATAAACCTAAACCTAGCGTGGAAATAAATGTGTGGAGTAAGTGTTCTTACAAGAAAAAAAAGATATGTGGATATGAACTTCTATTTCTTGCTACCATAATACAAACATGTAATAAAAAAAGGCTGTTCACAATTCTTCACAGCTAGCATATCTCCATTGTCTGTTTCTATTTCTCCAAGCAAGTTTTACAAATGATGTGGAAGAATACAAAGGATAGCTTGCACATTTTGTAAGAAAAATGCATTTTCAATTAGATTTCTTCTCAACTGTGATATAAAGCCTATATTCATTGATAAAATTCCTCTGTCCTTAGCATGGAAACTGCCATACCCCATATGAGTACATCAGCAAGTAGTTGGGGTATTCTTCTTTTGAGAATTGTAATGCAAGATAATTGATATAAAATCATAAATAATTCATCCTATTTACTTTTTTTAAGCATTTATCACTGTTGCTCAATTTGACACTTAATCAATGTCCACTGTCAAATCCACGACTAAACACTGCTCCAGGATTTGGCCCAAAGGTTTTTTCTTATGGTACCTCAGGCAATTTCTTATGGTACCTCAGGCAATTATTAGATTCACAACGAATATGCAAATTTCTACATGACATACCTCACGGATCAAAAGTGCAACTGTTATCTAATAATTCATAGCTCTCATAATGACGACTGGAATACTGACATCTCAGGAGACTTATAATTTTGTAGATGGCTTCCTTTACCGAGTAATGGCCGCCATTCAATTTTCCCAGTGGGTCCTGATGCTCCAATTAAACACCATAAGGAAGCTGCACACATATAGCCTGGTTCCCAAACAACATATTCTTTTTAATTAAAAAACTGCAGCTGCTTTCTGTTCATCCTGGGTCACGGTAGTTCGTGTATAGCATACAAACTGCAATTGAATATCAACTCTGAAAGAGCAACTTACATTTGTATAGAAAAAGAATCATGTAAAATGCCTCAATTCATGGCAAACCTACAAAATAAACTTTGACACCAAGTCACAGAGAGATACGTTAGGCAGATTATTGGACACAGACCTTGGTTAAACTGGGAGGGATTGAATAGGAGATATGGAAGATCAGAGCGATGTTTTTTCAGAGCTTGGGAGTTCAGGGAATGCATTCCCACGCATAGAACAATTTAAAACAGAAAGGTTTAAAAGTCCAGAAATGAAAAAACCCCACAAATATCTAAGTGAGTCGATAAAGCGGGAGGAGAAAGTCATGAAATAATTAAAACAGACAGGAGCAAATGTAAGCCAAATTTCTCCTTGAGCCTATTCTATCATCAGTAACATCGTGGCTGATCCAATTGTGGCCTCATGGATTCTGCAAACCACAATTTTGCAAACGAGGTTAAAATCGACAACACTGTTTGCTGATATGACATAATGGCAAAGAACAATGCAATAATAAAGATTGCCTTCTACCATTACTACCAAGACTAAATTCAAAATTAGGATGTTATTAGAAGACACCATAATTTTCTTCCTGAATGTAGACACAAAGAACTGCAGATGCTGGTTCATACACAAAAGGACACGAAGTGCTGGAGTAAATCAGCGGGTCGGGCTGCATTCCTGGAGAACATGGAGAGTCGTCGTTTTAGGTTGAGACCCTTCTTCAGACTCCATTCTGATTTTTCCTGAGTTTTTCCATTTATTCCATTAAGCCTTCTATTTGTCATCAACCAGAGGTTTACAATCTCAGTGAACATGTCCTGAATTTGCTGGCAGGTTCTTGCTAGAAAACATGTCACCATACATCACTGTTGGACTCCACATAGAAATCAGCAAAGATGCACAAATGTGTTGAGATTCCTCAGGTTTCATGCCGAGGAATCAGCTCATAGATCCTGTAGCAAGTTACACATGTCACAGGAGCCACAAGTTTAATCACTTCAATGGAATTGTCTTTTGGCTGTGGGGGACGAAAGATATTCAGAAGATTGAAAAACTAGAATGTTTTGAGAGACAGCAAAGCTGGAGGTGTACTGTTGTCATCTCAAGTTTTCTCAGCTGTTTAGACACAAAATGCTGGAGTAACTCAGCGGGACAGGCAGCATCTCTGGAAATAAGTAATGGGTGACGTTTCGGGTCGAGATCCTTCTTCAGTCTTTTAGTTTACCAACAAACTACAACTGTGTTCAAGGTGAAGTCATAAAGCAATAAAATAATTGTATTATTGCATATAGTTACGATAAAAACAATGATATTGAAAAGAAAACCAAAGGATGAGAGAAGGAGGATAACCAAGTGTAAGACTAAAACATTAATGAACTGTGAATAAGTTCTCCTATTACTGTCTTGCGTACCAACCTTAAAACAAACACACAAAAAAAACTTTAGAAAACCAGCGGATAATCTTGGCAAATATTAACCCATGTGAACATTGCAACTGCATACAGCAATAAATATATATTTTGTTTTAACAACCTAATGAATTCAAATTTAATTACTCAGTCCAATTACATATCATGGGGGAATAAGGCCACACAGAAAACATTGCAATTGATTGATAAGTCATAGCCAAGGTAAAATACATCAGATGAATCTGTATAATCTATAGGAAGACTAGACAGGGGAAAGGTAAACAAGAGATAAAGAAAGTGATGTGGAAAAAAGTCCCTTGGAATGGCAAAGTGATGAACAAAATGACACCACCTCAGAAAATATTGGAATCGTATTTAAAATTCTCTAATAGTCAGAATGATGATGTTGATCAATAAGGGAAATATATTGATATTTTGAAACATATATATATATATTGGTGAACAGTAGCTGCCTAATTGCTCACCAACTGTAACTGGATGTGCTACATCTATAGAAATCTTATCGAGTTTTTTTGGTTATAAGACTGCAAATTTCTGCCAATAACTATCTGTTTCAGTGCACATATTCCATTAAGTCAATTTAATTCGGAACCAAATTCATTTTTCCAACATGTTGATCAACAACTGCAGAAGTGGGAAAGCAGAGAATTCTTCTCTCTACACGTAATTATGTGCAGTTATCTTCTATTCTCTGCCACTGTTTGATTTTAATTCTAATTTGGCCTGAACTCAATCCATGTAATACCTTCAGATATTGATACCACCAAATAAAATATGCCAGTAATTCAATAAATGACAATTAACTATGGTTTTCATTTGGAAACTTAAATAGTGTACAGCAACTAGAGATAATAGAAAATAATTATACCTGACATAGCAAATAAGAAAAACACAGGATTATTGAAAATATCAGTATCAAAAATGTTAACAACTAAACCAACATAAAAAAATAGAACATAGAAAAATTGGTGCAGGAGTAAGTCATTCTGCCCTTCGAGCAAGCACCGTCATTCAATATGTTCATGGCTGATCACCAAAAATCAGTACCCTGTTCCTGCTTTTTCCCCATATCCCTTGATTCCTTTAGCCCGAAGAACTAAATCTAATTTTCTCTTGAAAACATCCAGTGAATTGGCCTCCACTGCCTTCTGTGGCAGAGAATTCCACAGATTCACAACTCTGGGTGAAAAAGTTTTTCCTTATCTCAGTCCTAAATGGCCTATCCCTTATTCTTAAACTGTGACCCCTGGTTCTGGACTCCCCCAACATCGGGAATATTTTAACTGCATCTAGCCTGTCCAATACTTTAAGAATTGTATTCCTCTCATCCGTCTAAATTCCAGTGAATACAAGCCTAGTCGACCCATTCTTTCATCATATATTATCCCGCCATCCTGGGAATTAACCAAGTGAACCTACGCTGCACTCCCTCAATAGCAATAAGGTCCTTTCTCAAATTAGGAGACCAAAACTGCACACAATACTCCAGGTACGGTCTCACCAGAGCTCTGGACAACTGCAGTAGGACTTCCTTGCTCCTAAACTCAAATCCTCTCCCAAGGAAGGCCAACATGCCATTAGCTTTCTTCAAATTAGTCAAACATGATTTCCCCTTCATAAATCCATGCTGACTTTGACTGATCCTGTCACTGCTTTCCAAATGCGCTGCTATTACATCTTTAATAATCGACTCCAGCATCTTCCCCACTACCTATGTAAGGCTAACTGGTCTATAATTCCCCGTTTTCTCGCTCTCTCCTTTCTTAATAAGTGGAGTAACATTAGCTACCCTCCAGTCCACAGGAACGGTTCCAGAGTCTATAGAACATTGGAAAATGATCATCAATGCATCCGCAATTTCTAGGGCCACCTTCTTGAGTACTCTGGGATGCAGACCATCAGGCCCTGGCGATTTATCTGCCTTCAGTCCCAATAGTTTACCTAACACCATTTCCTAAATAATGGGTATTACCTTCAGTTCCTCCCTCCTACTAAATCCTCAGTCCTCTAGTATTTCTGGGAGATTGTTTGTGTCTTCCTTAGTGAAGACAGAACCAATGTATTCGTTTAACTGTTTTGCCATTTCCTTGTTTCCCCATTATACATTCACCTGTCTCTGATTGTAAGGGACCTACATTTGTCTTCACTAATCTTTTCCTTTTTACATACCTAACGAAGCTTTTACAGTCAGTTTTTATATTCCCCGCAAGCTTTCTTTCATGCTCTTTTTTCCCCCTCTTAATTAACCCCTTTGTCCTCCAGTGTTGAGTTCTAAATGTCTCCCAGTTCTCCGGTCTGCTGCTTCCATTGGCAAATTTATATGCCTCTTCCTTGGATTTAACACTATCCTTGATTTCCCTTGTTAGCCACAGTTGAGTCGCCTTCCCCATTTTATTTTTTCGCCAGACAGGGATGAACAATTTTTGGAGTTCATCCATGAGATCTTTAAATCTTTGCCATTTTTTGTAAACATTGGAGCAACATATTATTTTTAGATGACATAGAATGTACAACCATCAAAAAACTTTTTATTGGCATGAAAATAGCTACATTTTGATTTGGTCGGACTTTGCAAATCAAAGGAACTAAAATAGTAGATAGGAGACAACCTCTGGATGACGCAAGATCCAAAATATATTAAAAGCAGTTTCCATAACAATGCTCCTCAGCAAACAAAGAAAGCTATGGTGCTGATTAACAAAATAGTAAAGATGGTTTGCCTTCAAGTTACTGCAGATAAATGTTTATTTATATTGATCTTTAATCCTGTTCTTACAAAGAAATTCCTAGGGGATAGACAATCCAGTAAAATATTTGACAAGCCCGTGAAGTCACATATCTATCTTGACTATACCTGCACATTGCTTCCTCTAAGGACTCAATTCCATTCTCCCAGTTTCTAATGCTCTGTTGTATCCATTCTGACAATGAAACTTTCTACATCAGTGGTTCCAAGATCTGTTCCATTTCCTTTCACTGTTCTCTCCCCTCCACCATTGCCAAAAGGCTCTCAGCCGTATCTATTCCATTTCCTGCATTTTTGTTCTGGACATCTCTTCTCCCACCAGAATAAGAATACAGTTTATCGTGTTATCGCCTTCCAGCTCACCAAACATGATCAATCTAAATTCCGCACTTTCAGAATTATGACACCCTGGTCTCCTCCCCTTTCAATGTTCTTAAGCGGTGGCTCTCTTTGCAATACTCTGAAACACATTTCATTTCTGCTAGCACATACTCCCGGGTCCAGAACAACTTCCCATGAATGCCTTGCTGCTACCTTCAGGCAGGATGTACAGACGCCTGAAGTCCTACACAGCCAAGTTCAAGAACAGCTACTTTCTGACAACTATCAGGTTCTTTAACCGACTTGCACAACCCAAATCCTATCTTGGCAACGGAACATTACAGGCCACCTCTTGTACTACCATGGACTTGGTTTCCAATTGTATTTTGCACATATGTCTTGTTTTTTTTTTTGCAGTCTCTTTTTTCACTGTTTTGTAGAATTTGTATGTAATTTATGCATAACTAGAAAAGGTATCACTACCTTTGAGACGCCAACTATTTTCACCCCAGGAGTCACAATCATCCAGAAAATCAATTGGAACAAACACATAAATACCTGATTTCAAAGCTGAACGGAGGCCAGGCGACCTGTGTCAAGTGGCTCATTGCCTAATATCACTAAACCTTTCCCACATCTAGAAGGCACAAGTCAAGCACATAATGGAATACACTCTGATTGTTATTGCCTAACTTTTTGAAACCAGGAATAATTTTAATGAAAGTCTACACTTCTTTCTGACATAATTGTGTCTTTTCTCAGGTTCTGCACAGCAGATTAGGTCTCACCAAGATTTGTTACAACTGACCCACCCCCATTTGGGAATTCTAATTTCTTTTTGATAAAGACCACCAGTCCATGAGTCCTTTTGATTATTTTTTGTTTCTCTGCATCAGCTTTTAGCAGCAAAATGTTATGAGAATATAGGTACCATTTACCAGAATGTTCAAGTGTCATTCTTGAATCCTGTACTATTTAACTCACGCTCCATCACATTTGTTTACCGACTCACAGAACCTACTTTTGTGCAAGTTTCTGCTACCAGTTTTACAATTTACTCTGCCTTATAATTCGGTCATCTGCAAACCTGGTCTTACAATGCTCTATTCTTTCAACCAAGCCATTGATAGATATGATTAAAAAATTGAAACGTCAGTAAAGATCTCTTACCAACATTACTTGTCACATCCTACAAATCAAAACACCTTCCTTTTATCCCTATTTTTAGTCTGCTATCTCTGAACATATTATGGGAAAAATAAAAGTGAAAGGCAATAAGAGAAAAATACATTAAGAGGCTTTCTGGTGTAAATGATACAGTAGATCATGGATGAAACTCTGTACGTTTACTGCACCGGAATACAAAAACTCAGCAATCACTGTCTTTGAACTTCACATTAATTTGGAAAGAAAATAATGGAAGAGGAAGAAGCTAAAATAAAAACTGCTGAGAAAAATAGCCTACAGTCATGTTGATGAATGACTACTCGACTCTAACTGGGTACCATTATCCAGGATGTCACCATAGTGTACTCTGTTTCGGCACACAGAAATGCTTCTTTGATTTTGAAGTGATGGGTTTTTTTTAAATCCACTTGCCTCCAATCAACATTCTGCATCAACAATTTAGAAAGGTCAGTGTATTTTTAAGTTTGAAGGACAATCACCATTAAAATTAATCACTCTGGTACACCAAAACAACTACTTTTTTAAAATATAAAATTACTGTTTAGAAAGGCATTTAACAAAATACAATGTTAATTCTTGAGAAGCAGTTACTTTTCTGAGATAATGTGTATTTCCATAATAGATTTTTTAAAATTATTTCTATGGTGGCAATACAACATTCTTGAATCCATCATTTTGCAATTTTAAATTTAGTATAGTTACAAAGAAGAACAATTGGAAACTTTTTTTGGGGGGCTGAAAATGTAATGCCAAAAAATTCACCATGTATGCAGGGAAATGCCCGAGCCTTAAAATGTAGAAGCAAAACCCAAAGTGCTGGAGGAACACAGCAGGCCAGGCGGCGTCTGCAGAGAGAAATGGAAAGATGATGTTTTACGTCAGGACCCTTCATCATCTTTGCACAATTATCTAGAAATGGGCGGAGAAATGGTAGATGGAGTTTAATCCGCGCAAGTGTGAGTGTTACATTTTGGGAGGTCAAATGAAAGGGGAAAATATATAATTAATGGCATGAAGTACAGAGGGATCTTGAGGTCCAAGTGCATAACTCCCTAAAAGTGGCACGCTGTCACGCTGTGAAAACGGAGAGGATGAGACGGAGCTTCTTCCCACAGGCCATCAGGACTGTCAACTTTTATAACCCCAGAGACTAAATTTTTGTCGACACTAATAGTAACTTATTAACTTTATTTATATGCTGTAACTGTAATTCTTTTTGTGCACAACCCGCAGGCATTGCCACTTTCATTTCACTGCACATCGTGTATGTGTATGTGACAAATAAATTTGACTTGACAAGTAGATAGAGTAGTAAAGAAAGCATATGGTATGCTTGCCGTTATTGGTTGAAGCATTGAGTATAATTAAGTCAATATGCAATTATTTGTAGGACTTTGGTTAGGCCGCATATGGAGTATTGCGTGCAGTTCTGGTCGCCCCATTACAGAATGTGGAGGCTTTGGAAAGATTGCACAGGTGGTTCACCAGAATAATGCCTGGATTAGGGGGTATTAACTACAGGGAGAAATAGGATAAACTCGGATTGTTTTCTCTGGAACGCCTGAGATTGCGGGCAAGACCTGATATCATTTTTTTAAATTAAGAGGACGTGGATAGGGTAGACAGACAGAACCTTTTTCCCAGAATGGAAATATCAAATACTAGGGGGCATAGCTTTAAAGCGAGTGAGGAGATTTTGTGAGGAATTGTTTTCTAAAACAGAGGGTGGTGATGCCTGGAAGGTGCTGCTGGAGGTTGTGGTGGAGGCAGATACGATAGTGGCATTTAAAAAATATTTGGATATGCAGGGAATGATTATGTGCTGGTAGATAAGACTTGATCTTGGCATCATATTTGGCACAGACATCATGGGCGGAAGGGCCTGATCCTGAACTATACTACTTATGCTGAACATAAACCAGAGCAGCGTGTTGATGACAGCTGCACCTTCAACACCTTAATTCCAAACAAACTTATCTTCAAACTCTTGGACCTAGGGCTCAGCACTTCCTTTTGCACCTGGATCCTTGAATTCCTGACCCACAGACCGCATGGTGTCTTGCCAACAATTTCTCTCTCAATATCAGCGTAATGATCCAGGATGGGGAGGAATCTGCCTACAGATGGGAAGTGACACAGCTGGCGTCCTAGTGCCATCGCAACAACCTGGAGCTCAATGCTCTCAAGACAGTGGAACTAATGGTAGACTTTCGAAGAGATCCCCCTCCCCTCCCCCCACTCACCATCAACAACACCATAGTCACATCTGTGGAGTCATTTAAGTTCCTTGGAACCATTATCTCCAGGGACCTTAAATGGGGGGCCACCATCGACTCCACAGTCACAGTCTCTGACCCCTCTCACCCTGGCAACAAACTCTTTGAAGCACTTCCCTCTCGAAGGTGACTCCGGACTGTCAAAGCAGCCACAGCCAGACATAAAAACAGCTCTTTTTCCATGAGTGATAGTTCTACTCAATAACCAAAGTCTGTAGTCTCTTTTTTGCTCTGGTTTATTTTCACCCACATGTTTAGACCATAATGGTGTATCCTTTTTGTTTTTATGTGTTTATGCTTTATTCTTAATTGTTAACTGTATGTTTGTGTTGTCATTTGTGAGCGGAGCACCAAGGCACATTCCTTGTATATGCATACTTGGCCAATAAACTTATTCATTCATTCATTCATGAAGGAGCTGGTCATCGACTTCTGAAAGCCAGATGGTTGCACACCCTAGTCTGTGCCAATCGTCCTGGTCCAACCATTAACACTACGGCCATGAAGCCCACCAATGCCACTACTTCCACAAAAGACTGAAGAAATTCATAATTTCACCAATGACTCTTACAAAGTTTCACAGATGCAACATAGAAAGTATCCTACCCAGATGCATCACATCTTGGTATGGAAACTGCTCTGCCCAAGACCAGAAGACTTGCGGAGAGTTCTGAATGCAGCCTACACCATCACACAAAAGCAGCTTCCTCCCATCGACTCCATCAATACATCACGCAGCCTTGGGAAAGCAACCAACATTATCCAGAAACAATACCTCGGTCATTCTTTTTTCTCCCCTCACCTGTCGGGCAGAAGGTATAAAAGCTTGAAAGCACATAGCTCCAGATTCGAGAAAACCTTTTTTCCCCACTGTTATCTGAGTCATGAATGGACCTCTCATGTGCGAGGGATGAATTCCTGATCTTCCAGTCTATCTTTTTGCACCCCATACACTTTATGACAAAAATCTGTACTTTTTCTGTGGCTGTAACACTGTATATTTTTCTGTACTTTTTCTGTAGCAGTAACACTATATTTTCCCCTCTTTTTGCACTGCTTATTGTATTTATGTACAACATGGTTTTGCCTGGATATCATGCAAAACAAAGTTGTTCCCATGTATTTTGGTACATTACATTAGTAAACCATAGCAACACCAAATACCAGAAGAAAAACAACAAAAACTAGCAAGATTTGCAGCTGAGGGCTTACATCAGGGAAGTTAAGCAACTGTTCTAATAAGAACATGAATCGCTTTGGAAAATGTCATGGGGCATCTGTAATACTTCCCCACTAAAACATTCATATTGATCAAGAACTACATTATTTCTAGGACAAAGTATACACAACTGGATATTTAACAGGCTTTTTATTCTTGTGCAAGATAAAGAAGCCCAAATTTAGTTGGATTATTGTTCTTTAAAATGTGACAATAGTTTTCCCATTCGGCTTTCTTCGAGTTTAAAATGTTTAATTTGTTCCAACCTCAATGCTTCCTTTTGCCCACCATATTTAGATTAAAAAATACTATGATTTATGAACTGAAAAATAATTTTACTATACTGTACTGATAGACCATAGTGTTTCAATTATTCTGCTGCTACACTTGCCCTGATCAAAACTTCAAAAGTATTGCAGCTATAACATAAAATGCTTGTTTCCAAATGGTATGGAAAAATATTCATTGCTATTCAAGAGTCAAGAGCGTTTAATTGTCAAACGCATTGTCAAACGGAACAATTAAATTCTTACTTGCCGCAGCACAACAGGTGTTATTCAACTAATGATTATTACCAATTTATATCTGTGCTACGCAGTGAGTTAATGCAAATATTATTTGAAGCAAACTGATCTAAGAGATAGGTAACGTACAGAACCTGGATATTAGTGTTATAGGTTCATAGTCAGTCATACAGCGTAGAAACAGGTCCTTCGGCCCAACTTGCCCACACCGACCATCATGTTGCATCTACACTAGTACCACCTATCTGCGTTTTCCCCATATCCCTCTAAACCTATCCTATCCATGTACCTGTCTAAGTATTTCTTAAACATTGTGATAGTACCTTCTTCAACGACCTCCCCTAGCAGTTCATTCCATACACCTACCACCCTTTATGCAAAAATGTTACCCCTCAGGTTTGTATTAAATCATTCCCGTTACTTTAAACCTATGGTTATCGATTACCCTACTCGAGGCAAGAGACTGTGCGTCTACCCGATCTATTCCTCTCATGATTTTGTACACCTCCACAAGATCACCACTCATCCTTCTGCCCAAGGAATAGTCCTAGCCTGCTCAACCCCTCCCGATAGCTCAGACCCCCGTATCCTGGCAACATCCTCGTAAATCTTCTCTGCACCCTTTGCAGCTTGACAATATCTTTCCTGACATGGTGCCCAAAACTGAGCAAATTACTCAAATTGCAGCCTCACCGACATCTTATATGACCTACCAACTTCTTTACTCAATTGATGAATACTCTGATTGATGAAGGCAAATGTACCAAAAGCCTTTTTGACCACCTTATCTTTCAAGGAAAGTAAAATATTAAATAATATTTGTTGATAAATGTTGAAATATTAAACAGATTAGTTCACCTCCCCAAAATGCACAGTATAGCCAGAAGGAAAATTATAAGCATTATCAAATTTATTCTGTATAACTTGCTAAGAAGCTAATTATTCACTTCAGAAAACGAGGTGGTGTACATTTCCCAGTCAGCATCAATGGTGCTGAAGTGGAAATGCTCAAAAGCTTTAAGTTCCTAGGCGACAATCACCAATAATTTGTCTCAGAACTAAACCAATTTAAGTTACGGCGAAGGAAGCATACCAACACCTTAATTTGCTCAGAAGATTAAGGAGATTTGCATGTTTCCAATGACTCTTACCAACTTTTACAGATGCACTGTAGAAAGTATCCTATTGGGATATTACAGAGTTTCCCAACAGCTCTGCCTAAGACAGTAAGAAATTGCAGAGTTGTGGTGTGGGTCAGTGCACCACATGAACTCACCTCCTTCCCCCATTAACTCTATCCATGCTTCATGCTGCCTTGGAAAAGCAGCCAACATAACCAAAGTCAAGTCAAGTCAAGTCAATTTTATTTGTATAGCACATTTAAAAACAACCCACGTTGACCAAAGTGCTGTACATCTGATTAGGTACTAAGGAAGAAAAAAAAAAGAAACATACAGTAGCACGCAAACAGTTCACAGCGCCTCCTCAATGAGCCTCAAACGCTAGGGAGTAGAAATAGGTTTTGAGCCTGGACTTAAAGGAGTCGATGGAGGGGGCAGTTCTGATGGGGAGAGGGATGCTGTTCCACAGTCTAGGAGCTGCAACCGCAAAAGCGCGGTCACCCCTGAGCTTAAGCCTAGACCGCGGGTTAGTGAGTAGCCCCAAGTCGGCCGACCTGAGGGACCTGGAGTTAGAGAGGGGGGTTAGAAGATTTTTGATGTGGGGGGGTAATGTCCATTTAGGGCTTTATACGTGAATAGGAGGAGCTTGAAGTTGATTCTGTACCGTACAGGGAGCCAGTGGAGAGAGGCCAGAATCGGGGTGATGTGGTCCCTTTTACGGGTACCCGTCAGGAGTCTCGCTGCGGCGTTTTGGACCAGTTGCAGGCTATTTTCCAAAGACTATTTTCATCCCAGTCATTCCCTCTTCACCCCTCTTCTATCAGGCAAAAGATACGAAAGCTTGAAAGAACATTCCACCAGATTCTGGAAGTTTCTTTCACACTATTAGCAGACTCTTGAACCGTCCTCTCATGAGCTAGGGTGTAGTCCTGAACTCCCAACCTACCTCACTGTGGACCTTAGACAAATCCCTGCCATGGGCAGCACAAAGGAAGCAACCCAGGATCAATCATGACCTTAGGTACTGCTTAAGATGGTGCTAACTAGCCATGTTTTCTGTGACTGCTGGGTTTTCCCTGGGTGCTCCCGTTTCCTCTGAAATCAATATGTAATGCTGGAATGATAACAACTTACTATAAATTAGTCTGAGACACATTTGGCATAAGCAAGAATCTGAGGGAAGTTGAGGGACATGTGAGAGAAAATAAGTTGAAGGTAAAGATAAGGGGGAATGGTGCTGATGAAAATGCGCTGCCTCTTATATGCCATCGGCAGTAAATTATTTAATGCTTTACAACAAGCTGAGAATTACTTTCCAAATAAGTCTTCATGTCTTATTTGCAAATTTTCAACAAATAAAATTTATTGAACTGGATTTATGAATATGTTTACATAGGTTTACATAAAAGGCCAACAGCAGTGTTTTGGAAATGAAGTCCAACTGGTATATTTGCTAAACATTTAGACTGTACAAGTTCATCTACATCTGCAGACAGTGCTCACTCTTCTTTTCTTTAGACTTTTCGGATATGGAGCAGAAACAGGCCCTTCGGCCCACCAAGTCCATGCCAATCAGCAATGTCTTGTACACTAACATTATTCCACATACTCGGGACAATTTTACTGAGTCCAAATAGTTAAGTTTAGTTCATTGTCACGTGTACCGAGGCACAGTAAAAAGCTTTTGTTGCATGCTAACCAGTCAGCAGAAAGATAATACACAATTACAATTGGGCCATCCACAGTGTACAGATGCATGATAAAGGGAATAACGTGAATAACGTTTATTACAAGATTAAGTCAGTAAAGTCCAATCAAATATAGTCTGAGGGTCTCCAATGAGGTAGATAGTAGTTCAGCATTGCTCTCTAGTTGTCGTAAATAACCTACAAACCTGTACGTCTTTGAGCTTGGGAGGAAACTGGAGCAAGAGAAAACCCACGCAGTCACAGGGAGAATGTACAATCTCCATACAGACAGCATCTGCGATCAGGATTGAACCCGGGTCTCCGGTGCTGTAAGGCAGCAACTCTACCGCTGCGCCACTTTGCTGCTGTTTCCTACTCTGCTTTCGCCTTTCGACTTATTTTGGTGAGAATTTTTGTTTTGGTTTCACCCTCAGATATTCTCATGATTTATTTCCATCCGACTTCTTTATTTCCATCCATTGAAAATTATGCTAACATCAAACGATGAATAAACAAATGCAGACAATAGAAAATAGACAATAGGTGCAGGAGTAGGCCATTCGGCTCTTCGAGCCAGCACCACCATTCAATGTGATCATGGCTGATCATTCTCAATCAGTACCCCGTTCCTGCCTTCTCCCCATACCCCCTGACTCCGCTATCCTTAAGAGCTCTATCTAGCTCCCTCTTGAAAGCAGAAGGAACTGGCCTCCACTGCCTTCTGAGACAGAGAATTCCACAGATTTACAACTCTCTGACTGAAAAAGTTTTTCCTCATCTCTGTTCTAAATGGCCTACCCCTTATTCTTAAACTGTGGCCCCTGGTTCTGGACTCCCGCAACATTTGGAACATGTTTCCTGCCTCTAACGTGTCCAACCCCTTAATAATCTTATATGTTTCGATAAGATCCCCTCTCACCCGTCTAAATTCCAGTGTATATAGGGCGGCACGGTAGCGCAGCGGTAGAGTTGCTGCTTTACAGCGAATGCAGCGCCGGAGACACAGGTTCGATCCTGACTACGGGTGCTGCACTGTAAGGAGTTTGTACGTTCTCCCCGTGACCTGCGTGGGTTTTCTCCGAGATCTTCGGTTTCCTCCCACACTCCAAAGACGTACAGGTATGTAGGTTAATTGGCTGGGTAAATGTAAAAATTGTCCCTAGTGGGTGTAGGATAGTGTTAATGTACGGGGATCACTGGGCGGCACGGACTTGGAGGGCCGAAAAGGCCTGTTTCCGGCTGTAGATATATGATATGATATGATAAGCCTAGTCGCTCCAGTTATTCAACATATGACAGTCCTGCCATTCCGGGAATTAACCTAGTAAGCCTACGCTGCACACCCTCAATAACAAGAATATCCTTCCTCAAATTTGGAGACCAAAACTGCACACAGTACTCCTGGTGCGGTCTCACTAGGGCCCGGTACAACTGCAGAAGGACCTCTTTGCTCCTATACTCAACTCCTCTTGTTATGAAGGTCAACATTCCATTGGCTTTCTTCACTGCCTCCTGTACCTGCATGCTTCCTTTCAGTGACTGATGCACTAGGACACCCAGATCTCGTTGTACGTCCCCTTTTCCTAACTTGACACCATTCAGATAATAATCTGCCTTCCTATTCTTACCACCAAAGTGGATAACCTCACACTTATCCACATTAAACTGCATCTGCCATGCATCCGCCCACTCACACAACCTGTCCATGTCACCCTGCAACCTCATAGCATCTTCCTCACAGTTCACACTGCCACCCAGCTTTGTATCATCTGCAAATTTGCTAATGGTACTTTTAATCCCTTCATCCAAGTCATTAATGTATATTGTAAATAGCTGCGGTCCCAGCACCAAGCCTTGGGGTACCCCACTAGTCACTGCCTGCCATTCTGAAAGGGACCTATTTATCCCTACTCTTTGCTTTCTGTCTGTAAACCAATTTTCTATCCATGTCAGTACCCTACCCCCAATACCATGTGCTCTAATTTTGCCCACTAATCTCCTATGTGGGACCTTGTCGAAGGCTTTCTGAGTCAAGGTACACTACATCCACCGGCTCTCCCCTGTAAATTTTCCTAGTTACATCCTCAAAAAATTCTAGAAGATTAGTCAAGCATGATTTCCCCTTCGTAAATCCATGCTGACTCGGAACGATCCTGTTACTGCTCTCCAAATGCTCCGCAATTTGGCTTTTATAATTTGGCATCTTCCCCACTACTGATGTCAGACTAACTGGTCTATGATTTCCTGTTTTCTCTCTCCCTCCTTTCTTAAAAAGTGGGATAACATTAGCTACCCTCCAATCCACAGGAACTGATCCTGAATCTATAGAACATTGGAAAATGATCACCAATGCATCCACGATTTCTAGAGCCACCTTCTTAAGTACCCTGGGATGCAGACCATCAGGCCCTGGGGATTTATCAGCCTTCAGTCCCATCAGTCTACCCAACACCATTTCCTGCCTAATGTGAATTTCCTTCAGTTCCTCCGTCAACCTAGGATCTCTGGCCACTAGAACATCTGGGAGATTGTTTGTATCTTCCTTAGTGAAGTCAGATCCAAAGTACCGGTTCAACTCATCTGCCATTTCCTTGTTCCCCATAATAAATTCCCCCGTTTCTGTCTTCAAGGGACCCACATTTGCCTTAACTATTTTTTTCCTCTTCACACACCTAAAGAAGGTTTTACTATCCTCCTTTATATTATTGGCTAGCTTACTTTCGTACCTCATCTTTTCTCCCCGTATTGCCTTTTTAGTTATCTTCTGTTGCTCTTTAAAAGAGTCCAGTACAAGCTGTTCTATGAATCCATCTCGGAGGCACTCCACAAACTCCCTTTCCTGGGGTCCAGTACCAACCTGATTTTCCCAGTCTACCTGCATGTTGAAATCTTCCATAACCACCGTAGCATTACATTTGCGACATGCCAATTTTAGCTCTTGATTCAACTTGCACCCTATGTCGAGGCTACTGTTTGGGGGCCTGTAGATAACTCCCATTAGGGTCTTTTTACCCTTTCAATTCCTCATTTCTATCCAGACTAATTCTACATCTCCTGATTCTATGTCTCCCCTTGCAAGGGAGTGAATATCATTCCTTACCAACAGAGCGACCCCATCCCCTCTGCCCACCTGTCTGTCTTTTCTATATGTTGTGTACCCCTGAATATTCAGTTCCCAGCCCTGGTCCTCTTGTAGCCATGTCTCTGTAATTCCCACAACATCATACTTGCCAATGTCTAACTGAGCCTCAAGCTCATCTACTTTATTTCTTATACTTCGCGCATTTAAATACAACACTTTAACTTCAGTATTCACCTCCCCTCTCACAGCAGTCACCATTGGCGCTGACCTTACTCTCTTATCCCATCTAGAACTTGCCTTCCCATTTATTCGAGAGTCCTTTGCAATTCCTCCTGTATTCGCTTCCCCTTTAACTCCATCTTCATATCCACAATTTGTCAACCCCTCCTCCCCACTACTTAGTTTAAACCCACATGTGTAGCACTAGCAAACCAGACTCACATCCTGATCTCTGAATAGCCTTGTTCACATTAAATATGTGAATTGTAAGGCATATTTTGTATAAAAGATTGTAAAATGAACTGGAAACAATTCCTACAGCTTCATGATAGCAGGAAATAAAATAAAAATCATAAAATAATCGAAACGTATTTGTTACATAGCTAAACTTAAACAAACCATCACACCAACCATAGAATAAAATGTTTATTGCCCTGGGAAAAATAATGACCATTTAGAATTTGAATACCCATTAGCAGGTGATGACAGAGATGCTTCAATATTTTATCATTGGTTCTCCTCTTCTGAAGAAAATGCGGCTAAAAGAATGTGTACTGCAAAAGGTAAACCCACACAGCTAACTTGTTTGCAGAGATACTTGACAAAGAAAATGTGGCTAGTTGCAAGAATGTGATAATTGCCTTAACTGTGTGCGTGGCCAGTAGCACGAACGCTGGAATGTGTCTTCTTTGATGTACAATGTAGAGCTATGTCCCGCCCCCCTGACATCAATCTGAAGAAGGGTCTTGACCCGAAACGTCACCCATTCCTTCTCTCCTGAGATGCTGCCTGACCTGCTGAGTTACTCCAGCATTTTGTGAATAAATACCTTCGATTTGTACCAGCATCTGCAGTTATTTTCTTATACAATGTAGAGCAAACTGATAAGAGAGACAAGCCCAGACAAGCTGCATATTGGGACCATGACTAATGCCTTTAGGAATGTGTCTTCCCCGTTCTTCACTTGATGTACTCTTTGATCTACACAGTAGTGCTAACTGATAAGAGAGACAATCTCAGACTTGTCTGGAAGGTGCTAACTGACTACAGCATTTTGGGACCATGACTAATGCCTTTAGGAATGTATCTTTTTGATCTATACAGTATAAAACATCCGGTCCAGTTTTTGTTCTTTGGAGTGGGTGCTCGGGACTGATAAGTACTTGAATAAAGTATTTTTTGATTAAAAAAATACTAAAATTAAAATACTTGTTGCGGTCCTGCCACTCCCACCGGCTGATATAGTAAAGCTTGCGTTGGTTTACCTAACCCATTGTGTGTTGTCTGTTTTAAGAAGAAGTGAACCTGAACAAGAGCATTTCATGAGAACATGGATAGGTGACAATCTGAAGAAGTGTCCTGACCAGAAACGTTACCAGTATATCTACGTTCTTCCGAAATGCTGCCTGACGTACTGAGTAACTCCAGTAGTTTGTGTCTGTTGTGAAAATTAGCATCTACAGTTCCTTGTGTCTCCATTAACATAGGATTATTTGGGAAGTCAGCAGATAGATCTTGTTATTCATGGAGCCATATTCCAAGCAAGTCTGCATTTTCAAGAAAGGCAGTACCAAAGGAGATGGCGTGGGCCAATAGAAGAATTAAGTACATGCGTGAATAACCACCAAACAAAATATACTTGGATTGAAGTATCCAATCCAAATCAGGTCCTCGCCAGGTTACATTCCTGAGATTCATTCGCAACCCAAATGGTTTGCAAGACGGAAATGCAGCTGTCCGGAAATATATTTAAATAAACCATATGCCAACCAGGCTGTTTAAGTCAACCATTCAGATATTGCCACGAACTGAGTTACCACCCAGCATAATATGCTTGCAGCCCAGCAACAGCTGGTAAATCCATCCCGCCAGTCTCCCAAACATTAAATTGTACGAATGGGCTGTACATGAGCCGGGTATTCATAATGTGGGAAGGACCTATACTCAAAGTTATTTGTGTTCCCCTCCCCACTCTACACACTTATGAAACCATTTAATTTATAAAGTGGCAATATCGTAGTTTAATAAAAATAAAGACGGTATTAGAGTGGTGTTTAATGCAAAAATCAAACTAATGAATTAGTAGGTATTCGTTTCCAATTAAACATTTTTAATAATTTGATATTTGTCAACAGTTCCCATATCTTCATTGTTTTCCAGTTCAAAGATAATTTAAATATATTGTACATACATACATTGCTAAATACAAATATATTCTAAAATATTCTGCATTTAACAAAAACTCAATTGTATTAAACATAAATACAATACTAAATGATTTTCATAATAGTGAAGAAACCCTACTTGTAAAGACAGCAATTTACAATTTCTGTATTTGAATTCCCAACACAACCCTCGTTGTGTCGTTAACAACAAAAATTATTTTCTGCCAAATGATGCAAAGAAATTAAAGTTCCAACTGACTGCCAGCTACCATGCTGACTTTGTGGTAAAAAAACCCATTTAGCAAGATTTGATTGTTATGCCTTTACCTTCCATTAACAATCTAACCATTAAGCTATTCAATTATTACTCTTCTATAGGAAGCGCAAAACAAGATAAATTTCAATAGTATGCAAATCTATTCTCTGACCTTGACATCTAATCGCTTAAAGCTAAAGATCATCGACATTACATTTCCTGGGCATTGAAAATGCCATTTTTATTAAATTTGAATGACAATCAAAGGCACGTTACGATTTAAGTGCACAAATTTGAAACAATGGCAAGTCTTTTAAAGAACATGTGCCATTCAGAAGTAGTAAGAATGAAAATAATTTCTCATGAAAATAATTTCATGTGGGAAAAAGATGAATGTGATCCTGCATAACTGAGCATTTGCTTTTCAATTAACTATGGTTTGTTTGATCTAGTGTCTGCTCTGCTTGAAAATTAAGAAAAATGGTTCGATACATCAATAGTGATTTTCATTTATGTCATATTATATTAAACCTTAAAAGTAAACAATGTTTTCAACCACTTTGATAATTCAACCCCAAGGAGGCATATCAGTGCCCTCAATATTACATACTTGCCCCCCTTTAAAAGTACTTCTTTAGTTATGAAGCATTATGGCATCCTGACCCTCATGATTGTTCTTTTTCAACATATTATTAAGTCAAATTCATGTACATTCTTCTCAGCTCTTATGAACATTATATCCAAATAGATCAATATTCTTTCAAATCCTTAATGCAGAACTAAATCAACTTTGGACCACATACTGAAAATTAATTTGCAGTAGAAAGTTCAGAAAAACATTCACAGCAGGGCACCACAAGCAAAGTTCTGCTTTCCAAATGATCAGGCATTCACTAACCAGGTATCCAGATAATGACATGTTAATACACTCACAATGGTCCATTTAGTTCCTAGTTTTAATTAATGGTTGAATTGAGAACAATGCTTCAAGTTTTCTTTTTTTTAAATGATACAGCATGGAAACAGACCCGCTAAGTCCATGCCAGACATCGATAATTCATTCACACTGGTTCGAAGTTATCCTACTTTCGGCAATTTACAGAGTCAATTCATTTACAAACCCACACATCTTTGAGATGTGGGAGTAAACTGGAACACCCAGAGGAAGCTCACGCAATCACAGAGAGAACATGCATAGAAACATAGAAAATAGGTGCAGGAGTAGGCCATTCGGCCCTTCGAGCCTGCACCGCCATTCAATATGATCATGGCTGATCATCCAACTCAGTATCCCGTACCTGCCTTCTCTCCATACCCCCTGATCCCTTTAGCCACAAGGGCCACATCTAACTCCCTCTTAAATATAGCCAATGAACTGGCCTCAACTACCTTCTGTGGCAGAGAATTCCACAGATTCACCATCTCTGTGTGAAAAAAAACTTTCTCATCTCGGTCCTAAAAGACTTCCCCCTTATCCTTAAACTGTGACCCCTTGTTCTGGACTTCCCCAACATCGGGAACAATCTTCCTGCATCTAGCCTGTCCAACCCCTTAAGAATTTTGTAAGTTTCTATAAGATCCCCCCTCAATCTTCTAAATTCCAGCGAGTACAAGCCGAGTCTATCCAGTCTTTCTTCATATGAAAGTCCTGCCATCCCAGGAATCAATCTGGTGAACCTTCTCTGTACTCCCTCTATGGCAAGAATGTCTTTCCTCACATTAGGAGACCAAACTGTACGCAATACTCCAGGTGTGGTCTCACCAATGCCCTGTACAACTGCAGCAGAACCTCCCTGCTCCTATACTCAAATCCCCTCGCTATGAATGCCAACATACCATTCGCTTTCTTCACTGCCTGCTGCACCTGCATGCCTACTTTCAATGACTGGTGTACCACGACACCCAGGTCTCGTTGCATCTCCCCTTTTCCTAATCGGCCACCATTCAGATAATAGTTTGCTTTCCTGTTCTTGCCACCAAAGTGGATAACCTCACATTTATCCACATTACACTGCATCTGCCATGCATTTGCCCACTCACCTAACCTATCCAAGTCACGTTGCAGCCTCCTAGCATCCTCCTCACAGCTAACACTGCCCCCCAGCTTCGTGTCATCCACAAACTTGGAGATGTTGCATTCAATTCCCTCGTCCAAATCATTAATATATATTGTAAATAGCTGGGGTCCCAGCACTGAGCCTTGCGGTACCCCATTAGTCACTGCCTGCCATTCTGAAAAGGACCCATTTATTCCTACTCTTGCTTCCTGTCTGCCAGCCAGTTCTCTATCCACATCAATACTGAACCCACAATACCGTGTGTTTTAAGTTTGCATACTAATCTCTTATCTGGGACCTTGTCGAAAGCCTTCTGGAAGTCCAGATATAACACATCCACTGGTTCTCCCTTATCTACTCTACTAGTTACATCCTCGACAAACTCCATAGAAACAGCAATCAAGGTCAAGATTGATCCCTGGTTTCTGGTGCTGTGAGGCAAAAGCTCTAATAGCTGTGCCATTGTGCCGCCCTTTTAAAGTGGTCAGCAGTAACTTTTCTGGTTAAAAGATTAATAGCTGAAGTGCAGAGGATAATGTGTATTCCACTTCCTGCAGTATATGTTGTTAACAAGACGAATGAGCCACAAGTCAATTGTAAAGTTCTATCTACTGTAACTAACAGTGAGAAACAACTCCCAATCTAGAGAATCACACAAAGTACATAATTCAGCCTTTACATAATTTAGTGGTGCTGCTTCTTCCTGCATACAGGCAGCAAATGAAGAGCGCACCCCCAGAGGTGAGGACTGCACAGGGCTGGTCTGAGGAGGCAGAGGAACAACTACAGGACTGCTTGGAGTCAGTAGACTGGGAAATGTTCAAGGACTCGGCAATGGACCTGACGAATACACCACAGTCGTTACAGACTTCATAAGGAAATGTGTGGAGGACTGTGTTCCTACAAAAACCTTCTGAGTGTTTCCTAACCAGAAGCCTTGGATGAACCAGGAGATCCACATTCTTCTGAGCACCAGATCCCGGGCATTCAGGTCTGGCGACGCAGAGGTCTATAAACTTGAAAGACTCCGCAACAAAACAGGTCTCACAATTCACTCCCAAGCCTACAAAGACCACATACAGCACTATAAAGATGCCCTCTCCCGCGCCCACTCCACCTACTACTCTCAAATAATTCACTCTGGCTCCGGAAACCCAAAAACACTCTTCTCTACAATAAACAAACTCCTCAGCCCCCTGGACACCATCTCCCAATCATTCACAGTTGACAAATGCACCACTTTCCTTTCATTCTTCCAAAGCAAAATAGACAACATCTACAGCACCTTAACCACCAACGCACCTGCTCCCCCTCAAACCACCTGCCCCCCCTTATCCTGTCAGCCCCTGCCTCAGTACTCCCCAATCTCCACCACCGACCTCTCTGACCTCTTCACAGGAATAAAAACTGCCACCTGCTCTCTGGACCCCATCCCCTCCAGCTTTGTCAAGGCCTGCCTTCCTGCTCTCTCTCCACTTATCACTGCAACAATAAACTCCTCCCTGTCCACTGGCATCGTCCCGCCATCCCTCAAAATCGCTGCTGTCACCCCCATTCTGAAAAAACCTGGTCTAAACCCTGACACCCCAAACAACTTCAGACCAATCTCCAACCTACCCTTTCTGTCCAAAGTTTTGGAACGTGCTGTAGCTTCCCAACTCAAATACCACCTCTCTACCAATAACCTGTATGAAACTTTCCAATCCGGATTCCGCTCAAACCACTGTACTGAAACTGCGCTCCTCAAAATCATAAACGACATTCTCCTCTCCTCCGACGCTGGCAACCTCAACATCCTCATCCTACTTGACCTCAGCGCCGCCTTTGACACCATAAATCACTCCATTCTCCTCACCCGACTTGAAACCTCCCTTAACATCACCGGCACAGCCCTATCCTGGTTCAAATCTTACCTCTCTGACAGACACCAGTTCATCTCCATTAACAACTGTAAATCCCCCACCGCTCCCCTCCCCCAAGGTGTCCCCCAAGGCTCAGTCCTTGGCCCCCTCCTCTTCATCCTCTACCTGTTCCCCCTTGGTCAATTAATCCGCCGTCATGGTCTCAACTTCCACTGCTTCGCCGATGATATCCAGCTCCTCATCTCCACCAAGTCAATCTCCCCCACCACACACTCTACACTGACAAACTGCATCACTGAAATAAAATCTTGGCTTCAATCAAACTTCCTCAAACTCAATTGCAACAAATCTGAAATCATCATCATTGGTCCAAAAACGCTCACCAAATCCACCCAAAACTTCATCCTCAACATTGATGGTCTCCCAGTATCCACCTCACCTCACATCCGGAATCTTGGAATCATCCTTGATCAAACTCTCTCCTTCGACAAACACATCAAACACATCACAAAGTCAGCCTTCTTCCACCTCAAAAACATTGCCCGTCTCCGTCCACCCCTCTCCTCCACAGCTGCAGAAACCGTCATCCACGCCTTCATCACCTCCCGTCTGGACTACTGCAACAGCCTCCTCTATGGCGCACCCTCAAAAATCATCAATAAACTTCAATACATTCAAAACTCCGCTGCCCGTCTACTCACACACACCTCGATCCATGACCATATCACCCCCGTCCTTTATAAACTCCACTGGCTCCCCATCCCCCAGAGAATCCAGTACAAAATCCTCCTCATAACCTACAAAGCCCTCCATAACCTGGCCCCATCCTACCTGACCGACCTCCTCCACAGGCACACTCCCACCTGCACCCTCCGCTCTGCCGCTGCCAATCTCCTATCCCCCCACATCCGGACCAAACTCAGATCCTGGGGGGACAGGGCTTTCTCCATCGCTGCTCCCACCCTATGGAACTCACTACCCCAAACCGTTAGAGACTCCTCCACACTCACCACATTCAAAACATCGCTGAAGTCTCACCTAGGGCGGCACGGTAGCGCAGCGGTAGAGTTGCTGCTTTACAGCGAATGCAGCGCCGGAGACTCAGGTTCGATCCTGACTACGGGTGCTGCACTGTAAGGAGTTTGTACGTTCTCCCCGTGACCTGCGTGGGTTTTCTCCGAGATCTTCGGTTTCCTCCCACACTCCAAAGACGTACAGGTATGTAGGTTAATTGACTGGGTAAATGTAAAAATTGTCCCTAGTGGGTGTAGGATAGTGTTAATGTGCGGGGATCGCTGGGCGGCACGGACTTGGAGGGCCGAAAAGGCCTGTTTCCGGCTGTATATATATGATATGATATGATATGTTCAGTACTGCCTTCAACCACTGAAGGTCACCTCACCTTCTGTCTCCTTTCTCTGTTCATTTATTTATTTACTTATTTATCTATTTATTCATTTCCCTATGTTCTCAAAATCTCTGTAAAGCGTCTTTGAGTATATGAAAAGCGCTATATAAATAAAATGCATTATTATTATTATTATTATTATTATAAGATGTCCAGATATGACCATGACAAGGCCATCAAAAAGGCCAAAAGGGACTTCCACTCAAAGCTGGATGGGGCAGATGTTCGGCAACTGTGGCAGGGCCTCCTACAAGGCAAAATGAGGAGACACTCAAGTGGCAGTGAAGCATCACTCCCTGACGAGCTCAATGCGTTCTACGCACGCTTTGATAGGGAGAACACTGATGTGCCTCCCGAACCCCTATATGCCCTGATGGTATTACAGTCACAGTCACAGTCACAGAGGCCGACGTCAGAAGATCCTTCAGGGGAGCGAACATCGGAAAGCGCCTGGACCTGATGGTATACCCGGTCGAGTTCTCAAAACCTGTGCAGAACAACTGGATGGAGTTTTGGCGGACATTTTCAACCTCTCATTACTGAGGTCTGAGGTTCCCACCTGCTTTACGAGGGCATCAATAATACTCAAGCCCAAGAAGAGTAAGGTGACATGCCTCAACAACTATCGACCAGTGGCACTAACGTCCGTGGTGATGAAGTGCTTTGAGAGGTTGATGATGATGCATATCAACTCCTACGCTCGACACGAACCTCGACCCACTACAGTTTGCCTAACCATCCGAGTCCTTCACTGTTTTCCGGGCGGACAGAACGGAAGAATCCGGGAAATCCAAGGGCGGAGGAGTCTGCTTCTTGACCAATAATAACTGGTGTAATCCTGGGAATATTAAGACGCTTTCTCGTTCCTGCTCGCCGGACCTGGAACATCTAACTATCCTATGCCGACCATTCTACCTACCCCGGGAGTTCAGCTCGATGATCATCACAGCCGTCTATATCCCACCGCATGCGGACACCGACGTGGCACTGTCCACCCTACACGATGTGTTGTGTCAACACCAAAACAAGAACCCTGATGCGGCTGTGCTGGTGGCTGGAGACTTCAATAGGGGAAATCTCAAAAAGGTCATGCCCAACTTCTACCAACACATCACGTGTGTCACCAGGGGGGAAAGAACTTTGGACCACTGCTACACGCCGTTCAGGAAAGGCTACAAGGCCGTTTCTCTCCCTCCTTTTGGGAAATCTGACCACGCTGCCATTTTCCTGCTGCCGGAGTACAAACAACGGATAGTACGGGAAGCGACAGTGACGAGGGACGTAAAGCGGTGGGCTGACCATTCAGAGGCCATGCTGCAGGATGCACTGAGCGAAGTCGACTGGAACATGTTCCAAGAAAGTTCCAGAGACGTAAATGAGTTTGCGGAAGCGGTTACGGACTTCATTGCCACTATAGCCGATACCATCATCCCCACGGTAAGGGTCAGTATCTTCCCTAACCAAAAACCCTGGGTGGACAGGTCTATTCGCGTGGCCTTGAATGCTCGCACCGCTGCTTACAACTCCGGCCTGGCATCCGGCAACATGGACGACTACAAGGGAGAGTCCTACCGACTGCGAAGGGCAGTGAAGGATGCAAAAAAGAGGTACCGGGACAAGATGGAGTCACAGATGGAGCAGCAGGACACCAGGCGCCTTTGGCAGGGGCTACGGACTATAACTAGCTACAGGTCCAGCACCCCCTCAACCGGAAGTGCCGGCTCCTCCTTAGCTGATGACCTGAACTCTTTTTACGCACGGTTCGAGACGGGTAACACCACCAGCTCGCCGTCTAAAAACAGCACCGAAGGGGCGCTGGCTAGCGAGGCTGGAGGGGGATCCACCGCCGGGGATGTGCACACATTCTCGGTGTCCGAGCACGAGGTGAGGTGAGGTGGGCTCTGACGCGTGTGAACACGAGAAAAGCTGGAGGCCCAGATGGTATATCTGGGCGAGTACTAAAGTCTTGTGCTACTCAGCTTGCTCCAGTGCTCACCACAATATTCAACCTCTCCTTGGCAAAGTCCGTGGTCCCTGCATGCTTCAAAAGATCCATCATTGTACCGGTGCCAAAGAATGCCTCTCCAGCGTGTTTAAATGACTACCGACCGGTGGCCCTCACCTCGGTTGTCATGAAATGCTTGGAGAGGCTAGTCAAGAAGCACATCTGCGCCCTCCTTCCTCGCAACATGGACCCACTACAGTTCGCATACCGTCCGAACAGGTCCACGGATGATGCGGTCTCCCAGGTTCTACACACCGCTCTCTCTCATCTGGACAGCCAGGGGGGCTATGTGAGGATGCTGTTCATTGACTTTAGTTCAGCATTCAACACAATAGTCCCCAGCAGACTGGTTGAAAAGCTGCTGGAACTGGGGCTTAGCACCCCTCTGTGTGCCTGGGTCCTGGACTTTCTCACTGCCAGGCCCCAAGTGGTCAGGATGGGGGAACACACATCTAGCTCCCTCACCCTGAACATAGGATCCCCCCAGGGCTGCGTCCTTAGCCCCCTACTGTACTCCCTGTACACACATGACTGTAGGGCCAGGTTCAGCTCAAACTCCATCATCAAGTTTGCTGATGACACTGTGGTGGTGGGCCGGATCTCCAACAACGATGAGAAGGCCTACCGGGAGGAGGTGGCTGATCTGGCACTCTGGTGTCAGGACAATAGCCTCCTCTTGAATGTCTCTAAAACAAAGGAGCTGATTGTGGACTTCAGAAGGGCTAAACATCCAAGGACGTACACGCCACTGGAGATAAATGGGTCTATTGTGGATAGGGTGAGCAGTTTCAAATACTTGGGAGTCCGCATCGCAGAGGATCTGACGTGGGCAACGCACATTGCCGCACTGGTGGGTAAGGCTAAGCAGCGCCTTTACCACCTTAGACAACTGAGGAAATTCAGAGTGTCGCTGAAGATCCTTCATTGCTTCTACTCTGGGGCTGTAGAGAGCATCCTGTCCGGCAACATTACAGTCTGGTTTGGGAACAGCTCTGCCCAGGACAGGATGGCCCTGCAGAGAGTAGTGCGTTCGGCAGAACGCACCATGGGAACTACACTCATCCCCCTGCAGGACCTATACATCAGGAGGTGCAGATCCAGAGCAAGCAAGATCATGAGGGACCCCTGCCACCCCAGTAACGGACTGTTCCAGATGCTACGGTCAGGCAAACGCCTCCGCTGTCACGCTGTGAAAACGGAGAGGATGAGACGGAGCTTCTTCCCACAGGCCATCAGGACTGTCAACTTTGATAACCCCAGAGACTAAATTTTTGTCGACACTTTTTGTGCTATGTTTAGTAACTTATTAACTTTATTTATATGCTGTAACTGTAATTCTTTTTGTGCACAACCCGCAGGCATTGCCACTTTCATTTCACTGCACATCGAGTATGTGTATGTGACAAATAAATTTGACTTGACTTGACTTGACAACAGGTCAACAGAGGATGCGATCTCACTGGCTCTCCACTCCGCACTGGACCACTTGGACAATAAAAACACTTACGTCAGGCTGGTGTTTATGGGCTACAGCTCGGCACTCAATACCATCATCCCCTCCACGCTGGTTACCAAGCTCACGGAACTGGGTCTCTGCAATTGGATCCTCGACTTGCTCATCTACAGACCACAGTCTTAGAGTTGGCAGAAACAATTTTTCCTCATTAACAATCAGTATGGGAGCACCTCACGGCTGCGTGCTCAGCCCCCTGCTTTACTCACTCTATACTTATGACTGTGTAGTTAGACATAGTGCGAATTCCATCTTCAAGTTCGCCAACGACACCCCCGTTGTTGGACGAATTACAGATGGTGATGAGTCAGAGTATAGAAGTGAGATCGATCGATTGACCAAATGGTGCCAGCACAACAACCTGGCTCTCAATATCAGTAAAACCAATGAACTGATTGTGGACTTTGGAAGAGGAAGGATGAGGACCCACAATCCTGTTTAAATAATGGGACGAGAGTGGAGAGAGTCAAAAACTTAAAATTCCTGGGCATGTATATTTCTGAAGATCTTTCCTGGACCCAGCACACTGATGCAATTATAAATGACGGAGATTCGGTATGTCATAGAAACATAGAAAATATGTGCAGGAGGAGGCCATTTGGCCCTTCGAGTCAGCAGCGCCATTCATTGTGATCATGGTTAATCATCCACAATCAGGAACTCGTGCCTCCCTTCTCCCCATATCCTTTGATTCCGCTAGCCTCGAGAGCTCTATCTAACTCTCTATTAAATTCATCCAGTGAATTGGCCTCCACTGCCTTCTGTGGCAGAGAGTTCCAAATTCACAACTCTCCGGGTGAAAAAGTTTTTTCTCACCTGTTTTAAATGGCCTCCCCTTTATTCTTAGAACATTTTTCCTGCATCTAGCCTGTCCATTCCTTTTATAATTTTATACGTTTCTGTAAGATCCCCTCTACTTCAGCATTTTGTGTGTATCTAATTAAACCTCAGCTTCTCAAGAATGAGTTGTAACATGAGTCGTAATATGCATTTGTTCGGCCATTAGACCTGCACAACCAGCTATCTCCGCCCCTCTCCCCGATGCCAGTTTACCAGCAGTTATTGGTGCACGGTATTAGGACGCGGAAGGAACTGCAGACTCTGCTTTACACAGAAGATAAACACAAAATGCTGGAGTGAGCTTGTGCTGTCAGAGAGGATTCTCTTGAGCTTCTACAGGTGTTCAGAAGAGAGCATATTGACTGGTTGCATCATGGCCTGGTTCGGCAACTTAAAACGCCCAGGAGCAGAAAAGACTGCAAAAGGTTGTGAACACTGCCCAGTCCATCACCGGCTCTGACCTCCCCACCATTGAGGGATTTATTGGAGTCGCTGCCTCAAAAAGGCAGCCAGCCTCATCAGAGATCCACACCATCCTGACCACACACTCATTTCACCCCTGCCATTGGGAACAAGGTACAGGAGCCTGAAAACTGCAATGTCCAGGTTCAGGAACAGCTTCTTCCCTGCAGCCATCAATCTATTAAACACTACAGCCTCAAATAAACTCTGAACAACAATAGACGTGCGTGCGTGCGTGCGTGTGCTTGTGAGTATATATAGGCACTGAACTTTTTTTCCCTCGTTTATCATATTGTTTACAGTGTACTATGTTCACATATTCTGCTGTGCTGCAGCAAGTAAACATTTCATTGTTCTATCTAGGACATATGACAATAGAACAATCACTCTTGATTGTTTGGCCTTCATCAGTCAGAGTATTGAGTATAGAGGTTGGGAGGTCATGTTGCAGTTGTATAAGACGTTGGTGAGACTGCATTTAGAATATTGTGTTATAGGAAATATATTGTCAAGCTTGAAAGGGTTCAGAAGTGATTTACGAGGATGGTGCCAGCACTAGAGAGTGTGAGCTATAGGGAGAGGTTGAGTTGGCTGGGTCTCTATTCCATGGAGAGCAGGAGGATGAGGGGTGATCTTATAGAGGTATACAAAATCATGAGAGGAATAGATCGGGTAGATGTACAGAGTCTTTTGCCCAGAGTAGGGGAATCGAGGACCAGAGGACATAGGTTCAAGGTGAAGGGGAAAAGATTTAATAGGAATCCGAGGGGTAACTTTTTCACACAAAGGGTATGGAACAAGCTGCCAGAGGACGTAGTTAAGACTGGGACTATCCCATCGTTTAAAAAACAATTAGACATATACATGGATAGGACAGGTTTGGAGGGATATGGACCAAGCGCAGGCAAGTGGGATTAGTGTAGCTGGGACATTGTTGGGCGAGGTGGGCCGAAGGGCCTGTTTCCACGCTGTATCACTCTATGACTCAATGACTCACCAAACATATCAGATAAGTTTATTGCCTTATACACCAGGGCACAATGAAATTCCTTGCTCATAAAGCTCAAAGAGCAATCAATATGCATACAGTAATGATGAATACAACAATAAATACAAGTGCAAAAAAAGCAGAATGGTGCAAGATTGTTACAGCAATATTACAAGAGATTGATTGATCTGATTTTGAGATAATATTCGAGCATATACCAGTCAGTTCAACAAAACAGTGCTTGCAGAACCTGCCAATAATTCTACAGTAATGATAAAAAGTAAATTATTCTGACAAAGGACTGATCTAAAATCTGCTATCTTTCCACCGATGCTGCCCAAATTCTAGACCAGTATCACAATTTCAAAACTAAGGGATCACCCATTTAACATGGAAATCAGTGCTTTTATTGCAGCAGATTGCAAATGCTTAGAATGATCTATTGTGGAGAACTGTGGAGACCAAGGCACCAAAATGATTCAGAACTGAGATGGACAGTTTTGTACTAGGGGAACAGAGGGTTATAGACAATAGACAATAGGTGCAGGAGTAGGCCATTCAGCCCTTCGAGCCAGCACCGCCATTCAATGCGATCATGGCTGATCACTCTCAATCAGTACCCCGTTCCTGCCTTCTCCCCATACCCCCTCACTCCGCTATCCTTAAGAGCTATCCAGCTCTCTCTTGAAAGCATCCAACGAACTGGCCTCCACTGCCTTCTGAGGCAGGGAATTCCACACCTTCACCACTCTCTGACTGAAAAGGTTCTTCCTCATCTCCGTTCTAAATGGCCTACCCCTTATTCTTAAACTGTGGCCCCTTGTTCTGGACTCCCCCAACATTGGGAACATGTTTCCTGCCTCTAATGTGTCCAATCCCCTAATTATCTTATATGTTTCAATAAGATCCCCCCCTCATCCTTCTAAATTCCAGTGTATACAAGCCTAATTGCTCCAGCCTTTCAACATACGACAGTCCCGCCATTCCGGGAATTAACCTAGTGAACCTACGCTGCACGCCCTCAATAGCAAGAATATCCTTCCTCAAATTTGGAGACCAAAACTGCACACAGTACTCCAGGTGCGGTCTCACCAGGGCCCGGTACAACTGTAGAAGGACCTCTTTGCTCCTATACTCAACTCCTCTTGTTATGAAGGCCAACATTCCATTGGCTTTCTTCACTGCCTGCTGTACCTGCATGCTTCCTTTCAGTGACTGATGCACTAGGACACCCAGATCTCGTTGAACATCCCCTCTTCCTAACTTGGCACCATTCAGATAGTAATCTGCCTTTCTATTCTTACTTCCAAAGTGAATAACCTCACACTTATCTACATTAAACTGCATCTGCCATGTATCCGCCCATTCACACAACCTGTCCAAATCACCCTGCAGCCTTATTGCATCTTCCTCACAATTCACACTACCCCCCAGCTTAGTATCATCTGCAAATTTGCTAATGGTACTTTTAATCCCTTCATCTAAGTCATTAATGTATATCGTAAATAGCTGCGGTCCCAGCACCGAACCTTGCGGTACCCCACTGGTCACTGCCTGCCATTCCGAAAGGGACCCATTTATCCCCACTCTTTGCTTTCTGTCTGTCAACCAATTTTCTATCCATGTCAGTACCCTACCCCCAATACCATGTGCTCTAATTTTGCCCACTAATCTCCTATGTGGGACCTTGTCGAAGGCTTTCTGAAAGTCGAGGTACACCACATCCACTGACTCTCTCCTGTCAATTTTCCTAGTTACATCCTCAAAAAATTCCAGCAGATTTGTCAAGCATGATTTCCCCTTCGTAAATCCATGCTGACTCGGAATGATCCTGTTACTGCTATCCAAATGCTCAGCAATTTCGTCTTTTATAATTGACTCCAGCATCTTCCCCACCACTGATGTCAGACTAACTGGTCTATAATTACCCGTTTTCTCTCTCCCTCCTTTCTTAAAAAGTGGGATAACATTTGCTATCCTCCAATCCACAGGAACTGATCCTGAATCCAGAACTGATCCAGTTATGGGGAACATGCAGCAAAGAAGAGTTGAGACCAAAATCAGATCAACCATTATCATGTTGAATCTGTTTGCCCTCACCCTCTATTTTATCTTCATAAAGATCCCATTAAAGAACAAGTATGCAGCATGAATCTTAAATAATTAACTATAATGTGCAGCTGCATGATTAACTGAATATTAGCAGGATAAAGCGTACTGAGGCAATTGTGCTCTTGATAGGAATCGTTGACCTAACAGTATACAAGATTCCCTCTTGGAAGTGGAAGGTTCTTCAACATATCACTTTCTTTTTAGTAATACACCTAAATCTGCCTGACAATATAGGTTATTTTACTTGCCAGACCCTTGATTCTATGATTATTCATCAAGTCAAGAATGCATTTGAAAACACAACATGGGGTTTGCATTAATTATTGAAGTTATTTTGAAAGCATTCTCATTGTCTCAGCAGTAAAATAAAAGGCAAGTTTGTTGATTACTTACTGGTGGGAAAGGAAAACAGATGAAACTTCAACAGGAGGGATATCTCAACACTATGGGATTTAACCAATATGCATGGGGATGGGTAATTTATATTTAATTTCACTGTTTGAACGTATGCACTTACATTAGTTTCCCATTCTCAAATGATGTTTCATACCGACCGGCAAGCAATTGAAAGTATTACATGCATAAAAATACAACCATTCTAGAACAATGAAATGACTTGTGACTGAAATCATACAGTTCTGCTTTAATATAGCACGGACAAATATAACGTACTAAGTTCATCAGTCTGAAGAAGGGTCTCGACCCGAAACGTCACCCATTCCTTTTCTCCCTTGACGCTGCTTGACCCACTGAGTTACTCCAACATTTTGTATCTACCTTCGATTTAAACCAGCATCTGCAGTTTTTTCCTAGATATAATTTACTGAACATTTTTTGTCCATTATGAGTAAATTAGAATACCTTACTTCCAAACTATATCAGGAAATCAAATAAAAATGAAGTCCAGAAATAAAACCTATTTAAATCAGAGTTGGACTTGCTGAATTAAATGCTGGATGACCATAAATAAATGGGGTAAATGCATACATACATTTTTGAGCAGAAATCAAGACAGATTGTAGAAGAAGAATATGCAGGAATATAAAGTATAAAAGAACCCAAAGAAAATAAGGAAGTGCAAGGTAGAAGATAAACAAAGGTTAACAATCCACACAACAGAAAAAAATAAAGAATTTTCATAAGGACAGTTAACAAGCGCAAATAAGAGCAAATATGAAGTGAGCAATAGATATAAAAATATCTTTATGTGCATGAGGAAATAGCCAACTATCTTGTTTTATTGCTTACTTTAAACAGAGGTGAGTAAAGGCAATATGGAAGGATGGTGTCAGTCAGCTTGAGATAGGTTTTCATGAATGGAATTATTTTAGAGCAGCAGAGGGTTAGCATATCTTCGTAAGCAGGAGGTTAAGTCCAGTTAGTTTTACCCTGCTACAGATAATATCTGTAACATTGGGTTAGAACTAGCGACATAATTGAAGTGGGTCAATCTTATTTGAAGCTGTCATTTCTGGCCATCAGATTTAAGTTTTTTACACAATTCCTTATTTCTTCTAAAATCTTATTAGTATCCTTCTCAGGGACACAAATTATCAAAAGAATTAAATTACTCTTCTGAAGGATGACCACACATTTTTAAAACTAACCCCATCTTTCACTTTTGTGATAGAGTTGTACAGCATAGAAACAGGCCTTTCAGTCCAACTTGTCCATGCTGTCTACGGTCCTTTCCCAAGCTAGACCCATTTGCCTGCACTTGCCCTCTTAACTTTTCCGAATCATGAACCTATCCAAATGTCTTTGAACCACCTCTACCACATCGTCTGGCAGCTCATTCCATATACCTACCACCCTCTATGCAAAAATCGTCTCAGGTCCACTTTAAAATTTTCCCCGCAGATAGAGAGACACAAAAAGCTGGAGTAACTCAGCGGAACAGGCAGCATCTCCGGAGAGAAGGGATGGGTGACATTTCAGTTTGAGACCCTTCTTTTCCCATCTCTCTAAACCTATGCCTTCTGGTTTTAGACTCCCCTACACTGGGAAAAAGAATGTGCCCATTCACCAGATCTATGTCCCTCATGATGTTATAAAGCTCTCAACTTGATTTATCCCAGGAAAAACACTTGCAGCCTATCCAGTCTCTCCACAGAACACAAGCCCACCAGACCCAGAAACATTCTTGCAAATCTTTTCTGAACGCACTCTAACATAATCATATCCTTCCCACCTGTACTGCTCACAATATTCCATGTGTCATCTCACCAGCACACTGTACATCTGGAACACGATGTCCCAACCCTTGCACTCAATGTCCCGTCCGATGAACGGCATGCCATATGCCTTCTTCACTGCTTTCTCTACCTATTTTAGGAAAGCACTTCCAATGAATTACTTCAAGGAAGCAATTGCCAGAACTGACTCATGATTTCTCACATCAGTGTTTAATTAATGACTTAGGCTGCTTCATTGCACGCCGAGATGATCAGATCTGGCACAAGTTCAGGGACAACAATTTCACAATCAATAGTCTAATCAATTCCAGATTGCTGGAAGGAACAGGAGTATGTACCCATTCAATACCAGCTCTTTCTCATCACTAATTTCAGTGAAATAAGTGATCCATGAAATGTGGATCTTGGATCGTACTTACTATTTTTAAGACTGTTGCCATGTTCTAGCATTATCAGGTTATTTTTACATGCAGTGAAATTCTAATGGAAAATCACATGGTAGTAATGCACAATCTCCACAACTCCAAATTATTTGGATTTAATTCCTTTATATTTAGGAGGATTAGGCTGACCTATATAGTCCCCTCATACTGCAGGATGTGCATTATTTGACTTCACTTTATTCTTGTTGTTGGTACACAGTTTAATCCAGTTTTATAGTATTTTTATCCTTACATTTTTTTTAATTTGGAGAAATACAGCACCAACATTTGCAAAAAGAATTCCCTCCAACTTCAGTTTTCTTTATAAAACTGTATCATGAAGTTCTGAATTTTATTGCCATCAGGATACTGCAAGCTATAGATGGATTTTGATACAGCAGCTTTATATTTACTGTCAAATGCTAACTTCATGCATTTCATTCAAATCATATTATTATAATAGAAAAAAGGCTGTCTATTTTCATCCAAATGCTTACTTGATCAGTATGAGCAATGACTCGATTCAAAAAAAATGTCGAAGAACCCAGCAGGGCTGAGATTACTTCCATTAAGATAGCAAAGTAAAAATGACATCTGACTATAGCCTTAGAGAACATGCAGCAAATAACATTTCCATATCACGCTCTAATAGTTTCAGCTAGGAAAGGAATTTTAACTGGAAATTAATTCTTTATCTGCTGTCACAAAGTATGGGCATCATTAAACTTGGACAACATTAATAGATACAGTATGTCTATCGACAAACAAATATAATTAACCCCAATATAAAATTTATTAATAAAAAGACGATAAAGCCATTGTGCCATAATATTTTGGTACAATCTCCTATTTTGTGTTTAAAAAGGATGTGGTTACTGTATCAATATAAAGTCTAATATACAATGTAACCGACAGGCAGGAAGATCCAACTGTTTGTCCATATTGCATGCTGACAATATTTTAAATATAAATTAAATTAAAACACACCCGATTGAATTCATTTCAAACACCCCTCAACCATTCTGTACAAGTGCAACACATACACCATGTAATATTGTCCCAAAACAGGAACCACATTGTATATAATTTTAAACATCTTCTTTAGTGACAAAACTACAATACCACTGCGTGATCAAAATATTGAAATAAATAAATTTATGGCAAAACATGGGGGACACCTCGTATATCATGTTATTCCCCACAAACAAAATGTAGTAGTGAGTTTAAGATCTAGAACTGATTATCATTTTACAAAGTATATTCTAAACAATTTTAAACAGTAAATATAATTTTAAACAATTGCTCTCCAATACTATTTGTTCCATTTTTTAACTTAATCATTATTCATTAGCGGTTTTCTTTATATGAAACAACAACTGGAAATTAGATCTCAATGATTTGATGGTCATTAGTGAACAGGTGTTTTATTCAGCAGATGCAAGTTTTGGCATTTAAATCCTGCTGCTCATTTCTAACCAATTATCAACTTCAATTGCTCCAATGGCAGACCTAGGTAGTTGTCAGATGTGTTAATCAGTAGCCATGGTTAGGGGTAATAAGTGGAAAAGACAAAAGGGTGCAAATGAAAGGAAGGTTTGGAGTACATTGTAGCACCAGGGGAAGGCATGCTGGGAAGTAGGAACTGCAGGGGGATAACTGGAAGAGAAAAAAATGGGTTCACACCCTAACTCCACTCATTCCACCCTATTCCGTGCCCCCAGCTTCAGTTTCTATCTCCACCTTTCCCTTCCCCGCCTGACTCATCTGCCAATGAACCCTCTTTACCTGGATCCACTTATCACTTGTTAGCCCTTGCCCCGTCTCTTCTCCTCACACCCTTCTAACAGCTTTCTGCCTCTACTCCACCAGTCTGAAGAAGAGTGCCGACCTGAAATGTTTTCTGTCCATTTCCCTCCACAGATGCTGCCTGATCTGCTGAATTCCTCCAGCAGTTTGTTTTTTGTTCACCGTGCTTATATTATTCTGCAGGTGGTATTTTATTGCTGTAGACATCTTCAAAGTTGGAGCAGCCCAGAAAAATATTTGTGTCAGCAACTACACTGGTTGGTCTGTTTACCTCCCCCCTCAACTCCATCCAAGGACCCAAACAGTCTTTCCAGGTGAGACAAAGGTTCACCTGCACCTCCTCCAACCTCATCTATTGCATCCGCTGCTCTAGATGTCAACTTATTTACATCGGCGAAACCAAGCGCTGGCTCGGCGATCGCTTCGCTCAACACCTGCGCTCGGTCCGCATTGACCAAACTGATCTCCCGGTGGCCGAGCACTTCAACTCCCCCTCCCATTCCCAGTCTGACCTTTCTGTCATGGGCCTCCTCCAGTGCCACAGTGAGGCCCACCGGAAATTGGAGGAACAGCACCTCATATTTCGCCTGGGCAGCTTGCAGCCCAGTGGTATGAACATCGACTTCTCCAACTTTAGATAGTTCCTCTGTCCCTCTCTTCCCCTCCTCCTTCCCAGATCTCCCTCTATCTTCCTGTCTCCACCCATATCCTTCCTTCATCCCGCCCCCCCACCTGACATCAGTCTGAAGAAAGGTCTCGACCCGAAACGTCACCCATTCCTTCTCTCCTGAGATGCTGCCTGACCAGCTGAGTTACTCCAGCATTTTGTGAATAAATACCTTCGATTTGTACCAGCATGTGCAGTTATTTTCTTATACACTGGGTGAGAGAGGTTGATACTGAATTTGGGGCAGTAATTTCTTTACTTTTAGTTTAGTTTATAGATACAGCACGAAAACAGGCCCTTTGGCCACCAGGTCCACGCCGACCAGTGATCCCCGCATTTCAACATCATCCTACACCCACTATGGACAATTTTTTAGTTACATTTACCAAGCCAGTTTACCTACGTTCCTGTGGTGTGGGAGGAAACCAAAGATCTCAGAGAAAACCCACGCAGGTCATTGGGAGAACGTACAAACTCTGTACAGACAGCACCCGTAGTCGGGATCGAACCCCGGTCTCCAGCGCTGCATTCACTGTAAGGCAGCACCTCTACCGCTGCGCCACCATACATACAAGGAATCGCGTCACTTATTTTCATTTACTATCCAATGAGAATTAAGGAAGCTCATATTTTGCAGTCAGCTTTGGATCTCACTTCAGCTCTTGTACGAAACTGTCTACAAATATCCATCAATCTTTGTAAGATGGGTTTTTTCTTTTCTGACATAAATTGCTGTCAGATGTCAGTTCCATGGAATCTCTAAAGTCCAGCAACACTGATATCATCAAGCAAGTTGAAAAGCCTATCAAACTGAATATTTCTCACACTCAGCAAAACAAAGTAAGAAAGCTCATGGCATGTTGGCCTTCATAGAGTGAAGAAAGCCTAATGACATGTTGGCCTTCATAACGAGATGATTTGAATATGGGAGTAAAGAGGTCCTTCTGCAGTTGTCCAGGGCCCTGGTGAGACCACATCTGGAGTATTGTGTGCAGTTTTGGTCTCCTAATTTTAGGAAGGACATCCTTGCTATTGAGGCAGTGCAGTATAGGTTCACGAGATTAATCCCCGGGATGGCGGGACTGTCATATGAGGAAAGATGGGAAAGACTGGGCTTGTATTCACTGGAATTTAGAAGGGTGAGAGGAAATCTTACAGAAACATATGAAATTATAAAAGGACTGGACAAGCTAGATGCAGGAAGAAAATTCCCAATGTTGGGGGAGTCCAGAACCAGGGGCCACAGTCTAAGAATAAAGCAAAGACCATTTAAACACAGAGATGAGAAAAAACTTTTTCACCCAGAGAGTTGTGAACTTGTGGAATTCTCTGCCCAGAAGGCAGTGGAGGCCAATTCACTGGATGATTTTAAAAGAGATTTAGATTTAGCTCCAGGGGCTAGCGGAATCAAGGGATATGGGGAGAAGGCAGGCAGGGGTTACTGATTGTGGATGATCAGCCATGATCACAATGTATGGCGCTGCTGGCTCGAAGGGCCAAATAGCCTCCTCCTGCACCTATCTTCTATATTTCTAAAAATGTAGAAAGTGAATTTTACATTATAAAGAATTAGAACGTACAAGGAAAAGAAACAAATCTGTTCAAATCCATCTAGTCTATGAATATAGGGCGTAACTGACAGAGGTACTGTGAGGTTCCCCATTAAAACTAAAAATAAATTTGCTATTATTGATTAGTAAGGGTATCAGGTGTTATGGAGAGAAGGCAGGAGTTTGTGGTTGAGAAGGGAAGATGGATCAGCCATGATTAAATGGTGACGTAGACTTTTTAGATTTAGATTTAGAGATACAGCGCGGAAACAGGCCCTTCGGCCCACCGAGTCCGCGCCGCCCAGCGATCCCCGCACATTAACACAATCCTACACACACTAGGGACAATTTTATTTTTTACATTTACCCAGTCAATTAACCTACGTGCCTGTACGTCTTTGGAGTGTGGGAGGAAACCAAAGATCTCGGAGAAAACCCACGCAGGTCACGGGGAGAACGTACAAATTCCGTACAGACGGCGCCCGTAGTCAGGATCGAACCTGAGTCTCCGGTGCTGCATTCGCTGTAAGGCAGCAACTCTACCACTGCGCCACCGTGCCGCCAATAGGCCAAATTCTGATTCGGACATAATGGGAGTTCTGCTCCTGTAACTTATGAATTTATTTTGGTAAATTTCCCATAAGACATCAGACAACAACAGCATGGTGGTGCAGCTGTTAGAGCTGCTGTTTCACAGCGCCAGGGACATGGTTTTGATCCTGACCTCGGGTGTGTGGTGTTTACACGTTCACCCTCCAGGAGCTCTGGTTTCTCAACACATCCCAAAGATGGGTGGGTTTTAAATTAATTTGCCTCTGTATAATTGCCGCTAGTGTGTAGGAAGTGAATGAGAAAGTGGGATAACATAGAACTAATGTGAATTGGTGATCAGTGGTCACAGTGGACTTGGTGAGCCTAAGGGCCTGTTCCAATGCCTGTAATCTCCAAAACATATTCAAGGTTTGGAATAAATAATGAGAAAGCAAGCTGCTGAAATTATTCCAAATAGAGGCCATTGTTTTTCAAATTAAAAGGAATGCAAGACAAGAGCATTCCTCCATGAACAAACTTAAATTGATCCAGCTTATTGGTAGATCAAGTAAAATTAAAGAAGAAATAATCCCCTGACTGGTTGTAGCGAACACAATGCTAGGGCCAGACCCTTAAGCAGGTAAAGGATTCATGACTGAGATGAGGAGAAAAAGAAGATAAAGAGAGTAAGGCATGTTTTTTGATTACTTGTAGGATCAGTAAAAGACTCATCCTCAACATGTTTAAAAGAGAAAACTGGATAGGCTGGGGTGGGGAGGTAAATCAGCATGCAAAGCAACATCTACAGAAACATAAACATAATGCATTAATTCAAAAGTTCACAAAGTGCTGGACTAACTCAGCAGGTCAGGCAGCATCTCTGGAGAACATGGATTGGTAACGTTTCGGGTCAAGACCCCTTTTCAGTCAGATTGTACGGGAAGAAGAAAGCTGGAAAAGGCTTTCCAATTTCCTTCTGCCCCCCCCCCCCCAACAATCAGTCTGAAGAAAGGTCTCAAACCCAAAACATCACCAATCCATGTCCTCCAGAGATGCTGCCTGCCCTGCTGAGTTACTCCAGCACTCTGTGTCCTTTTGCATATTAACCAGCATCTCCAGTTCATTGTTTCCACTTTCATTACCTCAGTCTGTGTAACGTGTATAGTTTTAATCATGTGGTGAGGAATGGTATCGAAGGGGGAGGATAAAAAGAAAGATCTGTGATAGGATGGGAAGTAGCAGTGATTAAAAAGAGTATAATGGTTCAAGGTAAAAAATATATAATGCAATAAAATATAAATGCAGCTTCAAATTATTAATTAATTCTTTCTGTGATCCTTAACTATGATAAAGTTATTTATAAAAGATACGTGTACTCCATGGATAATTTATCACTTAGAATTTGAAATCTCAAAATGTGAGATGGTGCCAATCCATCCATCGTGAGATGGTGCCAATCATGTATTTGAATTTTTACAGGGCACACTGTAAATGGTCTAACAGAACATATATTCAACTGAAAATTAAAGATGATGTAATTTATGTTTCTGAAATCTTATAGGATAAAAGAAAACAGGATTCTAAGCCGTAGAACAGGAGGCTGATTTATTTTTGTGTTGAAAATAATGACCTTTACAGGACACAATTATTTCTGAATGACATCACTAATCCTATCTTTGCTTTTGTAATTTCTAGCTTGGCATAAAAGTCCAAACCATATTAATTTTTTTACTCATAAGCATAACTTTGCTGAAATAAAAATCACATTTAAAGACATTTAAATTCATCTTATTGTGCTTGGTAATGAAACCAAACTGAAGAACTCTGCTGCCCCCTTATGTATTTAACTTAAACAACTACCATTTTGGTGCAGTCTGCAAGTGAGGCTCAAAACAAGCTTTCTTCTTAAAAAAAACACAATTGTTGGAATCAAATGAATGGAATAGGGAAAGATTTCTCGCAATCCCGTATGAGTTGATGCGTTCAGCAATTTTCAACAGGACTATAAAATGTAACACAGCGTATTTTATTCCCCAATATCTGTATCTCTATTAGCTCTAAGAAATTTGCAGGGGCTTCAGCAAACTCAAGCTCAGAGACTCTCAATCCTTTCTTTGTTGTATCCAGATTTCCACAGCCGCTCCTATAACTCTCTCTGTACGTCATATTGTAATATCTTAACTACCACTTTATAACATTGTTAACTAAACCGTTAAAATTATCCCAGTTCTTTCGCACCTGTGAAAATGGTGCATAACTTCTTTTATTTTTCAACTGCCTGTACACTTTCAAGCCTTGCTTGGTGTACCACTTCCTGCAAACCCTACACTTATAACTAACAATAGCTGTATACACCTGTTCAAATTGAGTAACATTTGAAACAACCCATACTATCAAACCAGTTACTAATTTAGCTGATTCCACTATTAACACTTTACTCAATATTAATAAAACGCTGAAGGAAATCACAAAATATGAAAACACAGAAAAACAGATTGCATATTACATGTAACTTTCAATTGTTCATTAGTTTTATTGGACATTTTCCTTTCAACAGTAACATGGGCCTAATGACACAGATGCCTAGTTTACCTAAGTGGTGCAGTTTTGAATTGTGCGTTTATAATTACAGAAAATTCTAACGTGCTTTACGTTACAATATTTGTTCGTTTAGTTTAGAGATACAGTGAGGAAACAGGCCCTTTGGCCCACCGGGTCCACGCCGACCAGCGATCCCCACATATTAACACTATCCTACACCCACTAGGGACAATTTTTACATTTACCAAGCCAATTAATCTACATACCTGTACATCTTTAGAGTGTTCTACACTAATTATGGTAATTACCCACATCTTTATATTACAATGAGAGTTTGATCCACCACATATTCTGTCCTACATTCCCCCAGATATGCACATCATTGTCTGGGGTCCCTGCGGCACCTATTGATCTAATAAGGTTTTCCAAACAATCAATACAATACTGATGAATGCCACTGGTGGTTTACAATGCTTAGAGCATTTTGCAAAGAGCAAGATATCAACATATTTCAATGGATAATTTAAAAAAGATACACCACTGTTACAATCCTCACTTTTTCTTTTACATAAATAGTACTCAAAGGAACCAAAGAAAAGACTGAAGCATATTTTTCATAACAAATGCATATTCAAATTCAAGAGAAAAAATGGGCCCCATCATGTGGACTTTAAAAAAAGATGCTGTACCTCTCATTTGTTTAATCAATTGCAACTTTTTATAGATCTAAGTCTTTCTTCTCCTCTTGACCCAACTTTTCTAATGATCAGTTCAATTCTAGCTTCTCTTAAGTTTTGATAATGGTCATTAACCTGAAATGTAACAGACAGCGGGCAGAATTTTGTGTTTTCAAATTTCACACATCCACAGTATTTTGATTGTTACATTAGCTTCCTTTTGCTTAAATACAGCCCAAGGTTTTTCACCATATCCCAGTAAAAGTGGCAATAATAATGCACCAAGCCAAATGTGATTTTTAAACAACATTCCACACCTGAGACAGTCAAAATGACTGACAAGATCAGGGCAAAGCTACTGTGATCTCATGACACTGTATGCTCTCTAGATTGCAAATAATGAAAATGGTATCACTGCCAAAAGATATTTAGCACCAATTATTTCATATTGAACTAAAGAGACAAGGGATCCAAGAAATTCTCTGGATGTGCTCAGTTTGAACAAGGTGAACCAAATAGGCCTGTTTCTGAGCGATGATTCTATGCCAGATCACAAGATAGAGAGTGGTGATATAGACATCATTAAACAAATAGGTTCCTGTGGAGCAACATTAAAATACACCGATCAGCCAAAACATTATGACCACAACAGGCAAAGTGAATAACATTGATTATCTTGTTACAATGGCACCTGTCAAGGGGTGGGATATATTAGGCAACAAGTGAACAGTCAGTTCTTGAAGTTGATTTGTTGGATGCAGGAGAAATGGGCAGGAGTAAAGACCAGAGCGACTTTGACAAGGGCCAAATTGTTATGGCCAGACGACTGGGTCAGAGCTTCTCTGAACCGGCAAGGCTTGTGGGGTGCTCCCGGTCAGCAGTGGTGAGCACCGACCGACAGTGGTCCAAGGAGGGACAAACCACAAACCGGCAACAGGGTGTTGGGCGCCCAAGGCTCATCGATGCACGAGGGCAACGAAGGCTATCCTATCTGGTCCGAACCGACAGATGGTCTACTGTGGCACAAGTCACAGAAAATTTTAATGGTGGTCACAGGAGGAATGTGTCACAATACACAGTGCATCACACCCTAGTGCGGATGGGGCTGCACACAGAGGACCAACAGCATATTCAGCAGGTGGTCATAATGTTTTGGCTCATCTGGTCACAATGTTTTGGCTGATCGGTGTATATACCTTTTTAGCACTGTACCAATAAGGACAATATTTTTCTTGCACTTATGCCACTTTAAAATTTGTACAAACTTGCACTTAATTTTAAGCATTCAACTACAATTCCTATTAGTTTATCTTAGTGATATATACACACTGATATTGTTTAAACATTTATTATTATTTTATTTTTCCACTGCTTGGACATGAACATACTGGATAATGACTTGACAGAACCAACACACTAGTATTCAGCCAATTTTAGTTTACTGCTGGAGACACAAGAGTCTTCAGATGCTGTTACCTGGAGCAAAAAGCAATCTGCTGGAGATACTCAACAAGTCAGGAATGTCCATGAAAACAGACGTTTCATGTTCCGTTTGTAGAACATCTGTGCTTTAAACGCAATGGCCACTTCGAGCATCCGTTTGTACCCCATTTCAATTCCCCTTCTCATTCCCACAACAACCTGTTTGTTTTCAGCCTTCTCCATCACCAGGATGAGGTACAAGGCAAACTAGAACAGCACCTTGTATTCTGCCTGGGTAGCCTACAAACCAAATGTACGAACACAAAATGTTCCAATCTGAGTACATGCCCTCTGTGCTCCTTTTCCTGTCCTTCTGATCCACCCAGATCTCTCAATTTCCTTAATGTTTAATCATCTACTGATCTCAGTCTTGAATATTACCAGCACTGAGCCCCCAGAGCTCTTTCAGGTAGAGAATTCCAAAAAATACTGTTATCTCTGTTCTGAAAGGCTGACCGCTGGACACCACAACCAGGGATATCATGATCTCTGCACCAACAATCAACTCTGCCAGTTTCATCATTTCATATTTTCAGGTGAATATTGGCCCAGATTGCTTCATCTCTCCACATACGAGAAACATGCCTTTCTCATTTTACCATAAATCTTAATATGATTTTATTTTTGCTACATCCTGGCATTGGACCTTGTCTCATCCTCATAGAAATGCATTCTTGACATCTATAAGGCACACATTGCGTACTGTGTGCATGGGCTCTATTTTCCTTCATCCACTTTTACGGCAAGTGCAAAGAGGTTTGAAGCACATATTGACAAAGGCAGGCATATCAGTTGGTCACCAAAGTTCCAGATGCCGTGATTTGCTTTATAATCAGTCTTCTATTTTAACTTCCAAACCAGCCCACCTTTCCCACCTTGGCCAAACTGGTCTACCGGTGGCCAAACACTTCAACTCCCCCTCCCATTCCCAGTCTGACCTTTCTGTCATGGGCCTCCTCCAGTGCCATAGTGAGGCCCACCGGAAATTGGAGGAACACCACCTCATATTTTGCCTGGGTAGCTTGCAGCCCAGTGGTATGAACATCGACCTCCAACTTTAGATAGTTCCTCTGTCCCTCTCTTCCCCTCCCCCTTCCCAGATCTCCCTCTATCTTCCTGTCTCCACCTATATCCTTCCTTTGTCCTGCCCCCGACATCAGTCTGAAGAAGGGTCTCGACCCGAAACATCACCCATTCCTTCTCTCCTGAGATGCTGCCTGACCTGCTGAGTTACTCCAGCATTTTGTGAATAAATATTTCCCACCTTGAAGATAAGTACATATCCCTAACCTAAAAAATCAATTCCCCACAGATTTGTGTTAAAGAATTATAAAATCATACAATGTTGAAACAACCCACTCAGACTACCCATTCTAGGCTGGCCTTCAAAAGCACCCATTTACACGATGTAAAGCAGAGCCGTGCCCATTATGAACTGGACTTCCAAGTCTAAACTTTGAACAATATATTCAAGTCCAAACTTTGAACAATATAACCCTTCTCTAAATCAGAGGCACAATGGTCAAATGGAAAAGTGTGACTGCAGCCTCAGTACAACAACCAAAATTAAAAGTTATTTTTTCACAGTACAGATATCCCAATAATCATTGGAAAAAAACAAACTGCAGATGCTGGTTTAAATCGAAGGTAGACACAAAATGCCGGAGTAACTCAGCGGGTCAGGCAGCATCTCTGGAGAGAAGGAATGGGTCACGTTTCGGGTCGAGACCCTTCTTCAGACTGATGACAGGGGAGGGGCGGGACAAAGATAGGATGTAGTCAGAGACAGGAAGACTAGTGGGAGAACTGGGAAGAGGGAGGGGATAGAGAGGGGCAGCAGGGACTACCTGAAGTTAGAGAAGTCAATGTTCATACCGCTAGGATGTAAACTGCCCAAGGAAAATATGAGATGCTGTTCCTCCAATTTGCGCAGGGCCTTACTCTGACAATGGAGGAGGCCCAGGACAGAAAGGTCAGATTGGGAATGGGAGGGGGAGTTGAAGTGCTGAGCCACCGGGAGATCAAGTGAGAACAAGTGGGACTCTATCCTTGTTACGAATGGGGGGAGGGGGAGCAAGAGCACCTACCTCGACCCCATCCTATCCCCCCTGGTCTGATCCCTTCCCACCTATGTCCAAGACACCTTACATGCTCTTCGTCTCCTCAATAACTTCTGTTTTCCAGGCCCCCACTCCCTTTATTATGGATGTCCAGTCACTCTACACCTCCATCCCCCACCAGGAGGGTCTTAAAGCCCTCCATTTCTTCCTCGACCGCAGAACATGCCAATTTCCATCTACCAATACTCTCCTCCACTTGCAGAGCTGGTCCTTCCCCTCAACAACTTCTCCTTTGACTCCTCCCACTTCCTCCAAATCCAAGGCATAGCGATGGGCACTCGCATGGGCCCTAGCTATGCCCGCCTCTGTAGGGTATGTCGAACAATCCCTGTTCCAGGCGTACACTGACCCTATCCCTGAACTCTACCTCCGCTACATTGACGACTGCATTGCACCAATGCAGAACTCACTGACTTCATGAATTTCACCACTAATTTCCATCCTGCTCTTAAACATACTTGGACCATCTCTGACATCTCCCTACCGTTTCTGGATCTCACCATCTCCATCACAGGAGACAATCTAATCCAAACCCACTGACTCCCATAGCTATCTTAACTACACTTCTTCCCACCCTGTTTCCTGTGAAAACTATCCCCCACTCCCAATTCCTCCGTCTGCGCCCAGGATGAGGTGTTCCATACTCGGGCATCAGAGATGTCTTCATTCTTTAGGGAACGGAGGTTCCCCTCTTCCATTATACATGAGGTTCTCACTAGGGTCTCCTCAATAACCCACAGCTCCGCTCTTCCTCCCCCTCCCCCCATTCGTAACAAGGATAGAGTCCCCCTTGTCCTCACCTTCCACCCCATCAGCCGTCGCATACAAGAAATTATCCTCCAACATTTCCGCCACCTCCAACGGGATCCCACTACTGGCCACATCTTCCCATCTCTACTACTTTCTGCTTTCCGCAGAGATCGTTCCCTCCGTAACTCCCTGGTCCACTGGTCCCTTCCCACCCAAACCACCGCCTCCCCAGGTACTTTCTCATGCAACTGCAGGAGATGCAACACCTGTCCCTTTACCGCCCCCCTCGACTCCATCCAAGGACACAAAGTCTTTCCAGGTGAGGCAGAAGTTCACCTGCACCTCCTCCAACCTCATCTATTGTATTCGCTGTTCCAGATGTCAACTTCTCTACATCGGCGAGACCAAGCGCAGGCTCGGCGAGACCAAGCGCAGGCTCGGCGATCATTTCGCTCAACACCTCCGCTCAACCAACCAACTTGATCTCCCGGTGGCTCAGCACTTCAACTCCCCCTCCCATTCCCAATCTGACCTTTCTGTCCTGGGCCTCCTCTATTGTCAGACTGATGCCCAATGCAAATTGGAGGAACAGCACCTCATATTTTGCTTGGGTAGCTTACACCCCAGCGGTATGAACATTGACTTCTCTAACTTCAGATAGTCCCTGCTTTCGCTCCCTATCCCCTCCCCCTTCCCAGTTCTCCCACCAGTCTTCCTGTCTCCGACTACATCCTATCTTTGTCCCGCCCCCTCCCCTGACATCAGTTTGAAGGGTTTCGACCCGAAACGTGACCCATTCCTTCTCTCCCAAGATGCTGCCTGACCCACTGAGTTACTCCAGCATTTTGTGTCTACCTCCCAATAACCATTAAATAACCTCAAAGCCACTAATTTTTGACCTTTCATTCTACTGACATATATTTAAAATCTACTCAACTACTAAATTATTCTTATGACAATGCTTGTAATTTTCCAGATTTACACTTTTGAAGGATTAGCATAGAATATTCATGAACAAGAAATTGGGAAGATCTCAGCCCAGTTATAGGCAGGCTCAGCCAGGATTTTTTAAAAACCACTAGAATAAAGTTCAAACATCAGGGAAGTCCTGCGTATGCTTTGGCTGTCTTTCTGATGGTCATCTTCCCTCTGCTTTGTTTAGTCCAAATAGTATCCCACATGACCTATTACAGCTTCATCAAGGAGGATAGAATGAGGTGTGGTGAGCAATAATCGTGATTAATATTAATAAAAGTCCACAGAATTGACCTTACTTCAATCAGTGATGATAGCCTTTTCAAGTTAATATTTCCTGATCCGACTGTAGGCAATTACCATGACTATCCCAGTATATCGAAGCATGGAAGTCATACAACAATGGGTATTTAAAACACACTAACATTTCTGCAGCTCCAGCAAAATAACGGCATAATTGGCCTGGAATTTTTCCGTTGTATTAAGGCCAACTATGAAGCAAGATTGCGTGATCTTTGTCGTTAACACACAAAATAATTATATCAACATTAACACCATGTACTGCACAATAAACTCTGTTAATGGCAAGACAAGCATTAAATGCCCTAGGCTTTTATTATTACATATTTATTTACAAAGTTACAGACTGCTAAATTGTGAACTAAATGAATTCTTACCAGGTAATCTTTTTTTTTTTTTTATCATTCTTAATCTCTGCTCTGAGTATTTTGTTCAATCAGATAGTGTGTCCTTATCAAGGGAAATTACTCAGATTTCATTTCTGGCATTCTTTCAAAGTACTTTGTTCCAGTATCCATATTATACCTTCTCAACATTGCTTGCTTCCAGTTCTGTCACCCAAATAGAGCTCTCCCTGGAGGTCACCATTTTCCCTCCATAGAGTTCATAAAGCAAATAGCTTTTCACCCTTTTTAAGCATCAGGGGGCAAAGGCTGCTGCTGCATAAAAACAACAATTCTTTGAAAACGTCTCCAAACAGTCAAGCTGAAAATCTAACTCAAAGTTTCATTTTACAGCCTGTCAGTTTTCTGATGAGAAACTAATGAATGTGGAACCAAACAAATCCATCAAATCCAACATCAAAACAGTTATGCTTTACACTAGTGGGGGTAGGGGGAGAGACAAAAATACAACCTAAAGGTTAAGACCATGATCTGTCAAGTGTACAATGTGTATTTTGAAAGATGATATGTTTTAATTAAGTTTACACATTATTCAGAATAAATTAGGATAAGCAACAATGAATCATTAAGTAATCAAAAAAAGAATCACAGAAATCCCAATCCCCTCTACCACAGGATAAAGGCTGGGGCAAAATTGTTTGCAAAGGGGAGTCATTTCTGGGGAAATATTCCCAGTTTGCTGGGAATTCCAGGCAGTTCCATACCTATCAGTGTAAGTGGTGGAACATATTGGGACTCCTGCACTATTACTTAAATTCCATTCTTACTGATATAGCTCTTCCAGTCACTTTACACCTGTGCTCCACTAGATTTGGGCGAAATTTCAATATAAATTCACTAGGCTTGTTGTTAGGATGAGAAGGATGCACGAGAGGATAATAATGCATTGTTAGGAATAATATTGGGTGCAAGATCTTGCTGAGATTTCCTGGTATTTACAAGGAGAAACTGTTTAAGATCCACAAGCTAACTCATTTGAATGGTGGGGTTTATGGCTGCAGAGAAGAAAGAATAAACAAGGAATGTTTTCTTTTCTAAAATTATTTCTAATTTGTTCACATAACCATTTGTAACTATTTATGGAATGTTGTAGCAATTTCATGTTTAATATTTTAGATGTTTCTGAACTTCAGAAAATATTTTTCAGAAAGTATTTTTTTGTAAAAGACAGTAAGAATGGCTGAGGATGGGGCTTTGCCAGCTGTCAAAGCCCCCCCCCCCCCCCCCCCCGAGACATTTTTCATCAGAGTTTGTTCTGGCCCATGTGCACAAATCATTCAGGGCTATGTCATTCAAAGTTTCAGTACTTGGCTTTAGTTCTGGGTGCGTGAACAAGGTTGACCTCAGTTTGGTTAACCTGTAGCCCCGAAACGTGGAATCCAAGAACTGGATAATTGTCAGAAAATTTGGGCCAACATGCATTCATATATACAAAATACAGATCAAATAACTACCAAACTTACAAGTATTCTTTTCACAAATATATCCTTAAGCTTAATTAATTTCTAAGAATATCAATAACTTACCCAATGCATTCATGATTGCGTTTCATGAGCTTTAGTCCAGAATTTGTAACGAAAATAATGGTGAAGCTGTCATGAACTTTAAATCAGATAGCAATTACTGGCAGAAAACAGAAAGCTGCTATAGGAGTTGTGACGATCTTCCAAGGCACCTTACCAACAGTAATCAAATATTTGCAATGGCACAAAGTTGGACAACTTGCACTGATACCTACAAAATTCTCCAAAAAAGTTATTGGTGCTCCAATCTATTTGTCGCTTTTTTTCTAGACTATTATTAGATAGTCAATGAGATTCCTGCTTTGTTGTTATATAATTTGAATAACTACAACTGACAATTGAAAAAAATAGATCAATATCATGACTCTTTTTTTTTTGCACATGAAAGTTCTACTTACAATTGTTAAATAAAATTACTAATTATTATTAAATGGCAGTGCATAATAGAAAAAAGTGCAGATACTTTTAGCAAACTTGCTTGTAATTTATAATTGTCTTTGTCTAATTGTCTTTAATTCATGAATGAATAATTACATTATTCTATCATGTCCAATATTTAACATGGAATTCATATGACAACTACATTTAAAGATGTCAACTTATTTTTTCATTGTTTTCATTCCACATTCAAGGATCTCCGAAGCACCGTCCAGAGAGGGATCAAAACTAGGTGGCACAAAAATATTATGCATATTATTTTCAGGGGACAAAACCAGGTTGTAGTCCTAAGTCTTAAATTTGAAAATAATCCTTGGTAATACGAAGGATTGCCACAAATAGTGCAAAGCAAATCCCTACAAAAAGCATGTCTGTATCTTTAATAGACTTCTAATTATGTTTCCATACATGTCATTACACTGAAGTACTATATGTTAAAGTCAAAAATTACATCTTATGTGGTTACCACAGAAGTAAACTTGTCATTCCTCTTATTTCTCAATTTGCAACTTTTCACATGGTTGATTAAACCATCCTCTTATTTCTCCTTCACCAGTGTCCATTTGGGTGGGCCCCCAATTGCTTGATTCCATTCTTATTTAGCCAATTATGTCATGGAATTAATAGCACTAGCACAATTCCCTATAGTTGCTACTGAGGATCTATCCAAGGCTTCTGTCTACTTCCTCACCAAATGCAGTTCTGCAGCATGATCATCTGATAATACAGCCCCAGTTTGTGTGTAAGCTGAAGCTATGCAGATTTGTATTGTCGAAGTGTCTCACAATTCTTGCACTCACAATCCTGCCAGACTGTTTATCCAAAATCAAACTCTTGATCTGGATAAGTTAAATCCAACCAGATCAATGTCATTTTTCCTACCGGGTGAAGCCGTCAGCGATGGCAGCCTCGCCGACGGTCTGTCTGTCTTTTTGTATTTTTTGTTATTTTTAGTGTGTTTTAAAAGTATGTGTTAATGTTCTCTGGTTTGTTTTATGTGGGAGGGTAGGGGAGGGGGTCGGGGGAAACATTTTTCAATCTCTTACCTTGCCGGAGATGCGATTGTTTTCCAGATCGTATCTCCAGTCGCTCTGTGGCCTAACATCATGGAGCTGGAGGCCTTGCTCGACACTTTGACTTTGAGCCCCACCACGGGGCAGTGGACTTACCATCGGAGCCTGCAATCCCTTGCCTGGGATCGACGCTCCTGCGGATTCCATTATCAAGGAGTTCACAGTCTCGGGTAGAGACTGAGGTTGGGCAGCTCCAAAGTCGCAGGAGGTTCGACCAGCCCCGACCCGGGGTCCGATCGCCCGGCGCGGGGGAGCAGAGATCCCCCCGATGCGGGAGCTTGATTGCCAGCTACGGGAGCCAAGATCGTCCTGTCAACGGAAGGCTCGAGGCCCCCGACCACGGGAAAACAAATAAGGGAAGAGATTGAACTTTTTTTTCGCCTTCCATCACAGTGAGGAATGTGGAGTCGTCACTGTGGTGGATGTTTATGTTAAAATATATTTTGTGTGGCTTGTTGCTTTTTATTTGATATGGCTGTATGGCAAATCGAATTCCTCGTATGTTGCAAAACATACTTGGCTAATAAAGTATGATTATGATTATGAATACTTGTTCCTAAATACCAGCTCCATTCTCACTCTGGAAATTGTCTCAAGGTACAACAGAATTATTCACAACTCTGGTTCCATATTAAGTCCTGTGATAATAAATTTAGATCCACTTAAGCATTGTTATTCTGACCATCTCTCCCACTTTTGTGGCTTCATCCAACTCTGTCTAATCTGTTCTGCTGTTAACATGCATAACCATGCTTTGTTGCCTCTCGATTGATTTGTCCAGATTCTAATTGGCCTCCATTGTCCCATCCTCCATAAACTGAGGTCATGCAAAACTCTGCTGCTCATGTTCTAACTCACATAAAAAAATGTGTTAGCAATGATCTGTGAAATGCCAAGAAGTGTTTTACTATGCTAAAGCCTCTGTATAAATACAACTAATTGCTATTGAAACTAAACAACTGCCATAATAGAATATATTGATCTTGTCAGAAGTATTTTGTACTTGCAAAGAATATAATTAACTTAATTGGTGGACTATGTTTTTTTAAAGTAATTCTGTACACTGAACCTTGGAGGAAAGGCAGATTTGTAGGTTGAAACTGCATTCAAAAGTTGAACAAGAAACCAAAGAATTGGTGATTGATGTGATGCTTTAATTTACAAACTAACACACATGCTTTAAGTAGATTCAAAATAAATTATGTTCATAACATAAAAAGCACATACCAGCGATCTTAAGAAAGAATAGTTTCTCTTCTATTTTTGTACTGTAGCCTACAGAATGAAAGCTTTTTTTAAAAATAAACCAGTGAAGAAAATTGACTTTCATTTTCAGGAATATATAATTTTCTTCTGTGATCAAATAGACAATAGGTGCAGGAGTAGTCAATTCGGCCCTTTGAGCCAGCACCACCATTCAATGTGATCATGGCTGATCATTCTCAAACAGTACCCGGTTCCTGCCTTCTCCCCATACCCCCTGACTCCACTATCCTTAAGAGCTCTATCAATCTCTCTCTTGAATGCAATCAGAGAATTAGCCTCCACTGCCTTCTGAGGCAGAGAATTCCACAGATTTACAACGCTCTGACTGAAAAAGTTTTTCTTCATCTCCGTTCTAAATGGCCTACCCCATACTCTTAAACTGTGGCCCCTGGTTCTGGACTCCCCCAACATTGGGAACATGTTTCCTGCCTCTAACGTGTCCAACCCCTTAATAATCTTATATGTTTCGATAAGATCCCCTCTCATCCTTCTAAATTCCAGTGTATACAAGCCTCGCCGCTCCAGTCTTTCAACATAGGACAGTCCCGCCATTCCGGGAATTAACCTAGTAAACCTACGCTGTCAGACTATCTGTCTGACTATCACAAAGTTCAAAACCGGCAGTTCTTCCATGCTGTAGGGAACAGTCTCCAGGAAATTCACATACACAAAGCAACAGCAAGGAAAAAAAGAGGGTGTGAGATTAAACTATTTAGCAGCCACATCACAGGAAAAATAACAGCAATTAACTGAGGATATGCATTATCATCCAAAAACGTGGGACTACAGATACACTCACAACCTTACATACAAAGCTTTCAAATAAAAAGTTTAGTTTGGATTATTATTGTCACGTGTACCAAGGTAGAGTGAAAAGCTTGTTATTGCATGCCATCCAGTCAGCAAAAAGTCTGTACATGATTATAATCAAGCTGTCCACAGTATTCAGATGCAGGATAATGGGTTTAACCTTCAGTGCAAGATAAAATCAAGTGAAGTCCAATTAAAGATAATTTGAAGGTCTCAAGTGAGGTAGCTGGTGAGAAGACAGTTCAGTTAAGACCTGGGTGAAAGCAGGAAGTACTGGTTCACCCTTTTATTCAGATTGTGTTATGCAAAATTCTTGCACAACACGGGACCATCCAAATGGAGTGCATTACAAATTGACCATAATAAATGCAGTACAATCATCTTCCAATGAGCTTCACATAGCTAGTTCCAGGCAATACATGTCCGATTTTTAGGATTTGGATTAAGAATATGACTGATTGCCAATTGATAAGAGCACATGTTCACAATTATAACTAAAATAATGCAAGTAAAGGGTTCATTTAACACTAAATGAGGAAAGATTTCTTCTCTTGGAGATGGGAAACTTTGGGAATTTACAACAGCGAGATGTTGGGCATTCGCAGAGAAATAGAGCTGTACAGCACGGAAACTGGCCCTTCAGCCCATCATGACCATGTCAAAAAAATTGTCAATCCAAGTTAATCCTGCTAGCCTGCTCCTGGCTCATATCCGTCCAAACGTTTCCTATCTATGTGCCTGTCCAAATGGTATTGTGATTGTACCTGCCTCGACCACATCCTCTGGCAGCTCGTTCCACATACCCACCCACCATCCTGTGTGTGAAACATTTGCCCCTCAAATCTCTCTTAAATTGTCACATGCAGTCATAAACACCCGCGCTACCATCTTCATGGGATAATGTACCTACATACTAAGGACTCTCTCTTCTACAACACTTCCCAACCCCTACTATTTACTATACAAGTTGGTAAAGCTCACATTGTAATATTAGATCATCGTCTTTACTGTCCACTAAACCACCAATTTTTCTTACTTCCGCAAACTTACTATCCCACCTACACTCTCACCCAAATCATTAACAAAGCAACGCACTGATCCCTGTGGCACACATCCTTGCTACAGGCTTCCAGTCTGAAAAACAACCCTCCAACAGCACCTTCCATCTCTTATCAACAAGCCAGTTTTATATTCAATTGACTAGCTGGCCCTGGATCTCATGAGATCTAACCTTACGGAACAGTACCTTTCCATGCAGTTCCTTGTCAAAGCCCTTGCTAAGTTCATGTAGACAACGTCTGCTACCCTACATTCAATCTTCCTGGTCACCTCAATCAAATTGATGAGATGATTTCCCGTCCACAAAGCCCTGCTGATTATTCCTGATCAGCCTTACCTTTCCAAGACTCAGGAGAAAGTCAAGAGCATTTAAATGCCATTTGTACCAGAAACGAAACAATAAAATTCCGATTTGCTGCTAAATGTATGTACACAGAATTTTCCAATCTCAGACAACTCATGCCCTCTGTTCTCCAGCACCTACCACTTTTTGCAGCCTCCTTCGTTCTTAGGTGTTTGCGTTACCGAACCAGCTGTGAAATAACCAGACAGTATGCTCTCTACTCTACACCTGTAAAAGTTCAATACACTGACATACTGAATCTCCTCAATCTTCCAAAGTAAAGGCATTGATGAGCTTGCTTTGTGATTGCATCACTGTGCTAAGACTAGGACTGATTTTCAGAGATATGCATAACAAGGAACTTGAAGCTGTCGATTCTCTCCACCATCGTCCCCTCATTGAAGACAGGTTCTCTCTTCCTGAAGTCAACAATCATATCATATCATATCATATATATACAGCGCGGAAACAGGCCTTTTGGGCCCACCAAGTCCGCGCCGCCCAGCGATCCCCGTACATTAACACTATCCATTGTTATTCTGGCACCATTCAATCAGATTATTAAACTCCCTCCTGTACTCTGAATTATCGTTACCCGTTATTTGTCCAGCATGGTGGCATTGTCGGTGAATTTAAAGATGATATTGGAGCTGTGTCTCGAGACACAGTTAAGGCATACAGAGAATAGAACAGGGGACTGAACACACAACCTTGAGGAGTTCCTGTGCTGATGGTCATCGAGAAGGAAGTGTTGCTGTTATCTCATATTGACTGGTATGCCTCGTGTGTACTCGTACGCCCCCTATACATCTCAAGAGGTTCACTTCATCCCAGCTGCTGATACCCGACATATGCCTCCTCTCCTTTCCTTTACCAGCAGTTCATTACCTGATGTCATCCAGGATTCCCTGCTCCTGCCAGTCATGCCCATGTGTCCTTATGGCATACCACCAGGTGGCATCGCACGATGGCAGCCTCGCTAATAGTCTATCTCATCCTTTTCTTCTTTTGTTGTTTTTAGTTTGTTGTTAAATGTATGTTTTATTGTATCTTTCGTTTTTTATTATATGGGGGTGGGGGGTGAGGGTGGGGAAATCTTTTCTTTATCTCTTTCCTCGACGGAGATGCGACTTTTTCTGTATCATGCCTCCATCCGCACTGTGGTCTAACATTATAGAGCTGGCGGTCCCTTTGCTGGGGATCGACTTCGGAAGCTCCAACCACAGGAGCCTGCGGACTTAACATCGTGGAACTCGGTTAGGGATGGTTCGACTGCCCTGACCGCGGGAGAAAATGTGGGAAGAAGATAATACATTATTGCCTTCAATCACAGTGTGCTGTGATGGATGTTTATGTTAATTTTTATGTAGTTGTGTGTCTTGCTGCTTTTTTGGTATGACTATGGCAAATCAAATTCCTTGTGTGTTCTTACATACTTGGCTAATAAATTCTTTGTATTGTATTATAGATGGATTTCTAATCAGTAGTACAACTGAGGATTATGGGAAAAAAAGCAGTAAAGTAGATTTGAGGAATAACAGATCATCCTTTGAGCGTCTTTGAGTGTTTGAAAAGCGCTATATAAATGTAATACATTATTATTATTATTATTATTAAAACATCACTGAAGTCTCACCTGTTCAGCACTGCCTTCAATCACTGACCGTCACCTCACCTTCTTTTTCCTTTTCTCTTTGTTTACTTATTTATCTATTTATTTTCTTTTATGTTTTAGTAAACCTTGTAAAGCGTCTTTGAGTGTTTAGAAAAGCGCTATATAAATGTAATGCATTATTATTATTATTATTATCCTTAATCTCATTGACTCACAGCAAGCTGAAAGAGGCCTCCTCCTGTTCCTATTTAAGATTGCAACAAGAAATGCTTTACCATTAATATGCACTGATACAAACAATATATTTAAAAAATAGATACCATTTGAAAAGGAGGCAGTTCCTAATGAACTAAAATAGTACCGCTATTCATTGTGATCATGGCTGATCGACAATCAGTAACCTGTGCCTGCCTTCTCCCCATATCCCTCGATTCCACTAGCCCCTAGAGCTCTATCTAACTCTCTTTGAAATTCATCTAGTGAATTGGTACTGGCTTTCTGAAAGTCTAGATGCACTACATCCACTGGCTCTCCTTCATCCATTTTACTTGTCACATCCTCACAAATGTCCAGTATTTTAGTCAAGCAGGATTTCCCCTTCATAAATCCATGCTGACTTGGACCAATCCTTTTACTACTATCCAAATGTGTCGTCATTATTCATTTAAAAAATAATTGACTCCAGCAACTTCCCCACCACCGGTCAGGCTAATTCCCCATTTTCTCTCTCACTCCTTTCTTGAAAAGTGGGATAACATTATCTACCCTCCAATCCACAGGGACTGATCCTGAATCTATTGAACATTAGAAAATGATCACCAATGCGTCCACGATTTCTAGAGCCACCTCCTTGAGTACCCTGGGATGCAGACCATCAGGCCCTGGGGATTTATCAGCCTATCAGTCCCATCAGTCATCAGTCTAACCAATACTATTTCTCACCTAAAGCAAATTTATTTCAGCTCCTGTCTCCCTAGATCCTCTAGTACATCTGGGAGATTGTTTATGTCTTCCTTAGTGAAGACAGATCCGTTCAACGTACCTGTTCAACTCTTCTACCATTTGTTACCCATAATAATTTCACCTGTTTCTGCCTTCAAGGGACCCACATTTGTCTTTACTACCCTTTTTATTTTAACATACCTAAAGAAGTTTTTACTGTCCTTTATATTCTTGGCCAGCTTCCCCTCGTATTTCATCTTTTCAGCCCGTATTGCCCTTCTTGTTACCTTCTGTTGTCCTTTGAAAGTTTCCCAATCCTCTGGCTTCCCGCTACTCTTTGCTATGTTATACATCTTTTCTTTTAGTTTATTCCATCATTAACTTCCCTTGTCAGCCACGGTTGCCTCTTACTTCCCTTAGAATCCTCTTTGGAATGGAATGATCCTACATCTTCTGGATTATGCCCAGAATTGTTTATTATCAATACGGCACAAATGCCCGACTGAATTATTTCTCAAAGGAAAATTACTATTGTACTGCTTCTACTCGTGCACAAAATGGAATAACCAAACAAAATAAATCAGCCTTGCATAAATGTTAAACTGTGAGTGCATTTTGCAGCAAAAAGCATCCCTGAAGATACCTAACTCGGAGGTTTTGCATTGATCACTCATTAGCCTCTTTTGTTTTCCTTCCTCTTCCCTTAACTCTTGGGTCCACATTGAACTACAGTATATCTGCTCACAATAACTTCTTGACCAAAGCTAGATTCACATGTTGAGCGAGGTCTATCCAGTCATCTTCTCATAGAACCTGAACAAACGGTGACACTGCACCCAGGCCCAATTGGTTGTGAGTGCATCAAACAATATGAATGTTTGTTAAAGGATAATTTTCACATGCGTTTAAGACCGTAAAATGTAACCACACCATTAAAATAATCATTGTAAATGGATTTAAACTGAACACTACAAATCTCTTTGAAAACTCTCAGGCGGCACAGCGGTAGAGTTGCTGCCTAACAGCGAATGCAGCGCCGGAGACTCAGGTTCGATCCTCACTACGTGAGCCGTCTGTATGGAGTTTGTACGTTCTCCCCGTGACCTGCGTGGGTTTTCTCCGAGATCTTCGGTTTCCTCCCACACTCCAAAGACGTACAGGTATGTAGGTTAATTGGCTGGGCAAATGTAAAAATTGTCCCTAGTGGGTGTAGGATAATGTTAATGTGCGGGGATCGCTGGGCGGCGCGGACCCGGTGGGCCGAAGGGCCTGTTTCCGCACTGTATCTCTAAATCTAAATCTAAATCTAAAAACGGACTAGGCTGATCCAAACACAAGTCTTGAAGCTTGTCTCTCTCCCTTCCTCTCCATTGAAATGAATTGAAACCATTGCCACTAAATCTTCATCAGGTCTAAACTGAACAATTCACGTAGTCCAAAGTTGGAGTACATTTGGTACACCAAGCAAACAACACTCAGTAAGTCTGGAACAGAAGCCATCGCAACTATGAGATAACATGCGAGTCACAAACTTTTTGATCATTATAGAGGCAATGTTCCACATCGAATGGCCAGCAATTCTCAGAAAAAAATCAGAGCAATTATATAAAACACACCTCACAACTTTAGTTTTGAAACCAGTCCACCACTTTAAATTTTTCATTAATATCTTTGCATAAAAATAAAGACAATTTTTATCTAGCTCAAATTCAACTTGATTTGTTGAAACAAAATTACTTAGCTTTGTTTATGGACTAAACAAAAATGATTAGAGCACATCTTTTCTCTATCAAACTAAATCAAATTGATTTGATTTGATAGTCTGAAGTATTATATAACATCGCATTCAAACAGAAGATTAAATGTGCCTGAATAATGGTTGGATTTGGAGTAAAAATAATAGCCAGAATAACAATGCTTCTTATTTGCAAGTAGAAACCACACAGCAACATCTGGCAATGTACATACATTGTTTGTTGCAAAGCTCTAGATGCACTGCTCGTCCAAAATGTGTGCCATGAGCATCATTATTAATAATACATCTAACAGTAAGAAATAATAACAGCTAAAAAGGAGTACATTTATAGAATTAGGACATATACGGAGTAGACAGGTGTCATACTAGTTTCCTCAAATCCTTTCACATCTAATAATTAGAATATTCCTTTATTCTTTGCTCCCTCTAGTACTCATCTAGCCTTTCCCTAAATGCAGAGAGTTCCACTTCCTCAACCTTAGGGAATACAAATGTTCTCTGATTTTCTCATCTGATTACGGTGACCTGATATTGATGGCCTTTATTTTTTTTCGCCAGATGGAAACTATCCCTCTGCTACCTCTCAGATCACCCTAATCTTTTCACAAGAAACTACCCAGCCTGTCCACCAATGCATCATCATCCTCATACTCTATTTTCACATTCCCTCTACTAGCTCCATATTCTTCCAATAATGTGGTGATCAAAACCCAAGAAATAATACTTTACGAGAGTTTGATATGAGCTTGTTAACTTTAGAAATGTCTCTGCTTTCCAATTCAGTACCCAGAAATAAATCCTTGTATTTATAACTTACATTGCTTTCTTCAGGGATTTGTGTATTTGTTTCCAATTTACTTTGCTTCTGTAGCCTCTTTAGAATGTCATTTCTCCAAGACAGATGGGACCTTACTTAAATTTGTAAAAATGCAATTCTTACCCATGTTGAAATGCATTTGTCAAATAAATGCCCTATCCCTAACCCATCATTTGTCTCCATGCATCTACAGGATATCTTACCAATTTGTCTTTTGTTGCTTGATAATTTAATTTCATGGTTCCTCTGCATTCCTAATAGCTTTTTTCCCCTCCCAATCTTATTGTATTCTCTCTTGTCATGAATTGCTCTGTTGTCATGTAATCAGACTATACATATTTTTTCTTACCATCAAAATTTTTTTGTATGCTTTTATTCATTCAAGTTCTCTCAGTTGCAGTTTTTCCCTTGGGTTTTCAGCAGAATAGAGTTTCACTGGAATATGTTAGTGCTTCTCTACAATAATTATATTGCAGTTTCCCTGCCACCCCTCCCACCTCTTCCCCAGGTTCGCATCCCATCTATTAACTGTGAAAAACTGTAAGCGCTCTGAAACTCCTGGCGAGCCACATGGTACCATAAACTGCCAGCGAGCAGAGGCCTAGCTCACCCACCGCGGAACCGTGAACCTGCCTAGAGACGTCCGAGGCCCGTCTCCTGCTCGACCCATCTCCTGCTCGGCCCCGAAGACCGGGTACCGGTGAGGTGGGTGGAGGGAGTCGGTGACGGTGGAAGCAAGATGGCAGCAAACAGAGGTAAGGATCGATGCCACCAGGACAATGGGCCTTTAAGGCTAAGATAAGAATTCTTTGGCCGTCGGTTCATTCTACCGCAAGACAATGATCCCAAACATACTGCTAAAGCAACAAAGGAGTTTTTCAAAGCCAAAAAATTGTAAATTCTTCAGTGGCCAAGTCAATTATCTGATCTGAACCCAATTGAGTATGCCTTTTATATGCTGAAGAGAAAACTGAAGGGGACTAGCCCCCAAAACAAGCATAAGCTAAAGATGCTGCAATACAAACCTGGCAGAGCATCACCAGAGAAGACACCCGGCAACTGGTGATGTCCATGAATCGCAGACTTCAAGCAGTCATTGCATGCAAAGGATATGCAACAAAATACTAAACATGACTACTTTCATTTACAAGACATTGCTGTGTCCCAAACATTATGGTGCCCTGAAATGGGGGAACTATGTATAAACGCTGCTGTAATTTCTACATTGTGAAACCAAAATGTATAAAAATGGCCTTTATTAAAATCTGACAATGTGCACTTTAACTATTCGGTATTATCATCATTCAGGCTTTATTTTATTGTGGAAAAAGTGCCAACAGAAAAGATGTTAGCACAAAGTCTATTTCAGATTTCATATAACTCTTTTAAACAAATAATATATAGGGTAAAATTTGCTGTCACTTGTATTGGTTATTAGTATTGGTTTATTATTATCACACGTGCAGAGATACAATGAAAAATATTGTTTTATGTGCTATCCGGGCAGATCATATTACACATGCAATGTACTCAGTACACATATTACACATGACTATATCAGTAGTGCAACAAAAAAAAAAACCAGAAAATAAAACAGAGAGTAAAGGCTGCAGTGAGGTAAATTGGAAGACTGGGATTCATCTGGCTTATGGGAGGTCTGTTCAAGAGTTTCAGCCCAACTTGCCCATTACAAAAATCTCAAATTGTGGAGCAGAGGCAAATAAATAAATGATGGGTCTTTGTCCCAAACATTATGGAGGGCACTGTATCTCTAAACTAAACTAATGCATCCCATCTAGATGCATCACAGTTTTAACAGCAATTGCTCTGTTCAAGACAGCAAGAAATTACAAAGAGTTCTGAACACAGCCCCATCCATCACCATCACGCAAACCAGCAATTCAATCTACACTTTACGCTGCCTTGGGAAAGCAGCCAACATAGTCAAGTATCACTCACATCCTGAGCAATCTTCTCTCCTCTTATGCTGGACAGAAGAGACAAAAGCTTGAAATAAACCACCTGATCAAAGAACAGATGTAGGTTGGGTAAATGCAGAGTCTCTTGCCCAGAGCAGGGGAATCAGGAACCAGAGGACAAAGGTTTAAGGTGAGGAGGGAAAGATGATCGGAACCCGAGGGGTAACCTTTTCACACAAAGCTTGGTGAGTGTATGGAACGAGCTGCCCAGAGAGATAGATGAGGCAGGTACTATCACAATGTTTAAGAAACATTTAGACAGGTACATAGATAAGATAGTTTTAAAGGGATAAGGGCCAAACACAGGCAGGTGGGACTAGTGTAGAAGGGACATGTTGGTCATTGTGGGCAAGTTGGGCTGAAACTCTTGAACAGACCTCCCATAAGCCAGATGAATCCCAGTCTTCCAATTTACCTCACTGCAGCCTTTACTCTCTGTTTTATTTTCTGGTTTGTTTTTTTTGCACTACTGATATAGTCATGTGTAATATGTGTACTGAGTACATTGCATGTGTAATATGATCTGCCCGGATAGCACACAAAACAATATTTTTCATTGTATCTCAGCACGTGTGATAATAATAAACCAATACTAATAACCAATACAAGTGACAGCAAATTTTACCCTATATATTATTTGTTTAAAAGAGTTATATGAAATCTGAAATAGACTTTGTGCTAATATCTTTTCTGTTGGCACTTTTTCCACAGTAAAATAAAGCCTGAATGATGATAATACCGAATAGCCTTAATGCAGAAAGCCTCAAAATGACAAGAAAATCAATACAGCAGTTGTAACAGATACAATTATCCATTAAACCAAAAAAAAAATCACACAAAGATGCATGGAAAGCAATTTTTACTTTCCAGTTAGAAAATAATTGCTTTAGGTGCAGTTGGAACTTGTTTTAAATATCTAATCAGTTATTTCTGAGGCCAAAGGTGAAAAGATAGATCTTTTAGCTACCAGTTTAGCTTCACAATTTACAACCCTTCAATCCTTTTGTCTCACACCATGTCTTTTCACCTCTGGCTTTTGTCCAACCATCAGCCTATCAAAACCACCTCATCTGTATCCACATATTACTTGCCAGGCTTTATCCTGCCCCTCCTCTCTTCCAGCTTTCCCCATCTACCCCCCCCCCCCCACCACAATCAGTCCGAAAAAAGGGTCCCGGCCCAAAATGTCACCTATCCATATTCTCCAGAGATGCTTCCTGACCCGCTGAGTTACTCCAGCAGTGTGTCTTTTTTTATGCTGAATGGTTTACTTGTTCTGCTTTATGTAGTGTATAATATTCTGCATGCAGAAACAGTTCCAACAAATCACAATTAGCAACATTGAAAATTACCTCTGAATCACTCATTTATCTTTTCATCCCCCTCATCACCAAATAGTTGTTGTTGTTGTTCGTCCTTCAGGTTCGAAGATGACCATGACTTCACTTTCAGTTGGAGGATTGGTGACTATGGGTCTGGAAGTGACTGGTGAGGCCAATCCAGGCCCGGAAGGCACGCCCTCATCGATGGACGATGCATGTTGTAAATATATAGCATATACATGCTATACCCATGTACAATGCTGATTTCTAACCCGATTACTTTTCCCTCTCCAGCACAACAGCCAGGGATACAAATCCCTCTCAATGGTAGAGAATTAATTGAATTTAAAATTCAACATACATGACCATATATTTATGCTTTTGTTTTTATCATTTACTGATATGCTTTACTGTGAGCTGCATCTGGCAGTGCAGAGCCATTTCCTGTTCCGGGCTCCTTATCTTCTTCACTTTATAAAAGCAAACTAAACTGAAATAAAACTGATCTCCATGTTCTGTGTACAAAGATTACACATGATCTTTTATTCTTAGATTAATATTGCTTTGCCACCATCAAAGAAACCCCAATCCAAAACTTGATGTAATGGTTAAGTTGCTGTATCCAAGAGGCCTAGATTATTGATCCAGTATTCAAATCCTGCCAGAGAGGCAGGGGCATTTAAAATCCCATTAAAAAATAAACAAATCTTGAAAGTAATGGATTGCTACAAACCAACCTGGTTCATCTATGTCTATTCTGCCCAATCTAACTACCTCTTTGGGGACCCTCGAACTATCCTTGATCGGACTTTGCTGGTGTTGCACGACACGTTATTCTCTTATCATGTATCTATACACTGTAAATGGATCGATTGTAATCATGCATTGTCTGGTTAGCACGCACCAAAAGCTTCTCACTGTACCTCGGTACACGTGACAATAAACTAAACTGAACTGTACCAACTAAAAGTACAAAGTCCAATAATCCACTATCCGAAGATTTGAAATCTCAATGGTTCAGCATCTTCCTCACCAAGTAATGTTTACTGTTCTTCCTTCCCATTCACTGGGGCATGAGCACCCATGCTCCCTTCCCACTTGTTAGTGCCTTATTCTAACACTCCCTTCCATGCACGAAAAACATGGTTCACACATTCTTTTTCCGCTCACCTCATTCCAGTTCCCATTCACCAATTCAACTTACCTTATTTGGTGGAAAGTTTAATATAATACTATGTGACCTTAAATAAAATTGAAAGTGTGGTGTATAAACAGAAATTACATCCAATGTGCTGGTCTGAGTCCATTATGGCCATCAATCATCCCCTCACAGTAGTTCTATATTATCCCACGCTCTCATCCATTGCCTAAACATTAGGGGCAATTTTACAGAGGCCAATTAACTTCAAACCCGCACATCTTTGTGATATGGGGGGAAATCAGAGCACCCAGAGGAAACCCACACAGGAGAGCATGCAAACACCACACAGACAGCACACAAAGTCAGGATCAAACCCGGGTCTCCCACTCATTTAGTAAGAGAGGGTTTGTAAGAGTGAAACAAAGGTTAAAGTTAGGATGTATATCTTTCATATAAACAATTTTTTTATCATAAGCTATTATAGAATAATGAACCTGGTTAATATGGAGAACAGGGTGTCATACCCACCCCAGTTACTTTGAAATATAAAAATTGCTTACTATACTTTCATTCTTTGCTGTCACTTACTTGTTTAGCAATTTTTCCATAATCTACCCATCTAATGGTAGCAAAGTTTGTTGACTCGGCACAGTTGAATCCATGATTGAAGCCAGCATGGTAACCATAGGGAAAAGTGACCATGAATTGTCCTGCTTCTTGTATTACCTGCACATAAAGAAGCACATTTTACCTTAAACCTGGATAACCATTACATTCCACTTTAGGAGTTATAATATATTTCCAATACTGATGGTCAATTGAGAAGATACAAGAGGAAAACAACAATTTTAAATTTGAAGAAAACTAGAAATTTATTGTCACATTGATAAATTTTGTTATCTATATGCAGTGCAACACCTCTGGAAATTGGCACGGCAATTCTCATTTTGAGACATTTCAACAACAACAAGATGTTACAAAATGATAAGACGCAAAAAGATGGGGAACTCAGTGGGTCAGGCAGCATCTCTGGAGAAAAGGAATTGGTGATGTTTCAGCTCCAGACCCTTCTTTAGACTGAGAGTCAGGGGGGAGGGAAACGATAGATATAGAAGGAACATAGAACAAATGAATGAAAGATAAGCAAAATGTAACGATGATCAAGGAAAGGTGGAGCTAACAATGGTCCATCATTGGGGAAGGTGATAACACGTGATACAAACAGTGAAACTCGGCAGGATGACAGTGTAACTAGTACGATGATTAGGGTGGGCGGAGGGACAGAGGGAGAGTGGGGTTGCAAGGGTTACTTGAAGTTGGATAAATCAATATTCATACCGCTGGGTTGTAAGCTGCCCAAGCAAAAAATAAGGTACTGTTCCTCCAATTTGCATTTGGCCTCACTCTGACAATGGAGGAGGCCCAGGACAGAAAGATTAACATGGGAGTGGGGAGGGGAGTAAAAATGTTTGACAACGGGAGATCGCCTAGGCCAAGGCAGACTGAGCAAGGGTGTTCAGTAAAACGATCACCCAGTCAGTGCTTGGTCTCGCCAATATATAGTTCACACCTGGAACAGCGGATACAGTAGATGACGTTGGAGGAGGTGCAAGTGAACCTCTGCCTCACCTGAAAGGACTGTCGGGATCCCTGGACAGAGTCGAGGGAGGAGGTATATGGACAGGTATCGCATCTCCTGCGATTTCAGGGGAAAGTACCTAGGGAGGGGGTGGTTTGGGTGGGAAGGGATGAGTTCACCAGGAGTTGCGGAGGGAACGGTCTCTGCGAAAAACAGAAAGGAGTGGAGATGGGAAGATGTGACTAGTGGTGGGATCCCGTTGGAGGTGGCAAAAATGTCGGGGGATTATGGTGCTGCATGTGATGACTGATAGGGTGAAAGGTGAGGACGAGGGAGACTCTGTCCCTGTTGCGACTGGGGGGGAGGGAAAGCAAGAGGGGAGCTGTGGGGTACCAGGAAGACAAAACAATGCTTTGATATAGAAGCATTGGTATGTTTATAGTTTTCAAATGCTTGTTGAACTATTCTGGGATAACGGGAAATGATTAATGAGCATCTAAAGAGAAGACAAAATTATGAGTAATTGGCCAATTTTACTTACTCAAGAACACAGAAAATGAATATTATTTAAAAAATATGTATACTTTTATTACAAAAAGATTGCTGACCAGCATATAGCTGAGGAGGAACAAAATGAGCAAAATAGGGTGAAATGGGCTGTTGTTATCAAAGGACTATCCAATAATCTGTCTCTATATTAAGAGAAAATAATTCAACAAATTATTCCACTTGCAGCAAAGTCCATTTTGACGAGTACATTTAATGTATGGTGTATACAGTAAAACAGACCAATGAGCCTAACAGTTCCATACTGGTTCTAAAATATCCATGATGTGAGAAAAAAAATGCTTGTCTTTTTATAGCCTATTTTAAAACCAAAAAGCACTTTGGATAGATATTTCCTTGTGAGGTCACTGTTATAATGTAGGAAATACTGCCATTTTTTCTAAATTTTTACGCAACAAGGAACCATGTGGTAATGGTTAACAGTTTACATTGTTTTGGTTAAGTAACTGTTAAGGTTTGATGCAGGTACAATAAAGCACTTTGAAGACACAAGGTCAGGTACATGGATGAGAGCGTTTAGAGGAGTATGGGCTAAACGCTGTTAAGTGAGACAATCAGGGCTGGACAAGTTGGACCAAAGGGTCTATTTCCATGCCATATGACTATGACTTTAAAAAAGTGATAAAAACTGTTCAAGACACTGGGGATAACTTTCATAACTTTCTTCAACAAGGTGTCACGATCTCTTTAATATCCATCTAGGAGAGCAGATTGGTGATTATTTTCAACAACTCATCAGACTGAATGGTATTTGTTCAGTGCTGGACTGGAGAATCACCCAAGATTTAATGCACAAAATCTCTGGAGTTAGGACTTTCAACTCAAAGCAAGAAACACAATTCAGCTGATATGATAAATATCTTTGAAATACAGATTGCAGTAATTTTTATTGACATGTAAAATATGTCAGTGGTGCAAACACTTTTTTTTGAGGGGACATGTAAGTTGATGATCAAAACACTTCAGTAGGTCTTTTTTGTGAAATATTTTTAGTTTAAACAGAAAGTTTCATGATCATATCCCTCCATCCGTTGCATATCCACGTGCCCGTGTTAAAATATAATGCTCAAGCAAAAGCCTTTTAAGCGGAATTTTATTTTGAAATTGCCTTTGTCAAAATCCATAATTTAACACAAATTAAAAACATTCCCCAATGGACTCATGGATACGAGTTATTTATTAAATGTTTCTTATTAAGAAACGGTAGCTCATCTTTAGAGAGAAAATTAGAATTCACTGTTTGTCTATTTCCAAGATAATGGAGGTAGAAATAAACATAAAATTTCTCACAAAAAGATGAATTGTTTCTACTATCTCCAAAAATATATATTTATTTTAATACCTTGTCAAAAGGAATCCCATACTTCTTTAATATCGATGGTGATATAAGGGTCATCTTGTGACGTAGGAAAGCATCACACCCTTGGGAACTACTTGGAAAGAAACCTGCAACAAATAGTTTACAAATTAATTGTACATATTCCAATAAATTAAACAATAGCATGAGTAATCCTTCACACGAAAAAGGTATGTGCTGCCAAGGATATTAGGAAAGGCAACACAAAAAAGTTACAAAAATTAGACATTTTGACAAACCACATTGCTTTACTCTGTTTTAGCTCATATTTAGAGCAATTCATTTAACATTTTCCATTATTACCTCGCTTGAAATGATCATGTTCCAAGTCCTTTCTCCGATACAACAAAGAAACATTTTAAAAAATACAACACAGGAACAGGTTATTCGGCCCACAGTGAACATGTAAACATACAAATTAAACTAATCTCCTCTGCCCGCACGTGATCCATATCCCTCCAAACCTATCAAATTTGGGCCTATCCAAAAGCCTCTTAAACACCCCTATCGTGGCTGGGCGTTCAAATGTGTGTAAAAAACTTGGCCCAGGGAATTCCTTTAAGCATTCCCCATCTGACCATAAAGCTATACCCACTAGTCTTTGACATTTCTACCTTGGCAAAAAGGTTCTGACTATCTACAGAAACACAATGCAACATATCCACCATAAAAGAAAATCAAAAAACAGATCATTATGAACAGTAGTCTCAATGTAGTGCAATCTAAAATTATGAAATACCATTCTTAGGACAACAAAGTAGATTACTACTATTTTGTGAACATTTATGTCCTGCTGAGAGATTTGTTCCAAAGATTAATTCTTGCAAAGGTGACGAACCAGGTGCATTATTTTACTGAAATAACAGATTTGCATCTCCCATCACAGATGCTCTGTGTTGTCAAGTGATGAGAGGATATGTTCTTCTAAGTAGTCCAAAACCAGATTAAAAAAACACTGCCAAGTTATAGCAAAAATCAAACTGCTGGAGGAACTCAGCATGTCAGGCAGCATGTGTGGAGGGAAAGGAATGATTGGTTTTGGGTCTCCAATGCCATGTCATACACAGTTTCACAAATAGCCAACAGAAAGGGCTTTCTGGTAGCTTGAAGGCCGGTTTCAAAAATCATTGACAACTGAAACAAAATGGAGCAATAATGTCTCCTTTTACAGTTGTAAATTTTTCTATTTGAAAATTGGAGTTTGGTTGAAAAGATTGTGCAATGAGACACCAGCTTTTCTATTATGTAATACTGAATCAGACAAAACAGCTGAACTGGCATAATTCACAAATTTGCTTTTACATCCAGTTTAGTCATACCGTTCATTGGACCATACAAAGATGAAAGAAAACAAAAGTTTATATTAAAAGCAAATATGTAGCACTTTGTTTTCCCTTGCTCTTACCATTCCAGAGATATATTACCCACAGAACATGGATCATAACCCTCGGGAGGTATCTAGTTATCTAGGTGGCATTGGGGATAAAGAAATAAAGCAGCTTTGAGCAGAAAGAGAAAAATGTACAAAAGATTTAACAGGAGAGATTTGGTTTTTGGCAATGACTTGATAGTTGGCAGACAATTCTCCTGTTCAAGCTGTATTTCATGGCAAAATGAAAGTTAGTTAACCTTCAAATCCTGGCTGGGTTCCATCCCACAGGCACATCCGCTGATACATTTTTATTCTTGTAATTTACTTTATAAAGCAGTGAATATTTTAAAATTCACGATGTGATATTGCTTGGATCAAAAACATAAAGTCTCCACGACTTACAGAATTGTAAAATAATTCCAATACCATTCAACTGCCAAAGAGCTACATACACCAGTCAGAATTGCCTGAATTTTAATTGAAAATAAATTTCCAGAAGCTATGCTGTTAGTTAATTTTGGTTTTACCATCCATGTACATGACTCTATCTTTTAAACAGGCTTTGGTAGAAGGGATTAGAATTAGAGTTTTAGTTATTAAAATTTAGAGATACAGCATGGAAACAGGCGGTGACACGGCAACCATTGATCACCCGTTCACACTAGTTCTATGTTATCCCATTTTCGCATCCAATCCCTATACACTAGGGGCAATTTAGAGGCCAATTAATCTACAAACCCGAATGTCTTTGGAATGTGGGAAGAAACCGGAGCAACCCCGCAGTCACAGGGAGAACATGCAAACGCCACACAGACAGCAAACGAGGTCACGATCAGATCCAGGTTTCTGGCGCTGTGAGGCAGCAGCTCTACCAGCTACGCCACCTTATTTGTCAATCTGTCTAACTAGGCAAATAAGGATGTGCACCACCACATAACTTAAAAACCAATCAATCCTTCAATGGAAATTTCCTTGGGTCAATGTTTATTGATGTAATTTATTTACATTTTCACCTAAAATTACTAGCTGCATTCTTTTTTCTAAACATCAAAGTACATTTTTGTTAACACCCTCAAGTATGATCTCCTATCCAACACAACATTAGTACAGCCTGTGCCTGTGTCTCGGCAGCAATTGTGGCAAGGATATTTACTAGATCGTGCAGGTTTGGGATGAGCCATGAAAAGAGGATTTATTTTTGCAGGCCAAATAATATTTCACTTTACTATATCATTTATGCTAATCCCAGCAAAAGACAGATTTCAAATCAGACATTTTACTGTCAAATAGACAGTTCGATTGGCCTTCTGCTATTTCAATGTTTTCTATTGTGTATGCTGCTAAAGGACAGTGGCATGCAATTGATGCATCGTTTCAGATGAAAACGCTTAAAAGGATATTGCTCCGAACAGTTGCTCACGTCAGATTGGCTTTCAGTGTTAATCTCATGTATGTTAACTACCAGTAAAGGTCTTGAAAGGTACCTTAAAATGTACATATCAAGAAATGCTGGTAATAATTGGCAGATTAGGTGGCAGTTGTGGAGAGAGATAAAATGAGTATTTCAGATCCGATGAAAGATCTACAACCTGAAACATTCGCTCTGCTCCTCTCACCGTGTACACTACCCAACCTCAACCTAACAGAATGTATTTCCAACATTCTGTTTTCATTTCAAATGCATCAGATTACTGCTCCTCATGGTATATTCAACAATGTTTCCAAAAGTACTAAGTGTAGTTGTATGTAAAGGTAAATGCCGTCACAGATCAATGTAAACCAAGGAGAAGGTAGGACCAAAGATAAATGAAGGAATTTATGCTTAGAGTCAGAGGACGTAGGCGAGGTACTGAGTACTTTGCATGTGCATTCACAATGAGAAGTCTGTGCAGAGTATACTAATATGCTAATGCGATTTGAGATCAAGGAAGAGGGGGGTGATGAAGCTCTTGAAAAGCATTAATAGCCTGAGGGGATCTATCCCAGGTTATTGAGAGAGGCATTTGCAGAGGCCTTGGCAAAGATCTTGGTATCATCTCTAGACCCAGGCGAGGCCTCGGAGGAGTGGAAAGTAGCCAATGTTATTCTTTTGTTTAAGGTAGGTTGAGATAATCTAGGGAAGTAGAGATAATCCAAGAAATTATAGGGTGGTGAGTAACAAGTCAGTGGTAGAGAAGCTTTTGGAGATCATCCGTTATAGAATTTACTCGTATTTGGAAATGAATGGATAAAAAGAGACTGTCAGCATTGCTATATCTGTGGCAGGTCATGTGTTACTAACTTAATTGCGTTTTTTGAGGCGACAAAGGTGTTAACGTGAATTTTTGCGAGGCATTTGAAAAATACACTCATTGTAGGCTGATCCAGAAGATTAAAATGCATGGGATCTATGGTGACATGGTAGTTTGGATTCAGACTTGCCCACAGAAGATTGAGGTAGTAGTGGAAGGGTGTTATTCTGCCAGGGAGTCTGGGTTGGTTTGTCAGATTTCAGACAACACCAAAATTGGCAGAGTTGTGAACTGGCGGCACGGTAGCGCAGCGGTAGAGTTGCTGCTTTACAGCGAATGCAGCGCCGGAGACTCAGGTTCAATCCTGACTACGGGTGCTGCACTGTAAGGAGTTTGTACGTTCTCCCCGTGACCTGCGTGGGTTTTCTCCGAGATCTTCGGTTTCCTCCCACACTCCAAAGACGTACAGGTATGTAGGTTAATTGGCTGGGTAAATGTAAAAAAAAATTGTCCCTAGTGGGTGTAGGATAGTGTTAATGTACGGGGATCGCTGGGCGGCACGGACTTGGTGGGCCGAAAAGGCCTGTTTCCGGCTGTATATATATGATATGATGATGATGATATATGGAAGGCTGTTAATAGATACAGTGGGATTTGGAACAGTTAAAGATTAGGGCTGAAAAATAGCAGATGGAGTTTAACCTGAGCAAGTGTGAATGAAAGGGGAAATTATACAGTTAATAGTGATACCATTAACAGCATTAGACACAAAATGCTGCAGTAACTCAGCGGGACAGGCAGCATCTCTGGAGAGAAAGAATGGGTGACGTTTCGGGTCAAGACCCTTCTTCAGACTGATATCAGGGGAGTGGGATGGTACAGAGATAAAATGTAATCGGAGACAGTAACACTGGTCGAAGAACTGGGAAGGGGAGAGGATGGAGAGAGAGGGAAAGCAAGGGCCACTTGAAGTTCATACCATTGGGGTGTAAGCTACCGAAGCGAAATGTGAGGCACTGTTCCTCCAATTTGCGCTGGGCCTCACTCTGACAATGGAGGAGGCCCTGGGCAGAAAGGTTAGTGTGGGAATGGGAGGGGGAGTTAAAGTGTTGAGCAACCTGGAGATCAGGTAGGTTTAGGCAGACTGAGTGGAGGTGTTCAGCGAAACGATCACCGAGCCTGCTCTTGGTCTCGGCGATATACAGGCATCCACATCTGGAACAGCGGATACAGTAGATGAGGTTGGAGGAGGTGCAAGTGAACCTCTGCCTCACCTGAAAAGACCATCGGGGTCCTTGGACGGAGTCGAGTGGGGAGGTATAGGGACATGTGTTGCATCTCCTGAGGTTGCAGGGGAAAGTTCCTGAGGAGGGGGTGGATTGGATGGGAAGGGATGAGTTGACCAGGTAGTTATGGAGGGAACGGTCTGCGGAAAGCAGAAAGGGGTGGAGATGGAAACATGTGGTTAATAGTGGGATCCCATTGGAGGTGGCGAAATGTCAGAGGATTATGTGTCTGATTGCCCCATTACAGGAAGGATGTAAAGGCAGAATGCTGCCTGGCTGAGAGGGTATTAACTGTGTGGAGTTTGGACAAACTTGGATTGTTCTTTCTGGAACATCGGAGGTTGAGGGGAGACCTGATAGAAGTTTATAAAATTACATTTTGGGAGGCACAGTGGCGAAACGGTAGAGTTATTGCCTGACAGTGCCACAGATCCGGATTCGATCCTGACGACAGGTGCTGTCTGTATGTTCTCCCTGTGACCATGGGTTTTCTCCGGATGCCCCGGTGTCCTCCCACACTCCAAAGACGTAGAGGTTTGTGGGTTAATTGGCTTCGGTAAAGACGTATAGGTTTGTAGGTTAATTGGCTTCGGTAAGCAATCAGACACATAATCCTCTGACACTTTCACCATCTCCAATGGGATCCCACTACTAGCCACATCTTCCCATCTTCAGACTCGGTGGGCCAAAGGGCCTGTTTCCATTCTGTATCTTTAAAGTACAAGGAACAGAGATAGGATAGACAGCCAGAACCCTGCTCCCACGGTGGAAATATCAAAAACTAGAGGGCATAGTTATTATGTGATAGGGGTAAGTTTAAAGGAGAGTTGATGGGCAAGTTTTACATATGGTGCTTGGAATGCACTACAAGGGGCGCTGGTGAAAGCAGATACGATAGCGGTGTTCGAGAGGCTTTTAGATTGGACCAAGGATATGCTGGGAATGGAGTTATATGGATCACATGCAGACAGAGGAAATAGACGGCATCATATTTAGCACAGAAATTGTGGGCCAAAGGGCGTGTTCCTGCGCTGTACTGTTCTGTTCTATAAGTGACTGAAAAATAAGCCATTCCAGTTGAAGATTTGATAGGTTAGAATTATAGATTGCATTACCTTGTGCAAGGCGTTCCAGCCTTTTCCCCTGGTCTGGAGGCACTGCATACCTAAAAATGACAGCAAGAAACATGAATGCAACCGGCACCAAGACAGGGTTTCTGATCTGTAGCTTCACACAAACTGAAGACTTCCTTGGGTACAATCAAATCATATAATGCAAGGACACAACAAACATATTTCAATATTTTCAAACATCCATTTATTAATAAAATCAGCGATAAAGAACAATGGTTCAAATCCACCTTTCATATATTCACAATTTCAATTATTTGCAAACATGGCTATAAAGAGGCTTGTCACTCAGTCAGCATCATGCTGGATTTTACAAACAATTCCTGTCATTAATTCCCCATTTCTGCATGGTTATAATTTATGTTACATACATTGCTAAACCAGGAGCTTTTATATGGGATACCACCTAAATACGTAGCTGGTTTTGTTAGCTGTTCCACATGGAACTATCACTATTGTGTGTGTGGGACTCCCATACAATATTCCAGTTTCACTAATTGTTCATTTGAATGGTGATTTTATAGCTGTAAAGTAGTAGGGATATTACATTGATAATTATTTGGTTGGCAGTAATACCCTTTTAGTTACTTAAGTGACCTTTTTTACATTTTAGGTTTTTTTAAATAATAATTTTAGCACTGATTTCATTTTGAATATTTTTAAATGCCAGAAGAGGTTCTTGGGTGGAGCTTGTTCTCACTCAGTTATGTGTCCAAGTTATGTTGCACAAGAACAAACAAGGAGTGAGCCACCAGCCCCTTCAAACCTGCCCCACATCCAATATGATCATGGCTGATCTATGTTGGCCTCAACTCATCTTCTGTGCCAGTTCCTCAAAACTCTCAATTCCTCAATATTTCAAATATATATCTATCCCCATGTTAAATATATCCATTGTCGCCAAAATATATTTAATGCTATAGCCTCCACCATCATCAGACAGAATTGCAGAGATTCAGCATCCTCTAAGAGTAGAAATTTTGACGCATCTCAATTTTCAATTACCTTGTCCCTTTTATGTATGTCCCCTTGTTTGTGACTCTTCCACCCGTGAAAATACCCCAACATTTTCTCTGTCAGATTCCCTTGGCACGTTTGCACAAGGTTATGCCTCGTTCTTCTAAACTCAGACCCAAACTGTCTTCCTTCTCTTGAATGGGTAATCAATTCTTCTAAACTCAGACCCAACCTGTCTTCCTTCTCTTGAAAGCGTAATCAATCCTCTCGACCCGAAAAGTCACCCATTCCTTCTCTCCAGAGATGCTGCCTGACCCGCTGAGTTACACCAGCATTTTGTGATACTCTTATCCCAGAAATTAACTTGGTTAATGTCTTGATTTTTGACTCCTGATCTTTGTCAAAATGAAAATGTTAACAAGCATCTCAAAGGAAGAGAGGGGGACAAAGCGTTCAAGGGAAGAAACAAAAGCAAGGCAGCTCGATGTACTCCCATCAAGGGTAGAAGAAAGAAACATGATGGTTGAGAATTGGAACGCAAAGATTTCAAAAGATTGTAGGATCAGTCCACCATAAAGATATGCAGGTCTCTAAAGCATTCAAGCTGTCCCGATAGCTAAAAATTAAATCGGAAATAATGAAATAATAATAATAATAATAATAATATTCATTTATTGTCATTGCAACGAGTACAACGAAATTAAAAAATAGCCAATCCTGACGGTGCGTACAAACATATATGCAATAAATGCAAAAACAAATAAATACATAAATACAATTAAATACAATTATATTAAGTACAAGATTTTTTAACGGTGTTGCCTAGTGCAAAGGTAGTGTTCAGTTCTCGTATGGCCCTGGGGTAAAAACTGTTCTTAAGTCTGTTTGTTCGGGATTTGATCGACCTGAAACGTCGACCAGAGGGCAGATGAACAAACAGACGGTGGCCGGGGTGGGATGGATCTTTTATTATTTTGCCTGCTCTACTGAGGCAGCGTAGGCTGAACAGGTGCTCCAGGGAGGGCAGTGAGCAGCCGATGATCTTCTGGGCCGTCGTGATGACCCTCTGAAGGGCCTTCCTGTCCTTTTCTGAGCAGCTGGCATACCATGTGGTTATACAGTATGCCAGCACACTCTCGATGGAGCAGCGATAGAAGGACAACATGAGCTTCTCCTGCAGGTTGGTTTTCCTGAGGATCCTCAGGAAGTGGAGTCTCTGCTGTGCCTTCTTTACTGTGGTGATGGTGTTGGTAGACCAGGTAAGATCCTCTGCGATGTGCGTACCCAGGAACCTGAAAGCTGGTACCCTTTCCACACAGACCCCATTGATGTAGAGTGGGTCGTAGTCTACACTGGTTTTTCTAAAGTCAATTATAAGTTCCTTTGTTTTGGAGGAGTTCAGGACCAGATTGTTCACTGAACACCATGCTGCCAGCCTTTGGATTTCATCCCTATAGGCTGTCTCATCTCCTTCTGAGATGAGTCCAACCACAGTCGTGTCATCCGCGAACTTGATGATGGTGTTGGTGGGATGGGTGGGGGCGCAGTCGTGAGTGTAGAGGGAGTAAAGGATGGGGCTCAACACACAGCCCTGTGGTGAGCCGGTGCTCAGTGTAATGGTGGAGGAGAGGTGAGGGCCTATTTTGACGGTCTGGGGGCGGTTGGTCAGGAAGTCCTTGATCCATTGGCAGATGGTTTGGGAAAATCCAAGGTCGGAAAGTTTGGTGACCAGTCTGCTCGGGATGACCGTGTTAAAGGCAGAGCTGAAGTCGAGGAAGAGCATCCTCACATAGCTCCCCTGGTGTTCAAGGTGGGTCAGTGCAGTGTGAAGAGCAGTGTCGATGGCATCCCCTGTAGACCTATTTGCTCTGTAGGCAAACTGGTGTGGGTCGAAGGTGGGTGGGAGGCTGGCTTTGATGTGCTGCAGGACCAGTCTCTCGAATGTCACCCTCTGAGATAAAGACTGATCACAATTACAACTGAACTAATACCTGGAACTAGTAAGTGAAGACAAGATCACCAAGGTTCAAAGCAGAAAATGTCAATGCTGGAGGACATTTGCTGTTCCAGATTAGGGAACGTCATCTGCTGAATGTTGTCTGTAATTTCTTTTGTCAATTATTCACCCCTTCACTTACAAAGTAAGATGTAATGAACAAGGCGGCTCTTTATTTATGAAAAGGGAGCACAGTTACTGATACCACATTTGACAGAATTTGTACCATATGAAGACATTAAAAAAAATTAATACTTTTTCCTCATTTCTCAAATAAAGACATCTTCATTTAATCTAATGAAAATTAAGTATTTCAATCACATTTCAATAAATGTAGTTATGTGTCCTACACTTTCAGAAAATGTAAGTTAACACCAATACGGTAAGGGTTATTAGCATATTTGTTGAGATGTTGCAACTTCTGTTTGTTAAGTCAATGTCATTATAAGGAAAGCATGAAAAAACATACACAAGATTCCAAAGTAGTGAGGCACTTAATCCCACCTCCTCGCTAATAATATCACTCTTACTGATGTATTCAAAACTAAAAGCTCTAATCTCTTAGAGACCTCCATTTACAACATTTCCTAGAAAGTGTGAAGGATTGTCACGAGAATTTCCTTGTAACACTTTCAGAAGAAGTTTTCAGAAGAAATTTTATTTCAAACGGATCTTCTTTGCTAAATTTCATAGACAAAACCAGGAAAGCAATCGTTTTGCTCGTAATGAACCAATCCTGCATGTTTGAACGTTTGATTTTTGATTTAGAGATACAGCGCGGAAACAGGCCCTCCGGCCCACCGGGTCCGCGCCGCCCAGCGATCCCCGCACATCAACACTATCCTACACACACTGGGGACAATTTTTTTTTTTTTACATTTGCCCAGCCAATTAACCTACATACCTGTACGTCTTTGGAGTGTGGGAGGAAACCGAAGATCTCGGAGAAAACCCACGCAGGTCACGGGGAGAACGTACAAACTCCGTACAGACGGCGCCCGTAGTCAGGATCGAACCTGAGTCTCCGGCGCTGCATTCGCTGTAAGGCAGCAACTCTACCGCTGCGCCACCGTGCCGCCCATTTATCTATGTGTAACAGAACTTGCAATAGGGCAATATGCAAAAGATGCCATATGATAATCCAATGACAAAATATCTGAATTCAGAAATTCAAGGACTACAACCATCTAAGTCACATTCCTTTAGCTGAGAATATGCTGCCTTCCCTTATACAGAATATGCTGCCTTCCCAAGATACAGATCTCACTGAACTAATTTTCCACTCACTAACCTCCACTTTCAGTGGCTCATCAACAGTCAACTTCTGCACGACGCCAGCATCAAACACTTTTTTCCCCTCCTCTTTCAGTTTTATGCAGTTTTATCAACTTTAATAATACCTGGTTTGGTTTTTCAAAATCCCCCAAGAACTATTCTCCATTTGATAATATTTATGCACATAAGCAAAGAAGCAATATCTCTCCCAAAAACTTCTTCCTTCCCACAATTCCTACACCCTAAAACATCTCCTGTAGGTATCTTTATCCATTCAATATGCTGCGTTCGCTAGTCTGATGTGCATTGATTCACAGAGGTATGCTTGAGAACTATAGCCGATGTTTATGTGTGCTTGTCTGTGTATACACATACATTTTTACATGCACCGTATAACTCATATTACATCCCTGCATCTCCTGAATATGCTTTCCACATGCACCCACAACTGTAACTGAAACCCACCCGCAAAACCAAATGTGCACTCAGTTGTATGGCTGGTGAAACTAAAAATCAAGTTACTATAACTACAACTTTCATTCACACAAGATCTAAAGCAGTGACTCCCAAAACACTTTCACACAATGGTCCGAAATATTAACCACTTATTTCTCCTTGCATAGCCTGCTGAGTATTTCCAGCATTTCAGATTTATTTCCAATTTCCAGCATTCACAGTATTTTGCTTTCCAATGTTTCAACATTTTTTACTGTGCATTATTGAGGTTTCCTTTCTGTTTGACCTCAAGATTATCTGCAAGGCACTGAAGCCTTGATAACTTTTCTAAATTAACAGAGACTTCAGAGCATTACCATAGAGTTCATTAGGGAAAATCAGTGGACAATTTGCAAAACAATTCTATTCAGCCCACATCATGAATCTAAAATTTCAGCTGCTTGTTTGTTTTAATCCTCTACTCCATTTCCATTATGATCTTGCTGCCCTCAATCTCCTACAAACAAACCTCAATGTAAATTCAAGGAGTATAATGGCATATTTCAATTTTTGATTATTTTCTGACATCTGCTGACAGCCTTTGTACTGGCTCTATTATTGCCTTTCTACATCTCCCTGATCCACTTTTTTGGTTTAACCTGTACTGTTAAAATCCCATTCTGCTCTTCCACATCACCCCTTTTAACATTTATCCCACCTTCTTTGCAGCTTGTTAGTCTTTCCTTTTTCTCTTTTCATCCCTTCCATTTCACTGCTATGTTGCTTAAAACATTTTTAAAGTAATGTATCAATGGCAAATATTAGGTCTGTTTGTGCCTCCAAGAAGATACCGTTCCTGTTGAATATTTTCAAGTTTTATTTCAGGTCTCTAACACGTTCAGTATTTTGCTTTTAATATACAATTTGCCCCAGCAATATACTAGCAAAATCAGATAATACAACAAAAGCTCATTGTCATGTAAAAAACAAAGAATATATCCACTCTTTTTGCAGATGTTGTACAGCTTACTGAGTGTTTCTGAGATTTCCCTTTTTATAATAAGACACAAAAGGCTGCAGATGTTGGATTCTATATCAAAAAAACAAACTGCTAGAGAAACTCAGCCAGTCAGGCAGCACCAGTGGAGGGAAATGAACAAATGAAGCCCTTCTTCCCACTAGTCTTTCTCTAACGGCTGCGGCTCTCTGGCAGTCTGTTTATCTTTTTTTCCCTTTTTTTTTTGTTTGTGTCGGTGTTGGAATGGTTTTTGTTTCTGTTTTTTTGGCTGTGTATGTGTGTGTGTGGGGGGGGGGGGGGGGGGGAGCGGGGAGCGGGTGGGGTGGGGGAAACCTTTATTTTATTATGTCTCCGGGGCGCAGCTCAGCCGCGGGGGCTTCCATCGCCCGCGGGGCCTTCCATCGTCCGGCGCGGCTCGGCCGCGGGACCGAACAGTGCCCGGCGCGGCTCGGCCGCGGGGCCTTCCATCGCCCGGTACGGCCGCGGGACGGTTCAGCGCTCGGTGCGGTCGGCTGCGGGGCCTTCCATCGCCCGGTGCGGCTCGGCCGCGGAACGGTTCAGTGCCCGGCGCGGCCGCGGGGCCTTCCATCGCCCGGCGCTGCTCGGCCGCGGGACTTAACATTGCCGGCGCGGCTCGGCCGTGGGACGTTTCAGTGCCCGGTGCGGCTCGGCCGCGGGGCTTTCCATCCCCTTGCGGGGGCTGTGCGTGTCGGTCGCCTCGGTAGGGGTCGAGCTGCCTGTCCGTGGGCGTGGGGGGAAGAGAGTGGAAGTTTTGTTGCCTTCCATCACAGTGAGGGGGTGTTTGGAGTCACTGTGATGGATGTTTGTGTTGGGGTCGTGTGTCCTGTGTTCTTTTCTTTTTTGCTGTGTTTTGTGACTGCTGAAATTTCGTTCGGTAGTAATACCGAATGACAATAAAGTTCTGTTATGTTATGTTATGTATCAACTGTCCATTTCCCTCCGCAGATGCTGCCTGGCCTGCTGAGTTACTCCAGCAAGTTTTTTTTGCTCGTTTTTTTCGATTTATGATCTCTGCTAAAGTTGAACACATGTAAATAAATTATCATGGCGCTCCGCCTTTGAGTTTAATGTTGTATTTTAATAAATGTTTAACCTGTGTGTAGCATGAATGCAGCAAAGGGTGACTTTTTTTTAATAGCACCCCTGGATTTCTTTGAAAAATAACTTTTTTGTTTATTTGGCTAAGTTTGGGAAGCAGTTCAATAGATAGAAGCAGTTCAATAGATATGCCAACAATAAAATACAATTTAATTTGTTATGCTTCCACTTAACATATAATGCTACTCGTTTGTGTTTCTTAAAATCACAGCTAAAAAAACTTTCCTCACGCAAGTTTTTAAACTTTTTAAAAATGCATGATCGATAAAATCCACAAATTGGACAAGCTCTGATTTTTATTTAAAAGCACATCATTGTACCATCCATAGGTGGGGTAGAAACGGCATGTTTCAAGCTTATATTCTGCAGAAAAAATAAACAAAATATTTCAAATTCCATTACAACTTTACATGTCAATTTTTATTAAGAACACAATTTTACAGAACTTTTTTTTCTGTGTTATCAGTAGATTATGACAATTTTTGCACTACTTTTAGATAAGAAACCACCGCAGTGAACTGATCCTAATCAGGATCAGATAGAACTATATCCTGATCCAGTGGAGCTTCTGAATATAACAGGATACTTCAGCTGTGATAGTGATGCCAGCTGCAACACAGATGTCAAGTGCAACCTCATTAAAAAGCTGTGTTAACCAAAACAATAATAGACAATAGATAATAGACAATAGGTGCAGGAATAGGCCATTCGGCTCTTCGAGCCAGCACCACCATTCAATGTGATCATGGCTGATCATTCTGAATCAGTACCCCGTTCCTGCCCTCTCCCCGTACCCCCTGACTCCCCCAACATTGAGAACATGTTCCCTGCCTCTAACGTGTCCAACCCCTTAATAATCTTATATGTTTCGATAAGATCCCCACTCATCCTTCTAAATTCCAGTGTATACAAGTGTATACAAGCCTAGCCGCTTCCAGTGTACAAAAGTATGTATGTATAGGAAGGAACTGCAGATGCTGGTTTACACCGACGACAGACACAAAATGGTAGAGTAACTCAGCAGGACAGGCTCTGGAGAGAAGGAATGGGTGATGTTTTGGGTCTGAAATGCCACCTATTTCTTCTCTCCAGATTTGCTGCCTGTCCCGCTGAGTTAACTCAAGTAGTTAGTCTATTACAAACCCACTGATTACCACCACAATCTAGACTACACTTCTTCCCATCCTGCCTCCTGCAAAGACTCTATCCCCTAATCTCAATTTCTCCGTCTACGCCGCATCTGCGCCCAAGATGAGATGTTCCATATCAGGACATACGAGATCTCCTCATTTAGTGAACGAGGATTCCCCTCTTCAATCACAGATGAGGGCCTCACACAGGTCTCCTCGATATACCGCAGCACTGCTCTTGTTCCCCCTCCCCCAGTCGCAACAGGGACAGAGTCCTCCTAGTCCTCACCTTTCACCCCGTCAGCCGTCACAAAGAGCACATAATCCTCTGATATTTTTGCCACCTCTAACGGGATCCCACCACTAGTCACATCTTCCCATCGCATTTAACTTATGATCGCTGTCAACTAAGTGGACAATGGAGTAGACAAAATGTTCAGAAACGTTGTTATAATAGGATGGATATTTATTTAAAGACATACAGAACTATCGTCATTTTTTTCTTAAAACAGTGAGGGGGGGGGGGGGTGCTCCCTGGTGTACAACACAATCAAATCTTTGGCTTAACACAAGTTTTCTCCATGAAAATTTAACAAAAAATATTTTGTGAGATAGCCATTTGCCAATTTGAAAAGTAAATAAACAGCAGGTTTATGAAGATGCTATGAGGTTGCAGGGTGACTTGGACAGGTTGTGTGAGTGGGCGGATGCATGGCAGATGCAGTTTAATGTGGATAAGTGTGAGGTTATCCACTTTGGTGGTAGGAATAGGAAGGCAGAGTATTATCTGAAGGGGCGCTGGCTAGCGAGGCTGGAGGGGGATCCACCGCCGGGGATGTGCACACATTCTCGGTGTCCGAGCATGAGGTGAGGTGGGCTCTGACGCGTGTGAACACGAGGAAAGCTGGAGGCCCAGATGGTATATCTGGGCGAGTACTAAAGTCTTGTGCTACTCAGCTTGCTCCAGTGCTCACCACAATATTCAACCTCTCCTTGGCAAAGTCCGTGGTCCCTGCATGCTTCAAAAGATCCATCATTGTACCGGTGCCAAAGAATGCCTCTCCAGCGTGTTTAAATGACTACCGACCGGTGGCCCTCACCTCGGTTGTCATGAAATGCTTGGAGAGGCTAGTCAAGAAGCACATCTGCGCCCACCTTCCTCGCAACATGGACCCACTACAGTTCGCATACCGTCCGAACAGGTCCACGGATGATGCGGTCTCCCAGGTTCTACACACCGCTCTCTCTCATCTGGACAGCCAGGGGGGCTATGTGAGGATGCTGTTCATTGACTTTAGTTCAGCATTCAACACAATAGTCCCCAGCAGACTGGTTGAGAAGCTGCTGGAACTGGGGCTTAGCACCCCTCTGTGTGCCTGGGTCCTGGACTTTCTCACTGCCAGGCCCCAAGTGGTCAGGATGGGGGAACACACATCTAGCTCCCTCACCCTGAACATAGGATCCCCCCAGGGCTGCGTCCTTAGCCCCCTATTGTACTCCCTGTACACACATGACTGTAGGGCCAGGTTCAGCTCAAACTCCATCATCAAGTTTGCTGATGACACTGTGGTGGTGGGCCGGATCTCCAACAACGATGAGAAGGCCTACCGGGAGGAGGTGGCTGATCTGGCACTCTGGTGTCAGGACAATAGCCTCCTCTGGAATGTCACTAAAACAAAGGAGCTGATTGTGGACTTCAGAAGGGCTAAACATCCAAGGACGTACACGCCACTGGAGATAAATGGGTCTATTGTGGATAGGGTGAGCAGTTTCAAATACTTGGGAGTCCGCATCGCAGAGGATCTGACGTGGGCAACGCACATTGCCGCACTGGTGGGTAAGGCTAAGCAGCGCCTTTACCACCTTAGACAACTGAGGAAATTCAGAGTGTCGCAGAGGATCCTTCATTGCTTCTACTCTGGGGCTGTAGAGAGCATCCTGTCCGGCAACATTACAGTCTGGTTTGGGAACAGCTCTGCCCAGGACAGGATGGCCCTGCAGAGAGTAGTGCGTTCGGCAGAACGCACCATGGGAACTACACTCGTCCCCCTGCAGGACCTATACATCAGGAGGTGCAGATCCAGAGCAAGCAAGATCATGAGGGACCCCTGCCACCCCAGTAACGGACTGTTCCAGATGCTACGGTCAGGCAAACGCCTCCGCTGTCACGCTGTGAAAACGGAGAGGATGAGACGGAGCTTCTTCCCACAGGCCATCAGGACTGTCAACTTTGATAACCCCAGAGACTAAATTTTTGTCGACACTTTTTGGTGCTATGTTTAGTAACTTATTAACTTTATTTATTGTAACTGTAATTATTTTTGTGCACAACCCGCAGGCATTGCCACTTTCATTTCACTGCACATCGAGTATGTGTATGTGACAAATAAATTTGACTTGACTTGACTTGACTTGAAGTTAGGAACAGGGGACTTACAACGAGATCTGGGTGTCCTAGTGCATCAGTCACTGAAAGGAAGCATGCAGGTAGTGAAGAAGCCAATGGAATGTTGGCCTTCATAACAAGAGGAGTTGAGTATAGGAGCAAAGAGGTCCTTCTGCAGTTGTACAGGGCCCTAGTGAGACCGCACCTGGAGTACTGTGTGCAGTTTTGATCTCCAAATTTGAGGAAGGATATTCTTGCTATTGAGGGCGTGCAGCATAGGTTTACTAGGTTAATTCCCGGAATGGCGGGACTATCATATGTTGAAAGACTGGAGCGACTAGGCTTGTATGCACTGGAATTTAGAAGGATGAGAGGAGATCTTATCGAAACGTATAAGATTATTAAGGGGTTGGACACGTTAGAGGCAGGAAACATGTTCAGTCTGAAGAAGGGTCTCGACCCGAAACGTCACCCATTCCTTCTCTCCCGAAATGCTGCCTGACCTGCTGAGTTACTCCAGCATTTTGTGAATAAATCAACATGTTCCCAATGTTGGGGGAGTCCCATTGGGGGAGTCCAGAACAAGGGGCCACAGTTTAAGAATAAGGGGTAGGCCATTTAGAACTGAGATGAGGAAAAACTTTTTCAGTCAGAGAGTTGTGAATCTGTGGAATTCTCTGCCTCAGAAGGCAGTGGAGGCCAATTCTCTGAATGCATTCAAGAGAGAGCTAGATAGAGCTCTTAAGGATAGCGGAGTCAGGGGGTACGGGGAGAAGGCAGGAACGGGGTACTGATTGAGAATGATCAGCCATGATCACATTGAATGGTGGTGCTGGCTCGAAGGGCCGAATGGCCTCCTCCTGCACCTATTGTCTATTGTCTAAGATGAGGAAATACTTTTTCACCCAAAGTTGTGAATCTGTGGAATTCTTTGCCACAGAAGGCAGTGGAGGCCAATTCATTGGATTTTTTCAAGAGATTTAGCTCTTAGAGCGAAAGGAATCAAGGGATATTGGGAAAAAACAGGAACGTGGTACTGATTTTAGATGATGAGCCATGATCATATTGAATGGCGGTGCTGACTGGAAAGGCTGAATGGCCTACTCCTACACCTATTTTTCTATGTTTCTATCATTATTGGTTCTTGAAGCTTAACCACAGTATTTCCACATACCTTGACTAAAGTTGCAGTTTGAGAAATCCTAATTTTAAATAGCAAGGCACTGATGAAAGAGTCAGCAAATGTGGCAGGGTCTTGAGATATTCTGGGATACGTGGCCAAATATACAGAGAACATAATAAGCCACTTTGACTGATATGCTGAAGGGCCGATTTAACACAAATCTACATCACTGATGTCTGAAGAAGGGTCTCGACCCAAAACCTCACCCATTTCTTCTCTCCAGAAATGCTGCCTGTCCCACTGAGTTACTCCAGCGTTTTGTGTCCATCAAGACTTACAAAGATGCATTGATACTCTGAGCCAGGAAACACAAATGATTTAAGAATACCATAGACAATAGATGATTGGGTTGTAATTAGGTGTGAAAATAGGCATTCAAGAGAGAGATAGATAGAGCTCTTAAGGATAGCAGAGTCAGGGGGTATGGGGAGAAGGCAGGAACGGGGTACTCATTGAGAATGATCAGCCATGATCACATTGAATGGTGGTGCTGGCTCGAAGGGCCGAATGGCCTACTCCTGCACCTATTGTCTATTGAAATGTATTAGATGGCTGGGAATCAACTACTAAAGCGCTCAAGGTATCAGGAGCACAATGCATTTGAAAATTAAGGTAACTGGCACCACTATAACATGAACCTACCTAAAGTGGCCTTTTGTCTGAACTTATGTATACGACCATGAAGGCTTCAGAAAAGCGGCCTAAGCACCGGGCATCACCAAAAGTGGTTATGCTCATGTCTGATGGGCTGCCAATCACTTGGTGAACCATCTCATCATTCTATAAAATGAATTTCGATTCTCTGGGAGAATCTAACCTCCCCCACAAAATGCATTATGCTTCTGGTCCCCCTATGCATGCTTGCAGTGGTGAAACAAAAGACCCTTTGCAGATACTGTTCCAGTCTCTGAGTGGTTCTTCATCCACAATATAGCTGAAATGAGCTCTTGGGTATTTAGCCACTGCTTTCAAGAAACTTTTCAGTTGTCGCACAAAGATAACTATTTATATATTCAAATATAATGGCAAGGAACTTGCTGCAATCTGCACCACATTGTGTCAGAGCACTTCATTATATTTGTTATTCTTAAATTAAGAATATCAGTTAAAAACTTCATCAAAATCATCTATCATCTAGACCAAAGACACAAACAAGTACACACATGCAACGCTCACCTCACCATGAAATCACATCCAAGCAAATCCCACACTTTCAGCACTGACTCAACAACATTCTTGTAATGACAAAAGGACACAAAGTGCTGGAATAACTCAGTAGGTTAGGCAGCAACGTTGGAGAACATGGATAGGTGACATTTCAGATCAAGATCCTCCAAATCTGAAGAAGGGTCTCGACCTTGACATGACCATTGGATGGCGCTACCACAGTGGCTGCCTCGCCAACAGTCTGTCTGTCCATTCTACTGCTTTTATTATTTTAAGTAAGTGTTAAAAGTATGTTTTAGTGTTTTTTGGTTTGTTTTATGTGGGGGGGTGGGGGGGGGGGGGAGGAATTGGGGGAAACTTTTTTTCAATCTCTTACCTCAACAGAGATACGATTTTTCTCTGTATCGTATCTCCGTCCCCTCTGCGGCCTAACATCGAGGAGTTGGCCTTTCCTGGAGACCGGCCTGGCACTTCAAGCCACTGGCGCGGCATTTAACATCGTGGAGCTGCGCTCCTTTGCCAAGGATCGCCTGTAGAGAGCTCCAACCGCAGGGCCTGTGGACTTTAACATCTCTGGTAAGAAGAGGCCGACTCGGGAGCTCTATGCTGCGGAGAGTGTTTCAACCGTCCCGATGCGGGGAGTTTCGATCATCCCGAAGCAAGGGCTTCGGGCATCGGACCATCGGCTGCAGCGACTACGGATGGTTCAACAGCCCCGACCGCGAGTCAACAAAGAGGAAGATGACTGAACTTTATTACCTTCGATCACAGTGAGAAATATGGAATTCGCTGTGGTGGATGTTTATGTTAAATTTTACTTTATGTGGCTATGTGTCTTGTTGCTTTTCACTTAGTATGGCTGTATGGTAACTCAAATTTCACTGTACCTTAACTCGTACATGTGACAATAAATTAATCTTGAAATCTTGATCTTGAAATCTTCTTGATCGGAAAGAGTCTGAAGAAGGGCCATGCCACCTATCCTGTTCTCCAGATATGCTGCCTAACTTTCTCAGTTACACCAGCATTTTGTGTCCTTTTGTGTATTAACCAGCATCTGCAGTTCTTTGTTTCTGCTTCTTGCAATGACAACGTTGCTGCACTTTTTAGTTTATTGTACTCAGGCAGAACAGCAAACCACAAAACAAAACACAATGTTCTCATTTATCATTATAATTTATACAATCTTAATTTAAATTAGTAGCAAGTGATCAACACACAAGAATCGAAGCACTACAAACTTTTAATTCCACCCACAGCAAAATGTTCTAAATCCACATACTGAAAATTGTGTATCATTCAATGTATGCAGTAGTTTTAAACAGCATATTTTTCATCAGGGAAATATGAAAATGTTTTCTTTCCTCATCCTTAAAAATACACAACAAGAAATGAACCTGAAATGCCACTGAACTCTGTCACTTACCATGATTTTGGCTCTCCAAAATGCAGGTAGTTAATGCTGTACAGATCCATATCTTCCGTGTGCCAAGCAAAAGTAGTTTTCCACATTCCAAAGTACAAATATGGTGTGTTCACGCCTTCAATAGCTATCCCACTTTCCTCTGCCACCACATCCAAGATTGTATTCAGACGACTGATATTCCACTCACCGACATCCTAGAAGAATAACACTTGAAATTAATCATGGGGATCGATAAACATAGAGTGCGCTCAGGTGCTGAAAAACAGAAGTGACATTGAAACACTAATCAGTCAAAAAAAAAATTACATTAGTTTGTTGTCTTTTGGCAGAGCCAAGAAACACAATCAATTCCATAAAAAACGAATTCCTTTGTGCAACTTCATCCAGTTACAAATTGAGCCAAACACCAAAGGTAGCTTGGAGTAGAACAGTCCCTCTCTTTTTTTTAGAGATACAGCGCGGAAACGGGCCCTTCAGCCCACCGACCCCACGCCAACCAGTGATCCCCGCACATTAACACTATCCTACACACACTAGGGATACTTTACATTTATACCAAGCCAATTAACCTACAAACATGTACATCTCATACACAGTGTTCAAATCAATGCAAGAGATTAATTGCATTGGTAACAGTTTCCTATCAACATGCAGCAGGAAATCAAATTTACATAAGAGAGTAGCAACACAGAACTGCAGATGCTGGTTTATTTTTTTTAAAAGACACAAAGTGCTGGAGTAATTCAGCAGGTCAGGCAGCATCTCTAGAGAACGTAGATAGGTAATGTTTCTGGGTTTTATTTTTAATGTCACCTGTATATGTTCTTCAGGGATGCTGCCTGATCTGCTGAGTTACTCCCGTACTTTGTGTCTTTTTTACAAAAAAGATACAGGAGGAGGAAGAGGAGGAGCGCTGGGGAAAGAGGAGAGAGGGGAGTGTGGGGGGGAAAGAGGGACTATTAAGGTTAGCGAAGTCAGAGAGATCCGAGGGGCTAGTTTGTGGATGGCTCAGAGGCAGGTTCGGGAGGTAGATTCAGAAGTTCAGAGGAGATGACAAGGAGCATCATGATGTCCAGGGATTCAACTGGGAAAGTCAAAAGGGAAGATTGTACGATGGTAGAAAAAGGAAATGGTGATCAATATCAATATCCAACAACACAGTAATAAAGGTTACGTACTTGACGCCTGGACTGAAGCAGAGTTGAAAAGTGAAATTTGAAGACTGCATTGTTTGCTCTTAATATGTTGACAATTTTAAAAAACATATTTTAAACATATCTGCCAACTGAACACAGACATTTGTAATTTAGTAAATTAAGTGGAAAATAGATCCAGCAGCAAATTGCACTGCAATTCTTTTTCAATAAGGTTGATGTGTGAGCAGTAAATCCTCCTCTAAAGTGCACATTAACCTTAATTGAATCCAAGGTAATTCCTCAGAATGTCAACATTTCAGAGGCAACACAAAAACAATAGGCGGAAAAAAATATATTTCAAAATATAATTCAATCAAATGCTGGACGACATGAATGTATAAAAAATTTAAGGTGAAACTTGACATTTTGATATAGTTTGATTTAGCTATAACATCATGATAATATTGATAGGACAAGTAGGCCTTATGACAATTTGAACTGGCTGTCATGTTTATCACGAGATGGTCTGATCTCCTACCTTGGCTTCATTTTCCTACGTTATCCCCATACCTTGATTTGCTTAATGTCTAGGAATCTCTCTCTATTTTGCTTCTATAATCATCCAAGGTAAACAATTCCAAAGAGTTACCATCTAAATAAAAGAAAATTCTCCTATCTCAGTCCTAAATGGCCCTTCTTAATTGGAGACTATAGTTCTTGATTCTCGGCTCCCTAACACTCGGGAACATCTTTCCTGTCACCTTTCTGTTGCATACTGTAAGAATAGTCCAAGAAAATTGGGTGCCCAGTCCATCATGGGTCCTGACCTCCCCACCATCGAAGGGACCGACAGGCATTGAAACCTCAAACAGACAGCCAGCATCAGAGACCCACACAACACTGGCCACGCAGTCATTTCTCTCCTGCCATCGGGAAGGTATAGGAGCTTGAAAATTGTAACATCCAGATTCAGGAGCAGCTTCTTCCCAACAATCATCAGGCTATTAAACACTATAACCTCCAACTAAACTCCAAACTACATAGACTTGGTGGTTTTGATGTCTTTGCAGTATTATTGCTTATTTGTTGTGCTGTTGCAAGTAAGAATTTTTGTTTCCGGACTTTTGTTCTGCTTCAGAACTTTTGACAATAAAACACTATTGAATGTTCAAAGTTTGAATGAGATCACCTCTTTCTTCTCAACTGGAGTGAATACAGGCTTATTCCACGCACACTCTCATTTGTCAAATTCACTTTAAAAAAATCATATTCTTTTAAATAAGCAGGCAAAATCTACACACTGTTCTCAAGAATGGTGTTGCCAACACGTTATATAATCAACCCTCTCTCCTGAAATCCAGAAATAAGGGGACAAAATCTGCACACTGCACTCCAGGGCAGTCTTACTAACCAGCACACGTTTTAATCAACTTTCTATGAAATACAGAAAACTCCTGTCATCTAGCAAAACCACCAGTGTTAAGTATCTGCTGGAACAGCATCTTTGCCTTTGATATTGAGGTGGCTCAATGGCAACATTCATTTTGTATTAAGAGGTTTAAGAAAAAAATAAATCTTGGTAAATTCGTACTAGTAAATAAATTAAGCAATGGATTTGAACAAGGTATATTCATCATCTACAAAGAGTGTTAAAAGTTAAATTTATCTTTACATTTTAATGATAATTAGCAATTACAACAGACAATGATGTAAAAAGAACTGGCAATAACTTCAGCATAAAATAAAATTATGGTGTTTTTGCAAAACTGCACATATACCAGTAGAGGGCACTCCAAGCAAACACCTCAGGTCTACAATTTTTGCACATCATATATTTTTTCAGCTTTAAACACTTTTGAGCCAATAAAGATTAAAGTGATTTAAAAAAAGACCAAGAACACTACTTTCTGTAATTAAAAATCACAAAATAAATTTAACAGTCACTCAAAACAGTTATTTCTTCAAAGATGCAAACAATTATGGGTTTGTCAATAGACATGGAATATTGAGGTCAAGTTGAATTTATTGTCCTCTGGAGTACGGTGAAGTAGAAGTACAACGAAAATCATGCTTATAGCAGCATGCATAAACATAGATAAACACCTAAAACCAAATTACATATGTTATGCAAGACAGTGAAAAGAAAAAAAACTGTAAAAACAAGACATTAGTGCAAAATTTAGAGTTTAGTTTAGAGATACAGTGCGGAAACACTGCCCTTCGGCCCATGGAATCCGCACCGACCAACAATCACCCATACCATAGTTTTATGTTATCCCTGTTTTGCATCCTACACAGTCTTTGTGAGCTGACGGGATCGCTGTGGAAGAGTTATCAGAATCACACGGTGATGAGCTTACAAATGCAGACATACAGTGCCCTCCATAATGTTTGAGACAAAGACCCCATCATTTATTTATTTGCCACTATACTCCACAATTTGAAATTTGGAATAGAAAAAAAAATCACATGTGATTAAAGTGCACATTGTCAGATTTTAATAAAGGCCATTTTTATACATTTTGGTTTCACCATGTAGAAATTACAGCAAAAATTACATAGTTCCCCCATTTCAGGGCACCCTAATGTTTGGGACACAGCAATGTCATGTAAATGAAAGAAGTCATGTTTAGTATTTTGTTGCATATCCTTTGCATGTAATGACTGCTTGAAGTCTGCGATTCATGGACATCACCAGTTGCTGGGTGTCTTCTCTGGTGATGCTCTGCCAGGCCTGTATTGCAGCCATCTTTAGCTTATGCTTGTTTTGGGGGTTAGTCCCCTTCAGTTTTATCTTTGTCTTGCTGTCGAATGAACTGCCGGCCAGTGAGTTTTGAGGCATTTGTTTGAACCTGAGCAGATAGGATGTGCCTATACACTTTAGAATTCATAATGCTACTACCATCAGCAGTTGTTTCATCAATGAAGATAAGTGAGCCAGTACCTTCAGCAGCCATACATGCGCAGGCCATAACACCCCTACCACCGTGTTTCACAGATAAGGTGGTATACTTTGGATCTTGGGCAGTTCCTTCTGTCCTCCATACTCTGCTCTTGCTATCACTTTGATATGTTAATTTTCGTCTCATCTGTCCACGAAGCCTTTTTCTAGAACTCTGGTTGCTCTTTTAAGTATTTCTTGGCAAACTGTAACCTGGACTTCCTATTTTTGCAGCTAACCAGTGGTTTGCATCTTGCAGTGTAGACTCTGTATTTCAGTTCATGAAGTCTTCTGTGGACAGTGGTCATTGACAAACCCACACCTGACTCCTGAAGAGTGTTTCTGATCTGTTGGACAGGTGTTTGGGGATTTTTCTTTATTATAGAGAGAATTCTTCTGTCATCAGCTGTGGAGGTCTTCCTTGGCCTGCCAGTCCCTTTGCGATGAGTAAGCTCACCAGTGCTCTCTTGTTTCTTAATGATGTTCCAAACAGTCAAGTCAGGTCAAGTTTATTTGTCACATACACATACAAGATGTGCAGTGAAATGAAAGGTGAGCTTGTTGGGTCAGAAAAATAAGCAATGCAGCTGATCAAATAGTCTCACAAATTGTTTGATGTGAGGGTAAAGGAGGCAGCAGAAAGAACTTTAAAAGGTAGAGAAAAGCAGCTAGAGATTACCATCAGAAACATGATGAGCCTCATAACATGGCATAGCTTTTACTAAAAATGATCAGAAAATTGCTCTAGGTGGCTTTGGTGCTTTAGATATAGTGGTGATTAATTAAGACTGATATATCCTGTCAAGACTATATTTCTTGGAGTTAAGGAAGCTGAGATAAGGTCTGTTGTGTGGAAACAGCCAGATTAAAAGAGTAATAGTTTTAATGGGAACTAGTGCATCAGGATTAGTACAAGTGTAGGAAGGAACTGCAGAAGCTGGTTTAAACTGAAGATAGACACAAAAAGCTGGAGTACTCAGCGGGACAGGCAGAGATGTTGCCTGTCCCGCTGAGTTACTCCAGCTTTTTGTGTCTATTTTAGGATTAGTACAAGGATGTGATCAATTAGTTTTGTAGCTAGTGTTGTTGCTAATCAAAGACCAAAAATTAGAAAGTTTGAAAATAATACAGGACACAATTCTTCCCACCGATGAATAAGGAAATGTCACTGGAAGGTAGAATAATGAAACAGGTGGATTATAATGCATGGGAATGATCAAGAAATGGGCTGAACCGTAAATGAGTTAATGAATTGAAAGAGTCAGATAAGATGCCAAGATCAAATGAATTATTTGAGATGTTTGCACTGAGTGACAGAGTTTAGGAATGAGGATAATGAGCTCATGAAAAAAAGAACACTATGAAATGCGACAGACGCAATTGTCAAGTATGAGAAGCCACTTTATATGGAAGCACCAGGAGAGAAGGTACCTTTGAGAAAAAATAAATTACTTCTTGTACATGGGTGTTATGGTCACACAAGTACATTTTCACAGAGAGCCATTCTCAGCTAATCTTTTTTTTAAACTTAAAGTAAAACTAAACATAGAATATACAATATTATCAATCTTTTTTTTTTAAATCGAAGGATAATGTAATTGATTGATGTTTTACTCAAGCTTCCTTGACAATACAAAATAAATAAAACAGGTGATAAATTTTCCGAGCGTAAAGGTAATTTGGATTAGACTAAGTAAACTTACTCGATTTCTTGAATTTCCAATATGCATGGTGGAATAACCAGACTTACATAATTCAACAAAAGAGACATTAAATATGTGCATACTACCTAGACAAGCGATATACATATTGGGCATTTGTATTTGACATTTTGCATTCTTTGGTGGGTTATTAGTTCATAGATTGCATTGTCACAGGTCAGAGAGCAAGATACGAACCTCATCTGCGGAGAGCAGATGAAGTCCCATCGTGGAGCACCTCAGAATACCTGAATTTCTTTCCCCCATGGATTGTCACTCAACAAAAGCTTCATTCAATATTTAGGATTCACAACCCACATACTGAAGATAAAAAAAACAGAATAGGCTGGAACATGCTCTCCAGGTACAATTTGCCATTTTGTGATGCGCTGTGGTTAAGACTAAACTCCTTTCAGCACAAATGAGACAGATGCCAAATGTACAAGTACTCTGTCACCAGAGTATTTATTATCTGATAACCTAATTACTTACCTCATCATAGAGGCTGCCACTGACATCTGCTCCATAGATTGGTGCTACAAAGATCAAATTTTTCCAGTATTTGCGTTCAAGATCTTCATAATCGAGGTATCGCGGAGTACAATATCTGCTTCAAAATAAATTATACTCAGAAAAGCATCTTAAAACTATAAAAGTACAGAATCGACATATTCTCATATCAGAACACGAGCTTGAACCTCAATCAAATCAGGCATTACCATCATAAGAAATTGACTGGAGTAGGAAAAACACTTATTTTGTTGCAGTTCCCTTCCCGCTCATATAGGGGAGGTAGAGATTAAGGGAGAAGGAGGATTAAATCAGTTTTTCTTCCAACTGCTTGGATGAGAAAATACCCCAGGCAATTTCTTTATTGTGGCATAATTGCACTGGTACAAGAACTGCAGGTCAGTACAAAAGCTGCAACCGAGATAAGGTAAAAAATGCTAGAAATACTCAGTAGATTAAGCAGGTCTCAGGTCAAAAATCTTTCACCTGGAAGAACTAATAAAGTTTGATCATTGTGTGTTATTTGGCTTTTGGAGTAAAATCTGAAAGATTGTTTTTGATTTTGTTTCAGCCTTCCCACCATGTGGCTGCAATAGAGGTGCTGGCAAAGTATCAGAATCAATTTTAATCTGGATGATTGAAGAAGTAAAAGCAATTGCACCAGGCACTATCCTTACTTTGTACATTGGAGAAAATGTATATTACTTAAGATCCTTTCAATTGCAAAATACAATTGGGCAATTTTATGCAGTTTCCAGAATCAGACACAAGGAACGGCAGGTGCTGGTTTACAAAAAAAGACACTAGGTGTTGGAGTGAGCGCTAAGAACGGTTCAGGCAGCATCTCTGGAGAACATGGATAGGTGACGTTTTGAGGAATGATTGTGGTGGGGAGAGAAAGCTGGAAGAGAGGTGGGGATAGTACAAAGTCCAGCAAGTGATAAGCTGGATTCAGGTGAGTTTTTTGTAATTCTGTTTCAAATATAAAACTATTTTATGAAACCAAACATGGATTATCATTATGCCATTGAAACCCATTTAGAGCCCACTAGGATTCACTTACAACAGTAACTTAAATGAGGACCCCAGGAATAACAAACAAACCTTTGCTGACAACATAAATAAAAAAAGATGTATCATGGATATCTGCTATGGGTTAGACTTTAATCTATCAATCATTTTGTTTTCTTATCAAAACAAGAGTTTATGTTCAAAAAACAATGACGTTTCTAAAAGCAAACAGCTTTAATAAAAAGTAAAATCCAATAATTAAAACTAGAGCCAGGAATATTATTGGAGCAGAGACCAGCCACCTACCTACCTGCTAAACCCATTCTTACTTTGGACCAAATGCCCAACTGCAAATGGGACAGAGGCCGATTTCAAACCGAGTGGAAAAACTCAAAAATTGTGTGGAATTTTTGCAAATGCCTCTAACATTCATAAAGTACTAAAAATTAAATATTCTATTAAATTAAAATAATAAAAAGTAAATAAATAAATTAAGAGAAAATTAAAATGCTTAAAATTAAGTTCATTGAATTAATTCAATTATATCAAAACAATGTACCCTGCCTGAAACGATATTCTCTCTAAAAGCCATTCCTCTTCCCTGAAATGAAGAGTTGCTGAACTGCCTCAGATTTTCCCTCAAGTAATTGCTGGAAGTTGGAACTCTGTAGACCACAGTGCATTAATCGTAGTGATCAGCTGTCTACAGCTGTCTGCAGTGAAAGTTTTTTCACTGTACCTTGGTACAAATAGACTAAACTGAATAATGAACTTTGAGACTTCTGCACCTGCTGGTGTTCCAAACTTCCACATAGTTTTGGATAATAATGATGGCAGTTCCACTTGGAAATTTTGGTGCAATGATTTTTGCGACTAGGATTTCTGTCAAATGACCTGTCTTATGGCAAATGGCATGTAGATGGTGACAGCACACAAAAAGAACAATTTCTGACTGTTCCTTTGTAACAGTCTCTGCTTTGAATTTACTCTGGTGTTTGGTGAGAATTGACCAAATGATCTGGATCCATCTCAATTTGCTTATTGCCACACAGGCCAACAGCAAACACTAGCTCACTGGCTCTCCACTTTGCTCTGGACCATCGGAATAAGATGAACACATATGTCAAGCTGCTGTTTATCGACTGCAGATTGGCATGCAACACTATAATCCTCTTCAAACTCATTACCAAGCTCCAAGACCCAAGCCTCTGTATTTCCCCTTGCAACTGGATCTCTAACTTCCTCATCGGCAGATTTCAATTAGTGTGCATAAGTAACAACATCTCCTCCTCACTGACCACCAACAAAGACCCATCCCAAGGCTGTGTGCTTAACCTCCTGCTCTACTCACTTTACACCCGTATGGCTAAACACAGCTCCCATGCTATAAATTAATCAACCATCCTTGTTGTTAATTGAAACATGGGTGTAATAAGTGTACAGGAGAGTTAGAATGGGTTCGAGTGGTGTCGCAACAACAACCTCTCGTTCAATGTTAACAAGATCAAGGTATGTCTTGGTTCAGAAGGGGCAAGACAGAAGCCCGTTTTCATTGTTGGGTTGTCAGTGGAGAGTTAACAGCTTCAAATTCCTGGACATTACATTAGCAAAGGTAATTCATAACTCCACAATTGCTAAAATTCCACTTTTCAAGACAGGACACGAAAGATGCATAATTTAAGCAGACTGGTGTTTAAAGTACTTTGCTTTAAAATATAACTACTATAACATTTTATTTTAATGTTCTTAATAGTGAAGTGAAGATCCATGAAATAACATTCTCTCAATATTACACTTACTTATCATTATTGGCCAGATTTCGGAATTCCTTTACTGTCAACGGTTTTTTCTGTATGTTATACTGGGTAAAAAGACCAGACTGTCCCGTAACCATTTGTTGAATGGGAGCAGGAATAATCAAGTCATCAATGTTGTCGTAATTTCTTCTGGGTTTCCAATCCTTTGGAGGAATCACCTGAGCACAAAATTTCAAATCTCAGAAGATGCAAGTAATCCTTTATTTGGACAGAAAAATATTATTAAATCTTGTTATTCAAATTGTTACATATTGTGAATAATAAGAAAAATCTCTTAATTGCCTCACATACCATGGCAATTGAAGACATTTTTGCATAAATTAACTATAGTAACAAAGGATTTATTGAACATATCATAACATCTGCAAATCTACATACCCTTATTTTAATTCACAATTAGCTATATATATATTTGCATGGAGTAACTCAGTGGGACAGGCAGCATCTCTGGAGAGAAGGAATGGGTGACGTTTCGGGTCGAGACCCTTCTTCAGACTGGTTAGGGATAAGGGATACAAGAGATATAGATGGTGATGTGGAGAGATAAAGAACAATGAATGAAAGATATGCAAAAAAAGTAACAATGATAAAGGAAACAGGCCATTGTTAGCTGTTTGTAGGGTGAAAATGAGAAGCTAGTGTGACTTGTGTGGGGGAGGGATAGAGAGAGAGGGAATGCCAGGGCTACCTGAAGTGGGAGAAATCAATATCCATACCACTGGGCTGTAAGCTGCCCAAGCGAAATATGAGATGCTGTTCCTCCATTGTGTGTAGCCTCGCTCTGACAATGGAGGAGGCCGAGGACATAAAAATCTGTGTAGGAATGGGAAAGAGAATTAAAGTGTCCAGCAACCGGGAGATCAGGTAGGTTCAGGCATGCTGAGCGAAGGTGTTCCACGAAACGATCACCCAGTCTGCTTTTGGTCTCGCCCATGTATAAGAGTACACATCTTGAACAACGATACAGTAGATGAGGTCGGAGGAGGTGCAAGTGAACCTCTGCCTAACATGAAAGTACTGTCAGGGTCCCTGGACAGAGTCGAGGGAGGAGGTAGAGAGACAGGTGTTGCACCTTCTGCGGTTGTAGGGGAAGGTACCTGGGGAGGGCGTGGTTTGGGTGGGAAGGGATGAGTTAACCAGGGAGTTGCAGAGGGTACAGTCTCTGCGGAAGGCGGAAAGAGGCGGAGATGAGAAAATGTGGCTAGTGGTGGGATCCCGCTGGAGGTGGCAGAAATTTCAGAGGATTATGTGTTGTATGTGACAGCTGATGAGGTGGAAGGTAAGGACTAGGGGGACTCGGTCTCTGTTGCAACTAGGGGAGGGGGAGCAAGGGCCGAGCTGCTGGGTACCGAGGAGACAGAGCGAGGGCCTCATCTATGATAGGAGTGGGGAACCCCTGTTCCCTAAAGAACGAGGACATCTCAGATGTCCTAGAATGGACATGGACAAGGTGAGTCAGAATGAAATGCTGACGTTGAAACACCATCTCAATACTTTATTGAGTAAATGGGTTACAATGCAAAATGGTGTAAGATTTAATCTCTAGAAAATTAAATTAAAGAAAGTGGATTCTTGTAAAACCAACAATAAGGAGAGATATTCTACAACCGGCATGAGGGTGAAAAGCTAACAGTTGCGTTTTTACAATCCCAATATTTCTTTTAATGTTTATGGCAGGCTCCTCACAGCCAGACAGTGCAATGGCATTTCCATCTATCTATCTATTACTAAAAAGAGGAGAGAATTGGGGGGGGGGGGGGGGGGTGGGGGGAAGAGAGAGTGGGGGAAAGGGGAGGTGGGGGAGATAGAGTGGGGGTGGGGGAGGAGAGAGTGGCCTCAGTCACACCCTCTCCCCTTCCCTGCCCCCCATCTACTTTGTCTAGTATACATATCTATATACTAAAACTCTTGTTTGTTATCTTGTTTGTGACTGAACTTCAGCCAAAACGGTACGCGATAGCGCGACAATTTTAGGCCCACCTTACTCATCATTGTCACTTTAGTGATAATGCAAGTCGTTTTATTGAAATCAGTGTTATATTTTTTAAGTTATTCACATTTTTAAGTTTAAAAGGAGGGGAGGGGTGGGGAGGAGGGAGGGAGGGGGGAGTGGGGGAGAAGGGAGAGGGGAGGAGAGAGGGGATGGGGGGGAGGACAGGGTGCTGCACCAATGCAGGAGAGGTTTGGGCCCAACGGGTCCACTTGGTCTAGTATATTACTAAAACTCCCTGTCCATGTGTACGTGTGTTTGTGCACACCATAACTTTGGTGGTTTGCACAGCCAAAACGGTACACCATCGCGCCACAATTTTTGCACCACGTTACTCACCATTATCCTGGGCATATTATGTAACAACTCTCATTCAAATTGAAGCTACAGACATTGTAAAGTTTAAAAATTCACTTCCTAACCCATTTCCTGAAACTCCTCAGCTTATGACGTTACAATGCTCCAAGTTCAACTTCATTTGCTCCTCACTCGCCAAAACAAGATGGCCACCGGCAGTGCCGCCGCCCGCCCGCGCTCAGTCGTTCTCTCTCCCCTCTCCCCTCCCCTCCCCTCTCCTCCCTCCCGCCTCTCCCCATGCCTCTCGCCCGGCCCGGCAGAGACTCGCGCATCAGCCTGGTGCTGCTGAGAGATACCATTGTCTACGTGCAGGACAGACGGGTGAATGCCTGCCTGGTCAGCTTGGACCAGGAGAAGGCCTTCGACAGGATATCGCACACGTACGTGCTCTCCAAAATGGGCTTTGAGGAGGGAATCAGGAAGTGGATACAACTGCTCTACACCGATATCTGTAGTGCAGTCCAAATTAATGGGTGGGAATCAGACAGCTTCCCCGTCAGGTCTGGAGTCAGGCAGGGTTGCCCTCTCTCCCCTGTCTTGTTCGTCTGTTGCATTGAACCCTTTGCCGTATCCATCAGGAAGGATGCGAGCATAAGAGGAGTGACATTGCCAGGCAGTGGGGGCACTCAGGTCAAGGCCTCTCTGTACATGGACGATGTCGCCCGTAGACTGATTAGCGTCTGTGACCAGTTTGAGTTGGCCACGGGGGCCAGGGTAAACCGCAGGAAGAGCGAGGCCATGCTCTTTGGCAACTGGCCCGACCGATCTTCCATCCCCTTCACCATCAAGCCTGACTTCCTGAAGGTGCTGGGGATCTGGTTCGGGAAGGCTGAGGCATGTAACAAAAATTGGCTGGAGCGGATAGCCAAGGTGGGGAAGAAGCTGGAGCTGTGGAAGCAGCGCTCCCTCTCCATCACGGGAAAAAATCTGGTCATCAGGTGTGAGGTGCTCTCGGGGCTGCTGTACTTGGCGCAAGTGTGGCCCGTCCCTCCCTCCTACACCAAGGGGCTCACCCAGGCCGTCTTCCACTTCATCTGGGGGTCGGCGATGGACCGGGTGCGACGAGCCACAATGCACAAGTCGGCAGACAACGGGGGTAAAAGCGTGCCCAACGTCGCCCTCATCCTGATGGCCACCTTCGTGTGTGGCTGCATCAGGCGGAGCATAGAGCCAAGGCACGTGGGCACCAAATGCCACTACCTGCTGAGGTTCTACCTGTCCCCGGTGTTGCGAAGGATGGGCCTGGCGCAGATGCCACGCAATGTGCCAGTCAGCTGGACATTGCCGAACTATCTGTCGTTTGTGGAAAGGTTCTTCCGGACCAACACCTTTGACCACAAGTCCATCGGGCAGTGGTCAGCACGGAACGTCCTGCAGGCAATGCAGGGGAATGACTCCATTGATCCTGTGGCTTGGTTCCCAGAGCAGACTGCCCAGCTTGTCTGGCAAAATGCCTCATCGCCAGAACTAACCAACAAGCACCAAGACCTGGCTTGGCTGGCGGTGAGGGGAGCCCTCTCAGTCAGATCCTTCCTGCACCGCCGGAACCTCACTACCAGCGCACGCTGCCTTCGGGACGGCTGCTACGGAGAGACGGTGGCCCACCTCTTCACAGAGTGTGGATTTGCCAAGAGAGTCTGGAGAGGTCTGCAGGGGTCCCTGTCACGATTCATTCCGAGCAGCTCCGTCACAGAGGACTCTGTGATCTACGGACTGTTCCCAGGGACGCATTCGGAGACTGACATCGAGTGCTGCTGGAAGGTCATCAACTCGGTGAAAGACGCTCTTTGGTCTGCCCGAGCTTTGTTGGCCTCCCGGCAGAGCGAGATGTCCGTCAAGGAATGTTGCCGACTGGCCCACTGCAGATTGCAGGAGTACGTGCTGAGGGACGCACTGAAGCTTGGTGCAGCCAACGCCAAGGCCCTGTGGGGGAGGAGCACAGTCTAGGGTCCTTCCGCTGCTGGACATGGGGGGCAGGATGTGGTGGAGACGCCCCTCCAAATAAGGTAAATGTCTGTAAATGTAAGTAAATGTCTAAGTGAATGCCTGTATCGAATGTAACCTCCGGAAATGTCTGATGGGCTTGTTTAAAATAGATGTTTTGTAAATGATATTTATTACTTGAATAAAGTATTTTTTGATATAAAAAAGCATACTAGTTGCAGCTCTCCCACTCCCGCTGGCGTAATAAAGACTCTAATGTTTTACCACTTTATGGTATTGTTGTCTATCTATTAGAATCGAACTTTAACAGATGTTGCCAGGACTAGAGGACCCGACCTATAGGGAGAGGTTGGGCAGGTTAGGACTTTATTCCTTGGAGCACGGGAGGATGAGGGTGACCTTATCGAGGTGTATACGATCATGAAGGGAGTAGATAAATTAAATGCAGTCTTTTATTCAGAGTAGGAGAATGAAGAACCAGAGGACACAGGTTTAAGGTGGGAGGGAAAAGATTTAATAGGAGCAACTTTTTCTCACAGAATTTGGTAGGTATATGGAATGAGCTGCCAGAGGAGATATTTGAGCCAGGTACTGAAGAAGGGTCTCGACCCGAAACATCACCCATTCCTTCTCTCCTGAGATGCTGCCTGACCTGCTGAGTTACTCCAGCATTTTGTGAATAAATAACTACATTTAAAAGACATTTGGATATGTACATGGATAGGAAAGATTTAGAGAGATATGGCCCAAACGCAGGCAGGTGGGGCTAGTGTAGATGGGGCAACTGGTTCGGCATGGGCAGGTTTAACCCATGACTTTGTGTTCCTTCAGCATCCACTGAAAGTGCAGTCTGACAGCTTAAATTTAGGTGGGTTTGTTTATCGATAGTCCGTCAGTATTTTGTCAGAGGTCATGCAATTAGCAGGCAATTTCAAGAACTCCCTGTTTAACTATCACATGACAGCCTTCCAATGTGTCAGGTGAATCATGATATACCATCTTTGGGTGGGAAAAAGATTTACGGGTATTATTGTAAAAGAATGATTAGATTGGACAGCTGACTATGTGGGAACATTTATCTTTTCAAATGTTTAGAGATTTGCAGGGTTGCTCAGTCTGAGAATGCATTCACTGCATTCTGATCTAAGTAGATTGATGCAAGTGGCCGTCCAGATCTCAGTATTATAATTTTTTTTAATGTATTCCTGTGAAAAACATGAAACCAAGTGATTTTTCTTTTCAAAATAACCACCATTTTCAGTAACTCAAGTAGTTAATTATTCCATACTCAGTACAATGTGCACAAAATGCTGGAGTAACTCAGCAGGTCAGGCAGCATCTCAGGAGAGAACGAATGGGTGACATCTGAAGAAGGGTCTCGACCCGAAACGTCACCCATTCCTTCTCTCCTGAGATGCTGCCTGACCTGCTGAGTTACTCCAGCATTTTGTGAATAAATACCTTTGATTTGTACCAGCATCTGCAGTTATTTTCTTACAGTACAATGTGCAGGTATATACTGTTCTGAAATGAAAACATCATACATTCAATCCTCATAATTTTAGGGCATAGAACATAGAACATGACAGCACAGGAACAAGCCCTTCAACCCACAATATCTGTGCCGAACATGTCAAGACCAACTCCTATCTGCCTGTACATAATTCATATCACTCCCTCCTGAATATCTGTGTACCTATCCAAAAGTCTTTTAAATGCCACTATCGTCTCAGCCACCACCACCACCCCTGGCAGCGCGTTCCAGGCACCTGCCACTCTCTGTGTAAAAATACTTGACCTGCACATCCCCTTTAAATTTGCCCCTCTCACCTTAAACCTATGCCCTCTAGCATTTGATATTTTCCTCCTGGGTAAATGGTTCTGACTATCCACCCCATCTCATCCAAACTAATCGCTAAACTCCTGGACCTAGGAATCAGCACCCCCCTCTGCCACTGAATCCTTGAGTTACTCCAGCATTTTGTGAATAAATACCTCAAATACAAATAGAATTATTTAGAGTTTAGTGATACAACATGGAAACAAGCCCTTCGGCCCACCAAGTCCACGGCAAACATCGATCACCTATTCACACCAGTTCTATGTTATTCCACAGACCTGTTCTATGTTATTCCATTGTAGCAGGTACGCGATGGAGTCCAGCCAAAAACTAATCGGACACGGGTTGCGTGCACTAGACATGTTTATTCTCTCCAGTACAGCTCCCTACTACTCCCCCAGTCTCGGGCGTTGCCCGGCCTTAAATACCAACACCGGTACCGCCCCCGTGGCTGGCGCCTCCCACACCAAGACAACGTCCCCTAGAGCCGATGGTTCGTTGTGTCCTGGGGTTGCCACCAGGTGTCACCACATGACCCCCCCCCCCCCCCCCCCCCAGAACCAGAGGCACCGAACCGCACGGGACGCCGAACGAGGCGGCCCGATCACGTAGATACAATCCCACACCCTGGAGGCTTGCTCGGTTCGGAAGAAACTCCGGGAGTCCGGGACGGCGGACGCCCGCGACGGGGCGGTTGAGCCACATAGACTGGCTCGCTCAGGTCCAAGTGGGCCGGTTTCAAACGAGCCACAGACACAGTTTTGCGCCGGCCTCCCATGTCCAAATCAAATGTAGTAGTCCCGTACCGCAGCACGCGAAAGGGACCTTCATACGGGCGCTGCAAGGGCGACCTGTGGGACTCATCAGTGCCTGTGGCACATGGGAAGGGGCCACTCCATGACGCGACATTGGGATGGGAGACAATACGCCGACCTTCTCCCGCAAGCGGATCAGCACCGATGACGGGATTTCCTGGGACCCATCAGCAGCAGCAGCAGGGACAAACTCCCCGGGGACGGTTAGCAGAGCACCATATACCAACTCCGCAGAGGAAGATGACAGATCCTCCTTAGGGGGCGTCCGAATCCCCAACAGGACCCATGGCAACTCGTCCATCCACCCCGGGCCCATGAGACGAGCCTTCAAGGCGGCCTTCAGACAGCGGTGGAAACGCTCCACCAACACATTTGACTGGGGATGGTATGCTGTCGAGTGGTAGAGCCGCATCCCCAACAGGCGGGCCATGGCGGACCACAGTTCAGACGTGAACTGGGCGCCCCGGTCGGACGTGATGTGAAGAGGAACGCCAAAGCGGGCAATCCAAGTTGCCACCAGGGCACGAGCGCACGACTGAGTTGAAGTGTCCGTGAGCGGGATGGCCTCCGGCCACCGCGTAAAACGGTCAACCACCGTCAGCAGGTGTGAAACACCCTGGGACGGCAGTAGCGGCCCCACGATGTCCACATGTATGTGATCAAACTGCCGGCGTGGCACTGGGAAGTCCTGAACAGGCGCCCGGACGTGTCGATGCACTTTTGATGTCTGGCACGTGATGCACGTCCGGGCCCAATGAGCGACCTGCTTCCGAAGCCCGTGCCACATAAACCTTGTGGCCACCAGAGCGACCGTGGCCCGGATGGATGGATGGGCCAGCCATCCCACACCAAGTCACCGACCGCCCCCTTGAGCAGATGGTCCGTTGTGTCCTGGGGTTGCCACCAGGTGTCACCACACCATAGTCATTAATTAAGTTACAAAAATTGAAGCTTATGATACAATATTGTCCCTCGGGTTGCAGATTAGGCAGCCTTCTCTGAAATTGTCAAGAAAAATCAGAAACTTTAAAAAATGCCTTTTCCTCTTTTCACTGCATGGTTTTCTGTAACTTTATATCTGAGAATCTTTAAACTTTAAAAGCTGATAGAAATGTAAACATGAAATAGTAATGTCCAGATGAAGAATCCAAACATCTACAGCATGAACAGATAACTTAAATTTAAACATCACTTTTCATTTGCACGGTTTTTCATTTAAAAAAAGATTGATTTCATTCATAGTTGGTTATAAAAGCATATTAAGTTTACAATAAGAAGTTCAAATAGCTTCTCAGTCTGGGACTGCATTCGAGTGAGTAAGCGAATGAGTACAAATTGATTACCTCTTAAGATCCTTCAGAATGTAAAAAAAGTTTTCACCATTTAAGTATTTTTTACAGTGTAGTTGGTAAACAAAAACAAACTAGCAAAAAAGCAAAGTACAAAGTAAGAGAAGAAAATGGTTCTGTGAGAGCAAGAATCCCAAAGGGTGAGCTGAGTGAAGAGAGAAGATGGGGAAATATAAAACATAACTGAAGACAGATGGGAAACAGAGCTTGATTGGCTGGTACAGAGAGTGACACTAAGAAAATTATAAGAAAATAAGACACTAATTGACACTAAGAAAATTAATATTGACCTGCTAAACTTGCTACCTTGCTGTACTGCTTACAACTACAAGAACGAGTAGCAATCGATAAAAGGCTATAATAGGTATTGCGTGTATATGTGTACAGGGGCATATCTACCCATGCATTGTATACTTGTATTTATATCCATGCATTTTAAATATGTTTGTTATGTTCTATACTTTGGCAATAAAACGATGTATTTTATCATGCCAATAAAGTTTTTTAAATTGAAAAATTGAAATAGAAAATTGAGTAACAAGAGGGCAGGTAGACTCACTTTTAGTCTAATTATCTTATTAACATGCAATATTACTTTTAATAATTTGTGAATGCTTACCCTTAAGTCTCTTTGCTCCTCCACCATCCTTGGAAATATCTCACAAACAATGCTCAGCCATTTTATTCTTCCCAAAAGATATTACTTTATACACATTGAAAATTATTTGCCTACGAAATACCCCATTTTAACAGCATATGTGCGCGTTTTGTGGCATTCTTCCTTTATATCAAATAGACCCAACAATTTGGCATTTAATTCATTTTTTAAATTAAGCTCTCATTTCTCAATCATAACTACAAACAATGAGCAACAATAGTTTCAGCACTAATCCTTCTGCACACTGTCCATATTTTGTTAGTCTAATAAGCTATCGTTAAATCTACTCATCGTTTTGTCTTCTATAGCCAGCTTGCTATTCATTCTGCTTCCTGGAACAAACACATCCTCCAAACAGTAAGTCAGCAAAGGCTCTTTGGCTTATACAGTTCCCTCCATAATGTTTGGGACAAAGACCAATCATTTATTTATTTGCCTCTGTACTCCACAATTTGAGATTTGTAATAGGAAAGAAAATCACATGTGGCTAAAGTGCACATTGTCAGATTTTATTAAACGGTATTTTTATACATTTTGGTTTCACCATGTAGAAATTACAGCGGTGTTTATACATAGTCTCCCCCATTTCAGGGCACCATAATGTTTGGGACACATGGCTTCACCGGCGTTTGTAATTGCTCAGGTGTGTTTAATTGCTTCCTTAATGCAGGTATAAGAGAGCTCTCAGCACCTAGTCTTTCCTCAAGTCTTTCCATCACCTTTGGAAACTTTTATTGCTGTTTATCAACATGAGGACCAAAGTTGTGCCAATGAAAGTCAAAGAAGCTGAGAATGAGACTGAGAAACAAGACTGAGACTGAGAAGCAAGAACAAAACTGTTAGAACAGCCAAACCTTAGGCTTACCAAAATCAACTGTTTGGGACATCATTAAGAAACAAGAGAGCACTGGTGAGCTTAGTGAGCCTACTAATCGCAATGGGACTGGCAGGCCAAGGAAGACCTCCACAGCTGATGACAGAATTCTCTCTATAATAAAGAATAATCCCCAAACACCTGTCCGACAGATCAGAAACACTCTTCAGGAGTCAGGTGTGGATTTGTCAATGACCACTGTCCGCAGAAGACTTCATGAACATAAGTACAGAGGCTGCACTGCAAGATGCAAACCAATGGTCAGCTGCAAAAATAGCTTGGCCGGGTTGCAGTTTGCCAAGAAGTACTTAAAAGAGCAACCACAGTTCTGGAAAAAGGTCTTGTGGCCAGATGAGATGAAGATTAACTTATATCAGAGTGATGGCAAGAGCAGAGTATGGAGGACAGATGGAATTACCCAAGATCCAAAGCGTACCACCTCATCTGTGAAACACGGCGGTGGTGGGGGTGTTATGGCCTGGGCATGTATGGCTGCTGAAGGTACTGGCTCACTTATCTTCATTGATGAAACAACTGCTGATGGTAGTAGCATAATGAATTCTAAAGTGTATGGACAAATCCTATCTGCTCAAGTTCTGTAAGGGCTAACATTACGAATGCAGCTATGTGGGTTTTATTGCAGGAGTGTAAAAGCTCCAGCTCGGATTATTGCTGGGGCATTCCATTGTCAGCATGGAAGTGCGGTTTATGGCTGATCCATCTTCTGATATCAGCAACCGGCCTCAAAGCTTTGAAGTGTTAAGAAGAACATCTTGCCATATGGACTGCCCTTTGTTCCCAAGAAAGAAGAGGTCACGATGGACACAGAGGTCCCGAAAGACACATAAAGATTTATAGGACATTGTAAACTTGCCATATAAGGCCGTGATGGAAAAATACTGGCACATGTATTTAGGGTATAAAAGGTGTGTAAATGTAAGCTTTCAGGGAGAGAGGCTACACTGGCTGCCTGAGCGTTTCCGAGAACGCTCCGGTATCTTGGCTCTCTCCCACCTGGGTGAGTAGAATTCAAGATTCAAGATTCAAGATAGCTTTATTTGTCATCCAAATTGGACGAAATTCAGTCACCCACAGTCCAACAATAAAAGCATTAAATAGGCATTAAAATTACACAACCCCAAAAACACACAAAAAAAGAAACATCCATCAAAGAAACATCCATCACAGTGAGTCTCCTCCAGTCCTCTCCTCACTGTGATGGAAGGCCACAATGTCTTTCCCTTCTCCTGCCGTCTTCTCCCACAGTCAGGCTGTTGTGGTTGCAGGCCGCGCCGGACGGTCCGCAGCGGCCCGGGCCTAAGGCGAGTCGCAGCCGCTCCCGCAGCCTCCGAAGACGGCCGGCTCCGCCGATGATAAGTCCGATCCGGGGCGGGCGAACACGCTGCTGCTGTTGCTGCACGTCGGGGCGGTTGTGGCTCCCGACATTGAAGCCCCCGCCCAGCAGAGAAAAATCCCGCGGCATATTTTAGGCCGCGCCGGACGGTGAAATGTCCGCGACCCAAGCCCCGCGATCCGGGGCGGGCGAACACTCTGCCACTGCCGGAGCTCCCGATGTCGGCATCCAGGCGGCCCGAGCCTAAGGCGAGTCGCAGCCGCTCCCGCAGCCTCCGAGGACGGCCAGCTCCGCTGATGGTTAGTCCGGTCTGCGGACTCTGCGAACCGGAGCCCTGGAGGCCGCCAGCTCCAGGAGTTGGGCCGATGGTAGGCCGCAGCAGGAACGGAGACACAACCCAGAAAACAAAGGTCGGGTCTCCGTTCGGAAGGGAAACCTATTTACAATTTTACAGTTCCCCCCCTCCCCCCCACATACACACATAGTACACAAACACAAAAACACGACATCACAACTACAATTAAGACAAAAAAACAACAAAAACACAAAGACAAATGGACCGCAGGTAAGCCGCAGCTGCCGCCATTTTGGTCAATAAAGAGGTTAAACGATTTTGGTTGTCTGACTATTCTGTTAATAGGTCACAAACTACAACAGTTCAAACAAATGCTCACTGTTTGATCAGTTCATTAATTTGCTCTGTTTCTATCCAAAATATCTTCTACAACTTTTTTCTATATTTAATATAGAAAATATCAACATCACATTTGAGAAAATTTGGCATGTCTCCAATGACTCTTACTAATGTCTACAGATGCGCCAGAAAATGTATGGTCGGATTGCATCACAGCTTGGTTTGGGAGCAGCAATGCTCAAGACCCCAAGAAATTGCAGAGAATTGTAGATGTAGCCCACTCTATCACACAGACCGGACTTCCCACCATTGAGGAGAAATCAGTCTGAAGAAGGGTCTCGACCCGAACGTCACCGATTCCTTCTCTCCCAAGATGCTGCCTGACCCGCTGAGTTACTCCAGCATTTTGTGTCTACCTTCCCACCATTGACTCCGTCTACACTTGAGGCTGCCTCAGAAAAGCAGCCAACATTGTCCCCTATGTTCCATCTATTGCCCTGTTTGATTTGTTTGTATTTAATTATGGTATATCTGATCTGTTTGGATAGTTTGCAAAACAAAGCTTTTGACTGTATCTTGGTACATGTGACAATAATAAATTTAAACCTAAATACTGATGGTCATAGATGAGCTTAAGGCTGAATATTTACTGCCTCCACATCATCAACTGACTTGACCCAAGGCTCAGCTCACTGGTTGATCCATTGTTTGTAATCACCAGCTTCCCACATTCATCTATATACTAAAACTCTTGTTTGTTTGTTTGTTTGTTTGTGATCGAACTTCAGCCAAAACGGTACAGATAGCACGACAATTCTAGGCCCACCTTACTCACCGTCGTCGCTTTAATGGTAAAAATTGTAGTTTTATTGAAATTGGTGTTATATTTTTTAAGTTATTCACATTTTAAAGTTTAAATCTATCTCCTAGGAAGTGGGGGGAGGGAAGAGGGGAGAGGAGGGGATGGGGAGGGGGGAAGAGGGGAGGAGAGGGTACTGCATCAATGCAGGAGAGGTTTGGGCCCAACGGGTCCACTTGGTCTAGTCCCTCCTGAAATACACCTTCATCCAAAGCCCTGCTGCTCCCATTCATGCCTTTGCACAATGATGTACGTTGGTTCACATTGAACAACACCTTAAATTTATAATTATCATCTAATTCTTACAAATACATCCATGGTCTTCCCATGTCTTCTTTTTGTGATCTCCTTCAAACAGCAATATCTACGACACCCCAATTCTGGCTTTTTAAAATATCTCAAAATGTTAATCATTCTATTGATACTCTCAAATTTAAGAGTAATGTTCTCCAATTTCCTCTCAAAATTATTTGGCTTATTTTCTCCTTTAAAACGCTCCTTAAAACTTACTTTCAAACGCTTTCCCGGATTTTTCTATACTGGGCTTGGTATTAAATTTGGCTCGTAAAATTCATGTAAACTTGTTCGGATATTTTACTACTTTGAAGCTGACATTATAAATAGAAGTTGTTCTTGTGATTGGCTTCTCCAGTTAAAACTGATGGAAAGCAATCATTCAATGAGAACAACCTTACCAGTAAAACATTAGCAGTTCCTTGGCAAAGTGAAAGCATTTACTTGTCAGATTCTTGACAGAATCTGTCAGCATGCTCTAATGGTTGGACTCCCCATGGAGTTCAGCGACAGAACACTTCTGTTCTTTGATCCTGTGTCAGGTTGGAACTTAACAAAGGAATATCAAACCCATTCATTTTAGTGCTGCAAGGGAGAAAGGAGGCAAGTCTCAATTATCTCAAGAACAAAAGCACTGGATTGTTGCATAAATCAATCTGGTTTACTAAAACCGTACAGGGAAAGAATTTTGCTGTCCATTCCTGACCTGACCTCAATGTGACGAGAGGTTAACTCTCCTCAATTCAGGGGAGATTAGGAATGGGCGATTAATATTGGAGTAGCTGGCTGTGTCCACATGAAAAGATAAAAATGTATTGTAATAAAATGGGTACATTTTATAAATAATTTCTGTAATAATGCTCTTATTTAAAAGTGGTATGTAATTTAAAAAGGTTAAACACTTCTCAGAATGTTATATTTATTTCACTTTTAATAGTTTTCGATACTTCAAAATGTCAAGGGCAGTTCACAGAGCATTGCTGGGAACATTGCATGCAGGATCTCACACAAGAGGTCCTGAATGTTCTTGGTCAGCAAATTTAATCTGATGGATCTGAATAAGTGTGGGACAGAAGGGGTATCCAAACCAGAAATATACCAAGCAAATTCCAAGTCTTGGTTGTTATAATTTGTCAGCGCCATAGAGGGCCGCTATTTGTATACATTGGGTATACAAGCAAAGAATTTCACTGTGCCTTGTCACATGTGACAATAAAGTATTCCATTCCATTCCAATTTTGGTGACAATCCATCGAAGTGTATCATACAAATGCTTTTGAAGGCAGACACAAAATGCTGGAGTAACTCAGCGGGACAGGCAGCATCTCTGGAGAGATGGAATGAGTGACGTTTCGGGTCGAGACCCTTTTTTCCTCGTTTTCCTTCAATATCTTGATTTATCTTTCATTGTTTGTGTCTTTTTTATTCTCATCTATTTTTAGGCTGCACATAATGAGGGAGGAAATGACTGGTTATTCCCTGTCAAATAAGCTTGGGAACCACAGTTCTAAAAGTCAAGTTCAATTTGTCATATGCACAATTATGCGAGGGGCACAGGTGCAACAAAAAATTCACTTGCAGAAGCAGCATAGGCACAATAAATTAGGGGCAACGTACAATTACATAAATTACACATCTTGGTCTTCAGCCAAATCCTCCTTCCCTCCACCATTTTCCCTATGGGTACTCCCACTAGTCCAGCACTAAAGTCAACATATAGCAATGAATTCCTGCTGCCAGTGCCAGTAACCTCCCTCCACATTCTACCACTGCAACAGTGAAAATGGGCAGAGAAAGGGAAAGGGAGGGGGGGGAGGATTATAGGAGGACATGAGGAACTGAACAAAAATGTTATTTTCATATCTCATTGCCTTACAATACAGGTCATTCAGACCATCATATTTTCACCAGCTGTCAGACCAATGCCATCAGGCTATTTGTCCACTTGTTATCTACTTTCTTTTCTTTGCATGCCCATTAACTCCCCTCGATTCTTCTATCTTCGACTTCACAAGGGTAATTTGCAGTAGCCAATTAATTGACCAATCAGTATATTTTTAAGATTTTATTTTATTGTTTAAGCAATTAATTTGCATTCAAAGGTTTGTTTTTTGATTCAGAACATCGCTTAGGTTGGCACCAATCCAATCTTGCGAATCACTTGTATACTCTTGTGGAGTTCTTGTATCTTTTAAATGTGATCCCATCACTAGTCACATCTTCCCATCCCCACCCCTTTAGCTTACCACAGAGGCCACTCCCTCTGCAACTCCTTGGTTCCCTTATCCCATCCCATGCAAACCACCCCCTCCCCTACAAATGCTAGAGATGCAACACCTTTGTCCTCACCTCAGCCCTCCCAGGTGAGAAAGAAATTCACATGCATGTGAGGTCTTCCAACTTCACCCACTGCATTCAGTGCTCCCGGTGCAGTCTCATTTACCTCGGCAAGACCAAAATAGACTAGGCAACCATTTTGCCAAGCACGCCCTCTGTTTGCCAAGTCTTGCTGGACCTACCCAATGCTAATAATTTTAAATTCCTTCCCATTTCCATACCAACCTTTAAGTCCTGGACCTCCTCCATTGTTAGAGTGAAGCCACACTCAAACTGGAAGGACATCACCTCATATTACATTTGGGTGGTTTACAACTGAATGGTCTGAACATTGAATTCTCCAATTTTAAGAAACAACCCCCCCTTCCCCCCTCTCTCTTTCCCATGCCCCTCCACCCTGGTGTGCACCCATTTCTCCTACTATCCTACCCCTCCCTCCCTCCCTCCCCCCCAACCCCCATCTTTTCCTTCCACCTGTAACCTTCCCTCTGGCTTTATTCCTCTTCTCATCTCACACCTTTCATCTCCTTTTCATCTCTAGCCTTTGCCCATTCATCTACCATTCAAAACTATCCTCACTTGTTCCTATCTATCATATGCCAGACTTTGAACTGCCCCCATCTTTTTTGCAGTTTTTTCCCCCTTCAACAATCAGTCTGAAGGGTCCCAACCCGAAATATCACCTATCCATTCCCTCCATAAATGCTGCCTGACCTGCAAAGTTACTTCAGCACTTTGTGTTTTACTTAAGATTCCAGCATTTGATGAACCTTATATCGCATAAGCTCTTATGCATTTTGGGTTGATATGTGTGAAATGCTTTCCAGGAAGAAGTCAGTATTAGCTTGCTGCAGCGACTAAACCTTAGTGTAATCATTTATAATCACTTTCAACGTCTGCTGTAGTAAAACCAAAGTAAGGCATGTTAAACCATAAAGCCACACATCGATCATCTTAAACGTTAGCTTCATGGAGATGGAAGCTGCTTGTTAACTGTACGTGCAAAACTTCAATTTTTCCTGCAAAGATTCTAACAATTATTTGTTTATTTTCAGAATTTACAATAAACAGACAAGAATTTCTGCAATCATTACATACCTTCTTTAGTCAGAGGGTAGTTAATCTGTGGAACTCATTGCCACAGAGGGCTGTCAGTGGATATTTTTATGGCAGAGATAGACAAATTCTTGATTAGAATGGGTGTCACGGGTTGTGTGGAAAAGCAGGGAAAATAGGATTAGGAGGCAGTGATCAGCCATGATTGAGTGGCGGAGTAGACTCCATGGGTCAAATGGCCTAATTCTACTCCTATAACTTGTGATCTTGTGAAATGATCGTTGATACTGAAAAAAAGAGAGTGTATTTCTTACCTTAGCAAGGCCAGCTCTGTGCGCACCCTGAGACTCCATGTACGCAATATACTTAGAAAAATTCTTAAATTCTTCCATTGTGGGCTGGAAGGTCATGATTTTGCATAATGATTTTGATGTGGACCCTGCTTCTTCTGTTGCCATGATGACAAATGCACGTGTCAGTTTTACCTAAAATTAAAATGATAATCTATATTATTTAACAGAGCAGGAAGACACATCTCATTCACTTTAATGGATTAAACATTGATGTTATTTGTGCCACAACCTCAGGCTAAAATTTTGATTCAATATTGTAAAGGTATTCATGTCAGATACAGAAAAGTGAGTGAATTTGAAGGTGTCATATTGGCCTTACATCATGAAGACAAAAGAGATCATGAGTTACAAAACAAACTGATGGAGGAATTCTGTGAGTCAGGCAGAATCTGTAATGGGAAATGGATAAACAACGTTTTTTTCAGAGCCCACAAGAGACTGCAGATGCTGAAATCTTGAGTAAAGAAATCAAACTACTGGAGAAACTCTGTGGGTCAGGCAGCATCTGTGAAGGGAAATGGACAGATTTCAGGTTTGATCCTTCTTCAGACTAGAAACACAAGAAACTACTGGCTGAAATCTTGATTAGTCTGAAGTAGGGTCCCAACCGAAATGTTGTCTGTCTCTTTGCCTGCACAAATGCTGCCTGAACTGCTGAGTACCTCCAGCATTGTTTTTAACTGGGTTTTCATCATGTTCGACAGAGAAGTCATCAAACTGAAATATTAATTCTCTTTCTCTTTATAAATGCTGCCCGACCTACAGATTAGTTCCAGAGCTTTCTGTTTTCATTTCTAGTGTCCAGACTTCCAGCGTCTGTAGCATCTTGCTTCTAGCGTTTGTTGGAATAAAACCAAACGGATGGATACATCCATGAGGCCACTCATTGTTCATTTTAGAAAATGAACTTTATTAAAAAGTAGCTGCTTTCTAAAGGCACATCATCTTATTTGACTGCATTCAACATTATACGGACAATCTGCATTGAGAAAGGAAAACAGATTCTATTGGACAATCAAAAGTGTTTTATTGTCATTTCTTACGTGCAGCAGCACAACAGGTATGTGTACCCCTAAAAAAAAAAACCAAAATGGTTAATCTACCAACATGTATCTGGAACGCAAGAAGAAATCACAGCATATGACAAAAAGTCATCGAATGGCAGGCAGAACAGACAGCACCTGAGGGCAGGGTCAAACTTGGGCTTCAATAGTCAAGTCAAGTCAAGTCAATTTATTTGTATAGCACATTTAAAAACAACCCACGTTGACCAAAGTGCTGCACATCTGACCAGGAAAAAAAAGAAACATACAGTGGCAGACAATAGACAATAGACAATAGACAATAGGTGCAGGAGTAGGCCATTCAGCCCTTCGAGCCAGCACCGCCATTCAATGCGATCATGGCTGATCACTCTCAATCAGTACCCCGTTCCTGCCTTCTCCCCATACCTCCTCACTCCGCTATCCTTAAGAGCACTATCCAACTCTCTCTTGAAAGCATCCAACGAACTGGCCTCCACTGCCTTCTGAGGCAGAGAATTCCACACCTTCACCACTCTCTGACTGAAAAAGTTCTTCCTCATCTCCGTTCTAAATGGCCTACCCCTTATTCTTAAACTGTGGCCCCTTATTCTGGACTTCCCCAACATTGGGAACATGTTTCCTGCCTCTAATGTGTCCAATCCCCTAATTATCTTATATGTTTCAATAAGATCCCCCCTCATCCTTCTAAATTCCAGTGTATACAAGCCTAATTGCTCCAGCCTTTCAACATACGACAGTCCCGCCATTCCGGGAATTAACCTAGTGAACCTACGCTGCACGCCCTCAATAGCAAGAATATCCTTCCTCAAATTTGGAGACCAAAACTGCACACAGTACTCCAGGTGCGGTCTCACCAGGGCCCGGTACAACTGTAGAAGGACCTCTTTGCTTCTGTGGGTGTGAGACAACAGAGTGGACTGCTGAACCACAGTGTTGCTGAACTCAGGGAATTCAATTGCAGGCACTCGTTGTGCAGACTTCTCATGTGTGACCATAAAAGGGATTTCAAGTATAAGTAAGCAAACTGTAATGTGTCCTTTTACTGTTGCACTTGGAATCTACAATTAAATTCATCACCGAGTCAAAGGCTGCAAAAGAGATAGGATGTGCAGCTGAGTAACAGAGTGTGCTACCATCCATAATCAAACACTAAGATTATCTGAACTTGTTACAGCTCCAGCAATTCTGGGTGAAAGGGAATATACCTGTACATTTTTAAAGTTTTTACATTTTAATTGGAAACCTTAATCTCTTCCCCGTTATTATTTTTTATCAGTACTATATAGAAAAAAATGAGCTAATCTACTGCTTCCTATGCTTTCATATTATCAACAGTACACTTTACAAATTGAAATTTTATACACAAATCTTATTTGGTATCCTCCTAGCAGCATGTTAGGACTATTCCCCGTTGTTATCAGACTACTGACCTAACCTCCTATTAGTCAAGGGTGCAGTCCGATCTCCCAAACTACTTTTGCTTTTTTAAATCTGTACTTTCTCTGAAGGTGTTACACTGTATTATGTACTCTTTTCTCTTTGCATTCCCTTATACTTCTGAGTGTCTTGATTGTACCCATGTATGGTATAATTTGACTGGACAGTACACAAAACAAAGTATTTGGCTGCATCTCGGTATACATGACAATAATCAACCAGTACTAATTACCCAGAAAACAATTAGAACAAACCACAATGTTAGACAATATGATCATCTTAGTCAGGGAAAGACACAAAATGCTGGAGTAACTCAGCGGGTCAGGCAGCATCCCTGGAGGACATGGATATGTGATGTTCGGGTTGGGACCCTTCTTCAAACTGCTTTTACGATCTTGGTGTTTCTCTGAGACAAGCTGACCATTCCAAAAGTCTCATTCGTTTCTCCAAAAAAGCTGACCATTCCAAAAGTCTCATTCGTTTTGCAAGTTCCCTTCCAAAATACATTACATGGTCAGGGCATTGTGGGAATACCATTACTACCTGGACTGCAATAATTCATTAAGATGGACCATTACCTCCTTCTAGAGACAGTTACAATTGGCAATAAATGCCAAGTTTACCGAAGATGCCCATCAGTGAATAGCTAGTATTTATTATTCCTCTGATGAAGTCTATAATCATCTTAGACCATTACAAAATATTTTGCAGGGTATTCATCTGTGAAGATTCATTGTTAATATTCTTTTAGGTCAAAGTACCAGTTGGTGGGGTGGAAGGTGAGAACGAGGGGGATTCTGTCCTTGTTGCGAGTGGGGGATGGGGAGCAAGAGCGGAGTTGCGGGATGTAGAAGAGACCCTAGTGAGAGCCTCATCTATAATGGAGGAGGGGATGCCCCGTTTCCTGAAGAACGAGAACATCTCAGAAGCCCTAGTGTGAAACACCTCATCCCGGGCGCAGATGCGGCGTAGACGGAGGAATTGGGAGTAGGGGATAGACTTTTTGCAGGGGACCGGGTGGGAAGAAGTGTAGTCCAGATAGCTGTGCGAGTCAGTGGGTTTATAGTAAATGTCTGTCACTAGTCTATCTCCTGTGATAACAATGGCTATACAGCCGTTATCAACAGTGGTGATAACATACAAAACTATTCACTATTTAGTCTTCAGGAAACCATCAAGACCAGCTAATTAATATTATATTTATAACTGATTAATATTATGTGCACCTATTTTTTTATTCCTCACAGATTTTAAAAGGTGGAAACACCCCGGGGATTATTTGCATCACGTTGACCATATTTTCAATAGTTTGGAAAGAGGAAACTCGAGTCTATAGCCAACTGGGAGCAGCCCACGCATTCCTAGATAATGAACATCGTGGAGTTTGGCTTTTCCCATGTGGAGATGGATCTGTGACCTAACTGTGGATATTGTACTGGCAACAGAATGAGAGGCCGAACTCAAAAGTGAATCCGCAGTTAAAACAAAACAAAAAATCACTTCTGCGATCTTACCCAATCTCAAGATATCTCAAAGAATTTGACAGACAATGAAGCGTATTTGGTATAATTACTGAGATAATATTGGGAATGTGACAGCTAAGGTCCAACAAAGCCTTATGGAAAGAATTGTGGACGCAGCCCAGACCATCGTGCAAACCAACCTCATATTTCTCTTCGGCAGTGTACAACCCAGTGGTATGTATACGTACAACCCAGTGGTATGTATATTTAATTCTTTAATTTCAAGTAACCTTTGCATTCCCTCTCTCCCCCTCCCTCCCCCACCCTAGTCATCTTGTTAGTATCACTGTCCGTATCCTTTCATTAACACCTCTTCCACAGCCCACAATGGCCAATTGTGGGCTCCACATTTCCCGAGTCATCGGTGCCGGCTCTGATTTGTTCTGTACTTTTTCATGTCTCCAGTTTTCCTCTCCCCTGACTCTGTCTGAAAAAAGGTCTCGACCCGAAATGTTACAGATTTCTTTTCTCCAGAGATGCTGCCTGACCTGCTGTGTCTGCACTCCAGCATTCTGTGTCGATCTTCCTTCCCTTGACTCCATCTACACTTCACGCTGCCTTGGCAAGGCCACCAGTGTAATTAAGGACGAGTCTCACCCTTGACATTCCTTCTTCTCCCCTCTCCCATCAGACAAGAGGTACAGAAGAGTAAAAACGCATACCTCCATATACAGCGACATTTTCTTCCCAGCTGTTATCAGGCAACTGAACCATCCTATCGACTGGAGAGCAGTGCTGACCTACCATCTACCTCATTGGAGACCCTCGGACTAACTTTACTCAGACATTATTGGACTTTATCTTGCATTAAACATTATTTCCTTTATCCTGTAGGTGTATACTGTGGATAGCTTCATTGTAATCATGTACAGTCTTTCCACTGACTGGACAGCATGCAAAATAAAGGCTTCTCGCTGTACTTCAGTACACATGACAATAAACTAAACTACGTTGAGAACTACAAACAGAGTAGATTATCTAGTTTAGAAATGCTGATTGACAAATAAACATTTGCCAGGATACCGGGCATACCTTCCCTGATTTTCTTCAAAATATGAGTGCAATCTATACATCTGACTAACATCCCATTTGAAAGAAAGCTTCTCAGTCCTGCAATGGAGTGATATCCTACATGGGTTTGGAGAGCTGACAAGAAGTAATCTGAGAGAAAATTCTAGCATTTAACAGCTGGATGGCTGGAAGTATGGCCACACCAATATTGGGATTACAAATGCTATAGTGTACATGATGAGAAGGATTATCAGTTCTCAAATATGTCTAATTTCAACGTGATAAGGAATTTGTGAGACCATTAAAGAATGGTGAGAGCAATATGGTTTAATGAACAGTTTGGTGCAATTTTCTGAGAATCGTGCACATCTAATTAGTTCTATCGACAACGTAAGAAACTTTAATTCAAATTTTAAAAGTTCAAATCATTTGAAAAAAACACTCAAAAGGCTCAAATTCTGATGAGAAGAAGCACTCGCCTTCATCTTTCTGACACGAACAGCATGAAAATAAAACTTTTTACCAGGGTATAACCATGCTTCTTCACTTAATCTCACACCTCTTACACACTAACTCCTTAAAAAAGCAACAGAACATTTCCAAGAATGAGACAACTGTAATTATTATTCTAGTTTTTCTTTCATAGAAACAGTTTTCAAAGGCACTATGTCATTTATTCTGAAATATGTAATTATTTTATTTTATTAATATCAACATTGAAAATCTGAGTCGCCAAGCGGGAATATTTTTTTCAGAAAACCAACCAATTTTGAATAAAAAATGCAGTGCCTCAATGTCATAACTAATAATAAATCATATTGTTAATTCACCTTGGAATTTCCAAGTCAGTCCTACTTTAATCATAGAGTTCACAGTGGAAAGATTTACAGTGTTCAGCCAAGACAAAAGGAATAAGGCATGTGGAACTGCAGATGCTGGTTTATAAAAAAGAAGCAAAGTGTTGGGAGCGGCTCAGGCTGTATCTCTGAAGAACATCGACAGATGACATTTCAGGTTGAGATCCTTCTTCAGACTGGGTGGGGTAGTAGGGAGAGTTTGGGTGGGGTAGTAGGGAGAGTTTGGGTGAGGTAGTTTACTGACAAAATACAATCAACATTTATCATTAGTGCTTTAAAATGCAGAATATTTCCTAAATCAAATTATCAAGACAACCTCTGCATTCTAAACAATAAAGAAATAATGCAGCTGGATACATAACAAATCCATATATGTAAAACTAAACCAGAGCATAAGATTCTTCTTAAACAAAGAAAACACAAAAAAATCAAGCAATTAAAAAATATTATAACTTTCACCATAAATTTTACAGCTTTAATTTTAAAAGCAGACATAAACTGGTATGACAAAGGTGTGACATGCCAGTGCATCATCACTGCAGTGGGACATATGTATGCACACTTATCTCCCAAACAGCAAGTCATGGAACAGCTGATAAACTGAAACTAAATGTCTGCATAATGTATGTATTTTCAGGGATATAAATGGAGGAGGGTGTGAATGCATATATAGAACATTGCAGCACAGGAACAGGCCCTTTGCCCCACAATGTCCATGCCGTTAAACTAATCCCTGCCTGCATGTGATCCATATCTCTCCATCCCCTGCATATCCATGTCCCTTTCCAAAAGCACCTTAAACACCAATATCATATCTGCCTTTTACCATCACCCTTGGCAGCACTTTCCAGGCACTCATCACCCTCTGTATAAAAAAAATCCCTTCTCATCTCCTTTAAACTTTGCCTCTCACCTTAAAGATATGCCTTCTAGTCATTACATTTCCATCCTGGGAAAAAGGTTCTATCTACCTGCCTCTCTTAATTTTATATAGTTCTAGCAGGTCTCCCCCTCAACCTCCGACATTCCAGAGAAAACAATCCAATCTCTCCTCATAGATAATATCCTCTGATCCTCCAAAGCCATTATGGTATCTGCACTCACCACCACCCCAGTGTCTTCCAGGTTCTCACCACTCTCTATAAGAAACCTGCCCCGCGCAGCTTATTTGAAAGTTGCCCCTCTCATTTTAATGCTATGCCTGCCAGTTGTTGACATTTCCACCATTGGAAAAAGGTTCTGCCTACCCTATCTGTGAGTCTCCTGATTTTACATACATCTATCAGGTCTCTCCCCTACCTCTAGCTTTCTAGAGAAAACAATCCAATTGTAGGTAATATTCTCCAATCCAGGTAGCATTCTCTAAACATCTTGCACCCTCGCCATAGCTTCCACATCCTTCCCCTAACGGGGTGATCAGTACTGCACACAATAATCCAAATCCCCATCTCTGAACATTTAAACCCCCTTCCCATTCCCATACTGACCTTTATGTCCTGGGCCCGCTCCATTGTCAGTGTGAGGCCCATTGCAAATTGGAGAAACAGCACCTCATATTGCGCTTGGGCAGTTTACACTCCAGCAGAATGAATATTGACTTCTCTAACTTCAAGTAACCGTTGCTTTCCCTCTCGCTCCATCCCTCCCCTTCCCAGTTCTCCGACCAGTCTGATTGTCCGCAATTACATTTTATCTGTTTGCTTTGTTGTTACCTTCTCCTAGCTAACAATGATCTATTCTACATTTTCCTTGATCTCCCTTCCCTTTGTCTCATTTTCACATCTTACACTTCCTTGTCTGTATCTCTCTCTCCCCTGACTCTTAGTCTGAAAAAGGCTCTTTATCCAAAAAGTCACCCATTCCTTCTATCCAGAGATGCTGCCAGTCCCGCTGAGTTACTTCAGCAATTTGTGTCTATGTAAACCAGCATCTGCAGTTCCTTTCTACACATCTAAATATTTACAGTTGGGAACTCACCAAGAAATTAATTTGTATTCGAAGCCCCAAGATACAATTATAATTCCAATTTGATTCCTAACTGTGTATCATAATTGTTTTGATACGTAGATTTATACTTAAACATTTCATCCTTTCAATTCAAGTGAGTTCATGCAGTTTTACTCAGCTAATATTAAATATATCCACCAAGCATCACAAACCTGCTGCAAATGTTTTCCTGATCTTAGATTTCAAAGGATTGCACTTAGATGCCTGGAGTATCAAAGCAAAGCAGTTTTGTTTTGTTTTACACAATGCATAGTTAAACTAATAAATACTGGCTGAATTCAGGACACTGAAAAAATCAGAGCAAGGTTCAGCAAGATGTTGCCTAGATTGGAGATTATTAGCTAGGTCTCGCTGCCTAATCTGAGTGTTTACAACTTTTTCTGTTTTTACTTCAGATGCCCAGCATTTGCAGTTTTTTGTTTGTATTTTTAACCCACATAATCTACCAGTCCATTCCTTGTTTACAAATACCAACATCGCACCACCTCTCCAATCCTCTTCAACGCTCTCAAGTGCAACAATTGAGGTCTCGGGAGCATCCTCAGTTTTAATTTGTGTAAGAAGGAACTGCAGATGCTGGTTTAAACCGAAGATAGACACAAAAAGCAGCAGTAACTCAGTGGGACAGGCAACATCTCTGGAGAGAAGGAATGGGTGACATTTCGGGTCGAGTCTGAAGAAGGGTCTCGACCCGAAACGTCAACCATTCCTTCTCTCCAGAGATGCTGCCTGTACGCTCAGTTACTCCTGCATTTTATGTCTATCCTCAGTTTTATTTGTTCCATCAAGGCAAACTGTTTTAGATGCCTAAACTCCATGTCCTGGAATTTCACCCCTAAACCTTTCCAACTTTCTCCTCTCTTTTTTAAGATGCTGTTTAAAACTTATCACTTGGTCATTTGCCCCTATATGCAGAAACATCAGTGTGACCATTTTTAAACAAACATCTTAAAAATGGATTATCGAAATGCTTATTGTTGCTATCGTTTAGTTTGCAATACTCCGTTGGGGAGTCAATTTGGAACCCACAGTGAAATTCACACTGTAGCAGATTTAATTCACCTAAAAACTGTGTAAATCTGATATATTTTGTTTACAAATATTGTTACTTACTGTCCACCTTCAATATTTTTTAATTTTGCATCGTTTCCAAGATTTAGTCTTTTTGCTTATTCTTATTTCGAACTTCAGTATACTTGTAAATTATTTCAGATTTGCTTTTGAAAGCACGACAAATCTATTTCAAATCAAATCCTCAATTCACGAACAATAATTGAACCAATTCAAAAATAAAATCAATCAGCTAGCTCCTGAACGTACAAATTAAACATATGTAATTTACATCAACAGTCCTATTTGTAACTGCCAATGAAAAACAGGAAGTCTGTGATTTCTGCACATGCAGTCAAATTCTGATGCCCAGAACATCCTGACAGATATGGGTGACCGCTCTGCCTTTGGACTTCACACAGAGCCCACTGATGAAGACTACCTTTACTGAAATACTCCAAATAATTTAAATTAGGGAGGAAGAAATATTACTTAACAAGTTCACATTGTGCAGGATCAAAAACAACTGATTTTAAAGAGGGCATAGATTAAGTAGCAAAGGGGGTGTTAATTATCATTATTTTGTTTTTAAATATATATTTATAATTAATTTAGGTATTTTTAATTAGCTATATTGTTTTAGTAAACTAAAAAAAACATTTTCCTAGATTAAATGAGTCTCAGAGATATCGAAAAACTATTTAAAAAAACACATCATTTACAACTATAAAGCTGGGAGCTGGACTTTGGTTCTCCACACTGCCAGTTAAGCACAGAATTTGTTTTTTTAAATTTAGATGGTGAACTACGAACGCTTCAGAATACTTGCTGCTTATATTCACGTACAATTAAAGTTCCATCCATGGAAACATTCAATTTTTTCAACAAGTTCTCAGCTGTTAAAATTAATTGTGTGCTCCACAATCTATGTCAATTCACCCTAACAGTTGCATCTGATGGCCACAGTTGACTTAGCTTACCAAAATACCTCAGGCATAATGTGCTGATTTAAAAAGTTCACATTTCTCAGTCCATTGTAAAATAATTAAGATGCAAGAAACTGCAGATGCTGGAATCTTGAGCAAAATAACATTCTACGATGAATTCAGTAGGTCAGGCAGTATCTATGAAGGGGAATGGTAAATGACGCTTTAGGTCAGGACCCTTCTTTAGCCTGATGAAAGTGTCTTTTTGTTCAAGTTTGCAGCAGTTGCAATCTCTTGTGTCTCCATGATGAAGGGCCAACCGTGACATTTCCAGATTTAACCATTTCCGTATCTTACACGAATAACTTCTTTACAATAGTGAATCACGTTTTTAACCTAATATTTTGATACAAACAAGTTTCTCCCGCAGTTTGATGGAGACACAAGGATCTGCAGATGCTGAAATCTTGAGTAGAAGTGGGTCAGGCAGAATGTGTGAAGAACATGGACATGGGACGTTTTGGATCAGCACCCTGCTTCAGACTGATTGTAGTAGGGGGGAGGAGAAAAGTTGGCAGAGAGTTTGAAGAATGCACTTTATATTTTTCTCCAGCAGTTTGGTTATTTTTGCTGCAGCAGATGCCAGCATCTGCAGTCTCCTGGATGGGGATCCAATCATGTTGTTTGAGGGGCTGACTTGCCGAGTGCGGGGACCGCGGGGGTTGGGAGGGAGCTGCTGTGCAGGTCTGCAGGAGTCGGTGACTGTGCAGCGGCCCATCACCACCAGCAGACGCTGCAGGCGGGCGGGACTGTTCCCCGGCCGCTCTGCTCCCGGCGACAAGCGCCACCCAACCCGGGCCCGGGGCCTGCACCCGGCGGCCGCTCCGCCCCGCACCTTCCTCCCCCCGGGGATGCGGACAATCCGGCCCGCCTCCAGCTGGCAGTCCGCCCGGCGCTGCGATGCTCTCCCCGCTCAGGCCGAGGCCGTCACTTACGCTGGGCTGGGTCAGACTCGGACTCGGCCGCGGCTCCGCTCCACTCGCTCTCCGCCGCCAGCCGGTGACGGTGACGGAGCGGGCCCCGCGCACGCGCACTGCGGCCCGGACCTGGCGGCGGCCCCCGGCACAACAAGCATTGACCGCTCCACACCGCCCCCACAGGCGGCCCCCGGCACAGCAAGCACAAGTCGCTCGGCAGCGTCCCCACAGGCGGTTCCCGGCACAGCAAGCATGCACCGCTCCACAACGCTCCCACAGGCAGCCCCCGGCACAGCAAGCATGGCCCGCTCCACACCGCCCCCACAGGCGGCCCCCGGCACAGCAAGCACAAGTCGCTCGGCAGCGTCCCCACAGGCGGTTCCCGGCACAGCAAGCATGCACCGCTCCACAACGCTCCCACAGGCAGCCCCCGGCACAGCAAGCATGGCCCGCTCCACACCGCCCCCACAGGCGGCCCCCGGCACAGCAAGCACAAGTCGCTCAGCAGCGTCCCCACAGGCGGCCCCCGGCACAGCAAGCATGCACCGCTCTACACCGCCCCCACAGGCGGCCCCCGGCACAGCAAGTATGCACCGCTCGGCAGCGCCCCCTGCAGGCGGTCCCAGGCACAGCAAGCACATCTCACAGGCGTCTCTCGGCACAAGTCGCTTCTCATTTTCACCCGACAAACAGCTAACAATGACCTGATTCCTTTATCATCGTTACTTTTTTGCATATCTTTCATCCATTGTTCTTTATCTCTCCACATCACCGTCCATATCTCTCGTTTCCTTTATCCCTAACCAGTCTGAAGAAGGGTCTCGACCCAAAACGTCACCCATTCCTTCTCTCGTGACATGCTGCCTGTCCCGCTGAGTTACTCCAGCTTTTTGTGTCTATCAAAGTTTAATTATTGTTTTGTGGCGTTCAAGAGCCTGACAGTGGTTGGGAAGAAGCTACTTTTGAAACTGGTCACAGTTTTCTGACTATTATACATTCTTCCTAAAGGTAAGAGTGAAATGAGAGCATGGCCAGGGTGGTGTGGGTATTTGATGATGCTGGCTGCCATTTTGAGGAACTGCTTTGATGGTGGGGAGGTCATTACCAGTGATGGTATCTACCACTTGTTGTAATCGCCTTCTTTCCTGGACATTCATGTTGCCAAACCAGACCATAATGCAACCTGTCAATATGCTCTTTACTGTAAACCTACAGAGAGAGGTTCAAGAGAGTAATTGTCGGCATACTGAAGTGCCTCAATCTTCTATGGAAATAGAGGCATTGATGGGGACAGAGGGAGGAGGTAGCAGGGAGGGGAGATCGTGTTGCTAAATTGTTCCCAATGGTGAGTAACATTCCTGATCCATTTGAACATTAATTTTTGTAGAAAGGTTTGTTCAAATTTCAAACCTCCTCAGTCTGCATGCACTCTCTTGCTAATGCTATTAAAAGTAATCTGTGCCATTTAACAGGAAGCATATTTCTCAACTTCCTTAACCTCATAAACACAAATGGCTGGTCAGAGTGCTGCACAGGAAGTCTGATGTCTCTGTTCATTTCTTACGGTTTCTCTTGGGTCCATCAGTTTGTTTTAACGATTCTCTTCCCATTTCTCCGATCCAAAGAGTTTCCGTTCTTTTCAGTCTGAAGAAGGGTCTCGACCCGAAACGCCACCCATTCCTTCTCTCCCGAGATGCTGCCTGACCTGCTGAGTTACTCCAGCATTTTGTGAATAAATCGATTTGTACCAGCATCTGCAGTTATTTTCTTATACTATCCGTTCTTTGATATGTTTGGAGAGCGGTGATACGCATGCTTTTGTCTTGCATTTGGTATTTTGGTATCAACTTTTCAGGGACCATGTGAAGTGTTACACTCCTCTACATTTACAAAGTGAAACATGTCCTGTAAGCATGTAAGTTTACAAAGTGTGCTCTCTCGTTCCTTAAGCAATAAAAGGCAATGTCATTCCATAGGAGAAAAAACTTTGGATTATGGTACATTATAGCAATGGTGTCCTGAAATCTCAACATGTAACCATCCATATGTACAACCCTACCTTGAAAGACCTCGTGCACAGGCGTCATACACCTTTGTGAACAGGAGAGGAAGCAAAGTATTATCAATTCCATGAACATGCTATCCTGATCCCTCTGATTTTGTTTCATGTATTGGTTGGATGGTTTCATGTATTTTATGTTTTTATGACTGTTGGCAGATCAATTTCCCTCCTGGGATAAATAAAGTTCTATCGTATCTGATAAGCAGGAAATTCTGATTGAAAGTTCAGGCCAATAAATATTTTAAATGATTAATGCATTTAAGCAGAAAGGTGCTGTGGGTGAGCTTGTCCAGAACTATGACCTTGTGGTGACTCGACACTATTAATATGAGAGGATTGTGATACAGCATGGAAGCAGGGCAACATACTGAACAAGCTCATTAAAAAGATCAGGTTAGCGAATGGCTCTTGGTATTTGCACCATCCAGGAAAATAAAATGGGTCTCTGTTAATAGTAAATGAGCTCTGATTGTCAGATTTGCCCTTAAGAGTGGCAGTAATCAAATCAAGCCTACGCGTCAGTGGAAAACCATGTGTTACAATGGTAATGCATGACAGAACTCACTTGTTCAAAATTTCCTACAAGAAGTTTATGCCCACTTCTGGATTGTTGCATTTCAAATAGTACTGATAACAGAGAGTTTTCAATAATTCCAAATAAAAGGGGCAATTTCTAGTTGAAAGTAACCTTAGTTGATCTTTCTTAAAGCCATTGTTGAGATGGGTATCAATGTTAATGCCGTATTTATTCACAAAATGCTGGAGTAACTCAGCAGGTCAGGCAGCATCTCAGGAGAGAAGGAATGGGTGACGTTTTGGGTCGAGACCCTTCTTTATCTGTTTTCCAATCTTAATTGCACTTGAGGAGATCATTGTGAGCTGCCTTGTTAAATGGCTGCAATCTTTCTGGTGAAGGGAAGATAATTAAGAATTTAGAACCAGTGATGATGAAAGACCAGCAGTATGTTCATCAATCCCAACACACATGATCCCCCCTCTTTTTCTCTCCCAGCTAGTTAATCACGGAGGCATCTTACAGTACACTGGTATTCGGTGGCCAACCATAAGGCTGCCCATCGAGGCTGGTAAACTCAGTGCATCGTGGGAAGAGGGTGTTGCTAATGATGGGGTCAAAAACCACACATCCCATAGTCAGCACCAGTACAGAGATCAATGTTGATGACAACGTGTTGTTAAGGTCAAGGGGACCTGCAGGTGATGGTGTGTTCCTGCTGACCATGTTTTTCTTGGTGGTAGCCTTTACAGGTTCAGAAGGTGCTATAGAATCAACTGGGCAAATAATTGCAGTGCAATTTGTAGATAATACACTGTTTACGTATTGTGTAGCTGTGAGTAAATGCTACTTGACACATTGTCAACAACAACTCCAATCAAGTGGTTATCCGATTTCATTCTCTCAGTAAACACTGTTGAAAATCTATCTCTGTATATCTACAAGAGTCCCCGATCCAGACCATAAAATATAGGTGCAGAAATATGCCATTTGGCCTATTGAGTCTGCTCTGCGATTCGATCATGGCAGATCTATTTCTCCATCTGAACCTCATCCTCCTGCCTTCTCATCGTAACCTATTAATGAAGAACCTATCATCTCCACTTCATAAATATCCAGTGCCTTGGCCTCCACTGCCATCTGTAGCAATGAATTCCACATTCACCACCTTCTAGCTAAACAAATTCCTCCTCACTTTCATCCTAAAGGTATGTCCTTTTATTCTGAGGCTGTGCCCTTTGGTTGCAGACTCTCCCATTACTGGAAACATCTTCTCCACTCCACTCTATCTAAACCAAATGAGTTCTTCCAGCTGGTTGTTGGTCAATGGAGCCTGCCTACAGTCAAGGTCAGAGCTCAAGTTACCAAATGCCTCGAAAAACATAGACACAGGACATATCCTCGGAATCTCTCCAGACCGTTAAGTTACACAAGCTGTTTGACTTTTTTTTGTAAACCAGCATCTGCAGTTCCTTGCTTCTAGACAGGTACATGGTTAGGCAAGGTTTAGAGGAATATGAGCCACATGCTGGCAAATGGGACAAGGTCAGATAGACACTTTGTCAATTCAAGACAAGAGATCTTGAACTTGAAACTTAACTGTGTACCTCTTTCTACAGATGCTGCCTGAACCGCTAAGTATTTACAGAATGTTCTATCTCCTTTTGTGTTATTTAGGAGAAATAAATCTTTTTAAGACTTACTTTAAGAAGTAAGTCTTTTTAAGACAATGGTGTGCGCATGGTGAAATGGATGGCAGGTGAGATAGGAGTTGAGATTTAGACAATATTGTGACAGACCAATCCACAATCTAGATTCTAGAGGGACAATTTTTTTTTTAATTGAACTGTCCTTTTCAAGCATTGTACTTCTTTTATGACTGACTGTTCATTTACAATAATTAATGTGATATCTTGCTTCCATGGCCTATCCCTGCCTGTCCTGGAACTGAGGTGAAAGAAATAACCAATGAATTGCAGGCTTCCAGGCATATTAAAGAGTAACTATGGTACACAAGCACCTGTTAGTAGCTTCTATTCTCTTCACTTTAGCTTTTGGAGAAGGAATACAACTCATGGCATAGATTTCCAAAGCAAAAATCAGGAAAGCTTTACATCAGGAAAGCGAGTTATATGGTAGTGAACTAGTTTATTTATGTTCTTTGCTACTAATACTGTGTAATAAAGGGCAGCACAGTGGTGCAGCAGTAGAGTTGCTGCCTTTCAGCGCCAGAGACCTGGGTTCTAACCTTTACTGTGTCTGTCTTTACCGGTGCTGTCTTTACCGAGTTTGTACATTCTCCCTGTGGCCACATGGGTTTTCTCTAGGTGCACCAGTTTCCTCCCACAAGCTAAAAGTTAATTGACTTCTGTAAATTGTGCAGGATGCAAAACAGGGATAACATAAAACTAGTGTATGGATGACAGTTGGTCAGCATGGACTCAGTTTCCACGCTGTAACTCTAAACAAAACTAAATGTCTCTTCTGAAATGAGAATTGAAATTCCACTGTAAAGTCCCAAGTACTGGAAATACTTGACTGAACCCAAACACAAACACAGCAGTAAACATAACCATGTGACTATTTTTTGGATCATTTCCAGCAGAACAGTAGTTTCTCACCAAAATAAAAGCAAAGCTTGGGACTAAAGGTTCATGCTAAATTGACACAATTGAGAAGCAGTGCGACTAATAGAAGTAAAATTGCCAAAGCTCTGGGAATTAAAAGCTTGCTATCTTACTCTGATTATTGTTGAAGAGTAAAATACATTTGTCTGGGATACCATGGATTATGAAAAGAAAAAAGAAAAAGTTGGAAATGTTTCTTTTTGGACATCAGAGATGTTCTCTTTCTTGAGTAAACGTGGTTTCTTTCTGCTGTAGTGGATGGAGCCCTCACCCACGTCTTCTCTGCTTCTTACAGTTCTGCTCACGCTCCCCTTCCTCCCAGACAGAACAAGGGTAGAATTCCCTTGATCCTCACCTTTCACCCACCAGCCTCCCGCTCCAACATACTCTCAATTCTCTCAATTCTATGGATGCTTTCAAGAGTTAGATAGAGCTCTTAAAGATAGCGGAATCAGGGGGCATGGGGAGGAGGCAGGAACGGGGTACTGATTGTGAATGATCAGCCATGATCATATTGAATGGCGGCGCTGGCTCGAAGGGCCTACTCCTGCACCTATTGTCTATTGTCTATACCATCCTCTAACATTCCCAACACCTTCAACATGATCTCACCATCTTTTTCTGCATATCAATTCGCTCATCAATTCGCTTATCAGTTCGCTCATCAATTCCCACCCAATCTGCTCCCTCCCCATACACTTTCACCATGTAACCACAGGACAAGTAATACATGTCTCTACACCTCCTCTCTCGTGTAGTCTCAATTATGTCAGGTAGACAAACGTGGAAGGTTTAGAACGGCGATGAGTGGAGAGCTGCATGTTTGAGAGGGGGTGAGATTGGAGTGGGTTGGAAGTCAAGATGGTTGATGTCGTGCCAGCAGTCTGAAGAAAGGCGCCGATACAAAACATTGGTTCTTTAATCAGAGGGTGGTGAATCTGTGGAATTCTTTGCCACAGAAGGCTGTGGAGGCCAAGTCATAGATATATTTAAGTCAAGTCAAGTCAAGTCAATTTATTTGTATAGCACATTTAAAAACAACCCACGTTGACCAAAGTGCTGCACATCTGACTAGGAAAAAAAAAAGAAACATACAGTGGCAGAGATAGATATATTCTTGATTAGTACGGGTGTCAGAGGTAATGGGGAGAAGGCAGGAGAATGGGGTTAGGTTGCAGAGATAGATCAGCCATGATTGAATGGCCAAGTGACTTGCCGGGCCGAATGGCCTAATTCTGCTCCTATCACTTATGATCTTATGATTCATTCCCACCAGAGATGTGCCCGACCTGCTTAGTTACTCCAGCACTTTGCGCTTTGCTCATGATTCCAGCAGTTCCTTGTACCTCCATCAAACTGCTGGAGAAATTTGAATATGTTTGGTGTTATAAATCATTAACTGTGATTATGGTGAAGCTAATCACCTATGAGCTGAGACCAAAGAATACAAGTCTGTTACAACGAGCAAACTGTTTCATAATTTACATGTAGTTGTCAGTTTTATTTGTGAAAGACATCATCTTGATATCTCTGTCTTCAGGAGAGGGAAATGGCAGACAATTTATACAGACAGAATAGCAAGACTCGATTTAATGTTTTGAATACCAGGGCCCAATTTGAAGAAGGGTCTCGACCCAAAATGTCACCTATTCCTTTTCTCCTGAGATGCTGCCTGACTCACTGAGTTACTCCAGCATTTTGTGTCTATCCCCAGTTTATGTTTATGTTTGCTGGTCTCAACTGATCCTAACTAGTCAACACTGAAAAACTGTTTATAATCTTCCTCATCTGTATTTCGTAGCCTTGTGTAAGAAACTAATGAGACACTTCAGAAAATAAACAATTTAAACACAATTTTTCTTTTACACTAATGACAAAAGTGTAAATGCATTCTGGACCTTTCTCTTGGAACTTCAAGCTGTACACTTGGACACTTTGACCGTCAGACCTCAGTCGTTTAGGAAGTGAAGCAGCACACACACCCCAGTGTACATTGATGGCGCTGACGTGGAGATGGTCGATAGCTTCAGATTTCGAAGAATAAATATCACCAGCAATTTGACTTGGACTAGACGGGTGGCACGGTGGCGCAGCGGTAGAGTTGCTGCCTTACAGCAAATGCAGCGCCGGAGACTCGGGTTCGATCCTGACTACGGGCGCCGTCTGTACGGAGTTTGTACGTTCTCCCCGTGACCTGCGTGGGTTTCCTCCGAGATCTTCAGTTTCCTATGTAGGTTAATTGGCTGGGTTAATTTTTTTAAAATGTAAAAATTGTCCCTAGTGTGTGTAGGATAGTGTTAATGTGCGGGGATCGCTGGGCGACGCGGACCCGGTGGGCCGAAGGGCCTGTTTCCGCGCTGTATCTCTAAATCTAAATCTAAATCTAGACACATCAAAGCTATGACCAAGAAAGCACACCAACACCTCTACATCCTTACAACACTTAAGAGGTTCGACATGGCACCAACATCCCTCACCCCAACTTCTACAGATGCGCTGTAGAAAGCATTTTAGCGGGATGTATCACAGTCTGGTTTGGGAACAGCTCCATCCAAGACCACAATAAATGACAAAAAGTTGTGGACGTAGCCCAGACTATTACGCAAACCAACCTCCCTTCCATTGATTCCATCTTCACTTTATGTTGCCTCGGAAAGGCCAGCAGCATAATCAAGACCAGTCTCTGTTCACTCCCTCTTCTTCCCTCTCTGTTGGGCAGGAGATACAAAAGTTTGAAAACGCATACCTCCAGATTCAGGGACATTTTCTTCCCAGCTGTTATCAGGCAACTGAACGGTCCTCTCATCAGCTAGAGTGCAGTCCTGACCTCCCATCTACCTCAAAATAAACCTGTGAACTCCCTTTAATCGGATTTCAATGTTATATCTTAGCATTAAATGTTGTTCCCTTTATCCTTTATCTGTGCAATGTGGAAAGCGTTATAGTGTCAATGTACAGCCTTTTCTTTGACTGGACAGCACGTAAACAAAAGCTTTTCACTGTAACTCAGTACACGTGACAATAATAAACTAGACTAGAAATGGTCATAACATTTCTCCACCCTGACCCTTAACTGATGCTTCTCTGTGGGTGGCTCAATTGTAATTATGTATTGACTTTCCACTGACTGGTTGGCACACAATAAAAACTTTTCACTGTACCTCGGTACACCTGTCAATAAATGAAATGAACTAAACTAAACTAAACTAAAAAAAAAGGTTTGCCAATGACACTACTGTTATTGGGCAAATCCACAATAAGGAATGATTTGGTACAGGAAATAGATCAAGAACCTTATGTCATGGTGCCATAACCTAAATCTTAACATCGGCAAGAAGAAAGAGTTGTTTGTTGACCAAAGGAAGCGGAGGGGAGGGGTTAACATAATCCTGTCCTCATCAATGGAGCTGTTTAGAAATGGTTGACAACTTCAAGTCCCTAGGCGTCCATTTCACAGGACAGGCAGCATCTCTAACAGCAAAGCAAACTTTTATCTCTGTTTGTTTTGTTGTTACCTTCTCCCAGCTAACAATGATCTATTCTACATTTTCCTTGATCTCCATTCCCTTTGCCCTGTTTTCACACCTTCACACTTCCTTATCTATCTATCTCCCTCCCCCTGACGTCAGTCTGAAGAAGGGTCTCGACCCAAAACGTCACCCATTTCTTCTCTGAGTTACTTCAGAATGAAATATTATTCACAGATAAACACTATTAAACCAATATTTCCATGTCAGTGGTTTGCTCCACTTGGAATCCAGATTAAGCATTCACTCCTATTTATTCCATATGCTGGTCTTTAATTCTTCAAGGATAGACAACATCCAATCTTACTACAGTCCAGAGGAGTCTACTTATTAATCATGTTGTTCTATTAGGGATACACTTTCTACAACACTTATTAATCATGTTCTATTAGGGATACACATCCATTTATAAATCGCAGGCTATATTAATGGACCACAAGACTTTGTTAGTGGGCAATTGTGATCATATCTTGCTGTGAAAACGCAGAATGGCTTTCCTCAGTTTGTAAAACGGAACTGCATGGCTGCATGTGGAAACACCCCAAAAAACACAGCAAATATACATGGATGAGATCAATGTACAATAACTATTTTATATGTCCTCTGCTATATTGAGCCAGGTATGTAAACCCAATATGATTCACACACTAGAAATCATTTGAACCATAGCCAGAAGCCCTGCACCTTAAGTACTTAAAGGTATCCTTGATTACAAGCAGGTTTGCTTGCAATTACCTTGCTGGAAACGCTAAAGGGCTGTGGTCAGTCAAGCTGCACAAATCACAGATATTGTTTTCCACTTAGTGAGGTGAAGGGTGCTAGGCATTTGCTAAAGTATGTGGACCCCCCAGGCTTCTGGGACAGTCAGATGCCAGAGAAGTGTGGGCATGGTCTTCCTTCCAGAGGGGTTGTCAAGGACTAGGATGAGGAACCATGTGGGCTGGAGGATTCCTCCATGCCCCTAGCCCGTCCGTCCCCCTTCCTGCAATCCCTACAAGCTTTCCAGGAGCAATGCAGGGATTCCGGGGATATGTCCAGTGTCTATGTTTTTCGAGGGATATGTCCAGTGTCTATGTTTGGTAACTTGAGCTCTGACCTTATCTGTAGGCAGGCTCCATTGACCAACAACCTGCTGGAGGAACTCATTGGGTCTAGATAGAGTGGATGTGGAGAAGATGTTTCCAGTAATGGGAGAGTCCAGAACCATGTGGGATAACATTAGCCACTATCCGGTACCATTCAGTACTACCCCTTGGTTAATTTGAGAAGTAACTCTGCCAACCCCCCTGCAACCTCTTCCTCATCTTCCAAACAATATGAGACATAAAAAGCTGGAGTAACTCAGTGGGACAGGCAGCATCTCTGGAAAGAAGGAATGGGTGATGTTTCGGGTCGAGAAAGAAGTGTCTCGACCAAAATGTCACCCATTCCTTCTCTCCAGAGCTGCCTGCCCACTGAGTTACTCCAGCTTTTTGTGTCTATCTTTAGTTTAAACCAGCATCTGCAGTTCCTTCCAAACAATGTGCTCCACTGCACTTATCAGTCCCTGGGGTTTATCCGTAGAAACAAAGAACTGCAGATGCTGGGTAATACACAAAAGGACACATAGTGCTGGAGTAATTCAGCAGGTCAGGCAACATCTCAGGAACATAGATAGGTGACGGTTTGGGTGAAGACCCTTCTTCGGAAGAAGAGTTGATCCAAAACGTCACCTATCCATGTTCTCCAGAGATGCTGCCTTCCCTGCCGAATTACTCCAGCACTTTATCCATCTTAATATACCTTAAGACATGCAGCTTTTATAATGTGGATATGTTGCAATACATCACACTTCATTCCTCTTATTGTTGGCACCCATGGGCTTCTCCACGCTAAATACATTTGATAAATATTCATGTAAGACAATAGACAATAGACAATAGGTGCAGGAGTAGGCCATTCACCCTTCGAGCCAGCACCGCCATTCAATGCGATCATGGCTGATCACTCTCAATCAGTACCCCGTTCCTGCCTTCTCCCCATACCCCCTCACTCCGCTATCCTTAAGAGCTCTATCCAGCTCTCTCTTGAAAGCATCCAACGAACTGGCCTCCACTGCCTTCTGAGGCAGAGAATTCCACACCTTTACCACTCTCTGACTGAAAAAGTTCTTCCTCATCTCCGTTCTAAATGGCCTACCCCTTATTCTTAAACTGTGGCCCCTTGTTCTGGACTCCCCCAACATTGGGAACATGTTTCCTGCCTCTAATGTGTCCAATCCCCTAATTATCTTATATGTTTCAATAAGATCCCCCCTCATCCTTCTAAATTCCAGTGTATACAAGCCCAATCGCTCCAGCCTTTCAACATACGACAGTCCCGCCATTCCGGGAATTAACCTAGTGAACCTACGCTGCACGCCCTCCATAGCAAGAATATCCTTCCTCAAATTTGGAGACCAAAACTGCACACAGTACTCCAGGTGCGGTCTCACCAGGGCCCGGTACAACTGTAGAAGGACCTCTTTGCTCCTATACTCAACTCCTCTTGTTATGAAGGCCAACATTACATTGGCTTTCTTCACTGCCTGCTGTACCTGCATGCTTCCTTTCATTGACTGATGCACTAGGACACCCAGATCTCCTTGAACTCCCCCTCCTCCTAACTTGACACCATTCAGATAATAATCTGCCTTTCTATTCTTACTTCCAAAGTGAATAACCTCACACTTATCTACATTAAACTGCATCTGCCATGTATCCGCCCACTCACACAACCTGTCCAAGTCACCCTGCAGCCTTATTGCATCTTCCTCACAATTCACATTACCCCCCAGCTTAGTATCATCTGCAAATTTGCTAATGGTACTTTTAATCCCTTCGTCTAAGTCATTAATGTATATCGTAAATAGCTGGGGTCCCAGCACCGAACCTTGAGGTACCCCACTGGTCACTGCCTGCCATTCCGAAAGGGACCCATTTATCCCCACTCTTTGCTTTCTGTCTGTCAACCAATTTTCTATCCATGTCAGTACCCTACCCCCAATACCATGTGCCCTAATTTTGCCCACTAATCTCCTATGTGGGACCTTGTCGAAGGCTTTCTGAAAGTCGAGGTACACCACATCCACTGACTCTCCCCTGTCAATTTTCCTAGTTACATCCTCAAAAAATTCCAGTAGATTTGTCAAGCATGATTTCTCCTTCGTAAATCCATGCTGACTCGGAATGATCCTGTTACTGCTATCCAAATGCTCAGCAATTTCGTCTTTTATAATTGACTCCAGCATCTTCCCCACCACTGATGTCAGACTAACTGGTCTATAATTACCCGTTTTCTCTCTCCCTCCTTTCTTAAAAAGTGGGATAACATTTGCTATCCTCCAATCCACAGGAACTGATCCTGAATCTATAGAACATTGAAAAATGATCTCCAATGCTTCCACTATTTCTAGAGCCACCTCCTTAAGTACCCTGGGATGCTGACCATCAGGCCCTGGGGATTTATCAGCCTTCAGTCCCATCAGTCTACCCAAAACCATTTCCTGCCTAATGTGGATTTCCTTCAGTTCCTCCATCACCCTAGGTTCTCCGGCCCCTAGAACATTTGGGAGACCTTGCCCACCCACTGTAGCTCCACACATTGTGGGCCACTTTGATCCTTAAGGGAACCTATTTTCTCCCTAGTTTCCCCATTTCCTTTTAATATACTTGCAGAATCTTTTAGGATGTTCCCTATACTTTATCTGCCAACAACGCCCTCTCTTTGCCCTCTTAATTCGATTCCTTCTCCTTCTACTCAAGCGATTCATTTGATCTCGAGAGATGCACATGATCCTCTCAAGGGATGCGTTATTTAAGGAGGCAACATGAGGGGGCGTTGACATATTTAAGACAATGTGTTGAATTGATGGTACAACGGACGTGGAGAAAATTATATATCAATTGCATTAACTAAGTTTAGATTTAGATTTATTATTGTTGCGTGTACCAAGGTACCGTGAAATGCTTTGTTTTGCATGCGATGCAGATCAAGTGAGATGAGATAACACTAGGCAAAATACAACCAAGCCAAACTCAAGTGCAGTAGATACAGAGTGCAGAATATAGTTCTCAGCATGGTAGTGCTATGGTAGTGGTACGCAGCATAATACTATATATAAAATGAAGAATGGTTAATTTTGTTAAATGACCATCGGTTGTACCACACTTTGTTGACCCTGAAATTCATCTCCATATCGGCGCGTTCGGATGTTCCCACCAGGTGGCACCAGAAGGTACAAACTCCTTGATAGACTCGGCATTTTTACCTTCCTTTCTGCACATCTTGCAAGGCCAGATACTGTCTCACGCATCTCTTCAATTTGCCCGCAAGAGGAGAATGGGTTAGAAGGGAAAACAAATGCTGGTGTTAAAACGTGATGTTTAGGGGGCTTGTCCACACGTCATGCAGACAGAGTGAGTTGATTGGATGCCGGTATATAAAGCAGGGTGCAGTTCACTTCATAATCCCAAGTGAAGCTTTGCTCCGAAAAGTCAGCGCGGCGCGGCTCGGCTCAGCGAAGCGAGCGAACGAACATGCAGCGCTGTGTGGGATCCTGGAGCGGTCTGCGCTACACCTGCCGAAACTTCGGTGGAAGCCGCCTTCCAGCCGCCAGGTTACTGGCTCTCAGTGCAAACTCTGGGGGGAAACAAGATGCCCTGAGCGGGGGCTTGCGAGCACTGGCCACCGGCGCCGCCAGCCATGCGAGGATCATAGACCATATCTTGCCGAGGCACGATGACTTCTCGGAGAGACACATCGGACCCGGAGACAAAGAGAAGAGAGAAATGCTGGACACACTGGGAGTGGCGGTAATAGCAGATTTGTGTGTGCATGTGTGCATGTGTTTCTGGTTCTTTATTCTTCCCTCCTCCATGCTGCATGTTAACTTTGAAGTGCTCAGATGGGTCTTAAGTGAACACAGTTTTGCAACTTCCATCAAGTCGTTTGACCATATTTACGATCCCTATTTTGTAAGAAAGGCTTGTTTTAAAAAAAAAAAATTGGGCAGCAACTGGGGAATGCTGGCGATATATATGTTATAAGAAATTATATATATATATATATATAATATTTACATTGCAACATAAATATATATAATTACAACTTCTCAAGTTGTCGAATTTAGACGTGGGCACTGGGTGGAGAGGTGCACTTTGTTCCGAGTCTAAGTTAATCTATTTCATGGTTTGTTTTCGCACCACTAGAGTATCGACGAACTTATTGACAATACTATTCCTACGAGCATCCGCCTCGCTCGACCCTTGAGAATGGACGATCCCGTCTGTGAGTAAACCCTACTAGTATTTTTTTTTTTGGTGGGGGGGAGGGGGGGCTGTTTTTTTATTAATAATGCTGATCGGAAGGTAAAGGCAGAGGGTCGGAGTGTCACCGAGTAATGTTCCTTTTATTTGCTACATTGCAACATAAATTTCAGACGCGACCCGGACCCTTACCCTTATTAGGTATAGGTGAGGTCTGGTGCTTTTTTTCTACAAATCACAAGAGCAGGGGAGGAGATTGTGATGATAAAGCCGCTTAGTGCCGTGTAAAGTTCATTTGCTCAGGCGCCCCAGACTGTGTGTAGGAAAGAACTGCAGATGCTGCTTTACACCGAAGATAGAAACAAAATATTGGGAGTAACAGCGGGACAGGCAGCATCTCTGGAGAGAAGGAATGGATGACGTTTCAGTTCTTTACTCCACGGCTCGCCAGGAGGTGTCTTTTGCACACCTGATTTAGCAGCAAAGTCGCCCCTTATAATTTGTATCTCCTTTTCATCCTGACACCGTTTATTTTACAATCATTTGTTAGTCCGAGTTAGTGAAGGAGGTATTCAGTTGCATTTCCCACTGTTTTGGTTGCTGAGGATGGAGAAGAAAGGGAATAACTGGTGGGACTGAGACAAAGTGAGACTGAATGGCAGAGGTGTGTAGTGATCGAGGATGAAGAGGGCTTGCTAATGGCAACTAATCTGTCCCGAGGAGGTGTAAGTAGGAGGGAGAACAGAAGAGAAGGAAAACTGCAGACCAACAAGGGCAAAGCGTGCAGGAATGATAAATGCAAAGGCAACTGTTGCTGGAATTCTGAAATAAAGGAGAATGACGGGGAAATACAGCAAGTTAGGAAATTCAACAGGGAGACTTTAGTTTAGAGATACAGGGTGGAAACAGGCCCTTCAGCTCACCGAGTCCACACTGACCATCGATCACCCACACAGTGGTACTATCCTACCCACAAGGGACAATTTACAGAAGCCAATTAACCTCCAAACCTGTACATCTTTAGAATGTGGGAGGAAATCGGAGCATCCGGAGAAAACCCGGTCACAATGAGAACGGACAAACAGCACCCGTAGTCAGGATCAAACCAGGGTCCCTGGCACTGCAAGGCTGCAACTCTACCGCTGCACCACCATGCTGTCTTAAAGAGAGAGAAATACTGAGTGACATCAGGACTGTCAGGATTGAAAAGTACAACATACTCCGGATGCTGATAATCTGAAGCAAAAACAGAAAATGCTGGAAATACTCAGCACATCAGGCTGCATCTGTGGAGAGAGAATCTAGGCTCTGGGCCGTTGACAGCCCACGATTGACCTGAAACTCCAACTGTGCCTCCTCCCCACTGGCATTGCCTGATGCACAGAGCACCCTGACCCACAGTGTTCTCTGCTCCTGCAGCAGAACCAGCCTGTTTTGGGGGGCATTTCAGGAAGGTCAGAAATTGTTGAATTTGGTGTTTAATGGAGCATTGTCCTGAGGAGTTCTGACCGCTCTCAGTATAGGAAACCATATCCATGAGCACAAATGCAATGTTAAATGGAAAGAAGTGCAAATGAATTGCTGCTTCACCTGGATGACGTCTTGTGGTTCCTGGGTGGTGGGATAGGAGGAGGTAGAACAACAGGGACGGCACAGTGATGTGACTGGTAGAGTTGCTACCTCATAGCACCAGAGACCTAGGTTTGATCCTGACCTCGGGTGCTGACTGTGTGGAGTTTGCACTTTCCCCCTGTGGCCATGTGGATTTCCTCCTGGTGCTTTGATTTCCTCCCACATACCAAAGATGTGTGGGTTTGTTGGTTACTTGGCCTCTGTAAAATTGCCCCAAGTGTGCAGGGAGTGGATGAGAAAGTGGGATAGCACCGAACTAGCGCAAATGGGCAAATGATTGTCGGCATAGACTCGGTGGGTTGAGGGCTCTGTTTCCATGCTTTCAGGGAAACAGGGAGGGGGCAGGTTACATGGGAAGGTACTGAAAATGGCTGGAGGTGCACGAGTGAACTGTTGAGTTTTGATATATAGGGAATGGTTTCTTCAGAGTGCTGAAAGGAAGAGGGTGAGATGATGCATCTTGTGGAGGTGTTTCATTGGTAGCAGAAATTTATAGAGGATTAAGGTGGAGACTGTTGGGGTGGAGGATGGAGGCAAAGTCTCCATCCTCCTATGTTTGTTTTGGGTGGAAGCAGAAGTGCAATAAATGGATCGGATATAGTTGGGAACCTGTCAACTTTGATGGAGAGTAAGCCGTGGTTCAAGACGGCGGATGGCATTTCAAAAGTACTGGTGTGGTGAGTGCTGTGATCAGAACAAAGTAATAAAACAAGATAAACTGAGAATGAGTGGAATCCTCTGCTCTCTCCACTCGCCCCCCTTCTCTGCAACTTAATTCATTCTAACTTTCTCAATGTTACCCATTCTGATGGGGAAAAAAATGATGACCTGAAATATTGACTTCATCTTCTTCGACAGATGCCTGGCTGACCAATTAAGTACCTCCCGCATTTTTAAATTTTTTTATTTATGATTTATAGCACATATAGTTTTTTTAGCTTTTAGAATATTGTAGTGTTCAATGTGTCTAGTTATGATTATGTAGAAATAAGGGTGTTTGTTACTCAAGCCCCAGGAGGAAACTCGGCAAAGGAAGAAATTATCTTTTTGGCACATTACAGCTGGTGCTGTGAAGAAAACTGCAATGTGACTTAAACTTAAGTAATGGTGCACATTCACTGTAAGAAATGCTTACAATAGACAATAGGTGCAGGAGTAGGCCATTCAGCCCTTCGAGCCAGCACCACCATTCAATGCGATCATGGCTGATCACTCTCAATCAGTACCCCGTTCCTGCCTTCTCCCCATACCCCCTCACTCCTCTATCCTTAAGAGCTCTATCCAGCTCTCTCTTGAAAGCATCCAACGAACTGGCCTCCACTGCCTTCTGAGGCAGAGAATTCCACACCTTCACCACTCTCTGACTGAAAAAGTTCTTCCTCATCTCCGTTCTAAATGGCCTACCCCTTGTTCTTAAACTGTGGCCCCTTGTTCTGGACTCCCCCAACATTGGGAACATGTTTCCTGCCTCTAATGTGTCCAATCCCCTAATTATCTTATATGTTTCAATAAGATCCCCCCTCATCCTTCTAAATTCCAGTGTATACAAGCCCAATCGCTCCAGCCTTTCAACATACGACTGTCCCGCCATTCCGGGAATTAACCTAGTGAACCTATGCTGCACGCCCTCCATAGCAAGAATATCCTTCCTCAAATTTGGAGACCAAAACTGCACACAGTACTCCAGGTGCGGTCTCACCAGGGCACGGTACAACTGTAGAAGGACCTCTTTGCTCCTATACTCAACTCCTCTTGTTATGAAGGCCAACATTCCATTGGCTTTCTTCACTGCCTGCTGTACCTGCATGCTTCCTTTCATTGACTGATGCACTAGGACACCCAGATCTCGTTGAACTCCCCCTCCTCCTAACTTGACACCATTCAGATAATAATCTGCCTTTCTATTCTTACTTCCAAAGTGAATAACCTCACACTTGTCTACATTAAACTGCATCTGCCATGTATCCGCCCACTCACACAACCTGTCCAAGTCACCCTGCAGCCTTATTGCATCTTCCTCACAATTCACACTACCCCCCAGCTTAGTATCATCTGCAAATTTGCTAATGGTACTTTTAATCCCTTCGTCTAAGTCATTAATGTATATCGTAAATAGCTGGGGTCCCAGCACCGAACCTTGCGGTACCCCACTGGTCACTGCCTGCCATTCCGAAAGGGACCCATTTATCCCCACTCTTTGCTTTCTGTCTGTCAACCAATTTTCTATCCATGTCAGTACCCTACCCCCAATACCATGTGCCCTAATTTTGCCCACTAATCTCCTATGTGGGACCTTGTCGAAGGCTTACGAGAACTCTCCAAAAGTTCTTTCAATAATTGGACAACATGCTGCCACAGAGTAGCGGCTGTCAAATCCCTGTCATTGATTGTGAAGAATTAAGAAGGTCCCATGAGATTCTTTGCCCAAGTATTTTGTGCTCTTAGGTTCAATCTGTGCTATTCTTATATACCTCAATTCCTATTCCCATTATTAACAGCAACTGCTATGCAGAAAGGAGATTCAAAGAAGGTACCTTCTGCCTTTCATTTACTTTGAAGTAAAGCATGTAATCGGGGTATGATTAAGGTAATGAGTGCTGCAGTTTTCCCCATATTGTTTTAGTTGTAGAGGCAGTTCGAATTGAAAATTTCTGCGGATCATAGAATTCTCTTTACTAAATAATACCTTATGTTTCAAGCTCAAACTTAATGTCCAAATGCACTTTTGTTTTAATTCAAGTCACTAATGGTATTCTGATTCAGATTAGTTTTGTACCACAGACAGCAGGATGCACTGAAATTCCTCGCTCACTTGAAGCTCAGAGAGTACACGATATACATGATAATGATAGATGCAGTGATAAATACAATGACAAATGCAAAACTGCAACATGATGCAATTCTGCAGAAGTATTGCATTAAAAATACTGCGATCCAATAATGAAATAACCGAATGAGATAGGGTTGAGTTCAACTATTCGAGTTGTACAACAACTTGTTTTCCAGCAAGTCCAGATCCATGGTCTCAACCCGAAACATCGACTTCCCTTTGCCTTAACAGTATTAGTATAGCAAAGGGGATTACAGAGGCATGAGGCAGGAGTTGGCCAAAATTGACTGGAAGGAGGCCCTAGCAGGGAAGACTGTGGAACAGCAATGGCAGGTATTCCTGGGAATAATGCAGAAGTTGCAGGATCAATTTATCCCAAAGAGGAGGAAAGATTCTAAGGGGAGTAAGAGGCACCCGTGGCTGACAAGGGAAGTCAAGGACAACATAAAAATAAAAGGGAAGAAGTATAACATAGCAAAGAAGAGTGGGAAGCCAGAGGATTGGGACTCTTTTAAAGAGCAACAGAAGATAACTAGCCAATAATATAAAAGGAGGATAGTAAAAGCTTTTTTAGGTATGTGAAGAGGAAAAAAATAGTCAAGGCAAATGTGGGTCCCTTGAAGGCAGAAGCAGGGGAATTTATTATGGGGAACAAGGAAATGGCAGAAGAGTTGAACTGGTACTTTGGATCTGTCTTCACTGAGGAGGATACAAACAATCTCCCAGATGTTCTAATGGCCAGAGATCCTAGGGTGACAGAGGAACTGGAGGAAATCCACATTAGGCAGGAAAAAGTTTTGGGTAGACTAATGGGACTCAAGGCTGATAAATCCCCAGGGCCTGATGGTCTGCATCCCAGGGTGCTTAAGGAGGTGGCTCTAGAAATTGTGGACGCATTAGTAATGATTTTCCAATGTTCTATAGATTCCGGGTCAGTTCCTGTGGATTGGAGGGTAGCTAATGTTATCCCACTTTTCAAGAAAGGAGGGAGAGAGAAAATGGGAAATTGTAGACCAGTTAGTCTGACATCAGTGGTGGGGAAGATGCTGGAGTCAATTATAAAAGACGAAATTGCGGAGCATTTGGATCGCAGTAACAGGATCGTTCCGAGTCAGCATGGATTTACGAAGGGGAAATCGTGCTTGACTAATCTACTGGAATTTTTTGAGGATGTAACTAGGAAAATTGACAGGGGAGAGCCGGTGGATGTGGTGTACCTCGACTTTCAGAAAGCCTTCGACAAGGTCCCACATAGGAGATTGGTGGGCAAAATTAGAGCACATGGTATTGGAGGTAGGGTACTGACATGGATAGAAAGTTGGTTGACAGACAGAAAGCAAAGTGGGGATAAATGGGTCCCTTTCAGAATGGCAGGCAGTGACTAGTGGGGTACTGCAAGGCTCGGTGTTGGGACCGCAGCTATTTACAATATACATCAATGACTTGGATGAAGGGATTAAAAGTACCATTAGCAAATTTGCCGATGATACAAAGCTAGATGGCAGTGTGAACTGTGAGGAAGATGCTATGAGGTTGCAGGGTGACTTGGGCAGGTTGTGTGAGTGGGCGGATGCATGGCAGATGCAGTTTAATGTGGATAAGTGTGAGGTTATCCACTTTGGTGGTAAGAATAGGAAGGCAGATTATTATTTGAATGGTGTCAAGTTAGGAAAAGGGGACGTACAACGTGATCTGGGTGTCTTAGTGCATCAGTCATGGAAAGGAAGCATGCAGGCACAGCAGGCAGTGAAGAAAGCCAATGGAATGTTGGCATTCATAACAAGAGGAGTTGAGTATAGGAGCAAAGAGATCCTTCTGCAGTTGTACAGGGCCCTAGTGAGACCGCACCTGGAGTACTGTGTGCAGTTTTGGTCTCCAAATTTGAGGAAGGATATTCTTGCTATTGAGGGCGTGCAGCGTAGGTTTACTAGGTTAATTCCCGGAATGGCGGGACTGTCCTATGTTGAAAGACTGGAGCGACTAGGCTTGTATACACTGGAATTTAGAAGGATGAGAGGGGATCTTATCGAAACGTATAAGATTATTAAGGGGTTGGACATGTTAGAGGCAAGAAACATGTTCCCAATGTTGGGGGAGTCCAGAACCAGGGCCCACAGTTTAAGAATAAGGGGTGGGTCATTTAGAACAGAGATGAGGAAAAACTTTTTTAGTCAGAGTTGTGAATCTGTGGAATTCTCTGCCTCCGAGGGCAGTGGAGGCCAATTCTCTGAATACATTCAAGAGAGAGCTAGATAGAGCTCTTAAGGATCGCGGAGTCAGGGGGTATGGGGAGAAAGCAGGAACGGGGTACTGATTGAGAATGATCAGCCATGATCACATTGAATGGCGGTGCTGGCTCGAAGGGCCGAATGGCCTACTCCTGCACCTATTGTCTATTGTCCTCCAGCAATTTGTTTTTTGTTCCAGAATACACAATCTACAATCTCTACAGTCTCCAGTCTAGTCAAGTTTGGTTTGCATGAAAAAAAGACTCAAAGAGCTGGAGTAACTCAGCAGGTCAGGTAGCATCTGTGGAGAAAATGGATAGTTAATGTTTCGGGTCAGGACCCTTCTTCAGACTCCATGGATTTCATGGATGTTGTCCTTCTCTACTCGCTAGTTATCTCTTTCCCAGATGAATCCCCTTTCCAAGAAGAATCCATACGTACCTCATGCAAAAACGTCCAGGTCTTTTCCTTTGATGTCAAGATTTAGGATCGGCACGGCGGCACAGTGGTAGAGTTGCTGCCTTACAGCGCCAAAGACCCGAGTTCGTTCCTGACTATGGGTGCTGTCTCTATGGAGTGTGTACGTTCTCCCTGTGACCACATGGGTCCATTCCCAGGTGCCCTGGTTTCCTCCCACATTCCAAAGACGTACAGGTTTGTAGTTTAATTGTCTTTGATAAAGAATGTAAATTGTCTATAACGTGTGGGATAGCGCAAGTGTACAGAGATCGTTGGTCGAAGAACCTGTTTCCACGCTGTATCTCTAAACTAAACTGAAACTAAGCATTAGACATGAGACTCAAAAAGTGCAACAAGGTCAGATTTCTATCCAGGCACCGATGTGATGGTCATCTTGAAGATTACAGAAGAATAGGAGACAATCTGACCCATCTCAGACTGTATTCGCTGACCACCCACTGCTTCAGTTGAACGCCAATATTCACACTTGTTCTTATCTGACCATAGTTCAATGAGTGAATAGCTCTAAGAGGAAGTTTGATACAAAGCTGAGAATGCTCTGAGGAAATGCAACAGCACAGACTCTAATCAGGAATCAGTATTTACATGTCCATGGTGTCATCACATGAAAAGTTTGCATTTTGTGCACATTTAAGTTTCACAATAGCATGTGTGGGTAACAGACCTTTGGCATAGTAAATTTCCACTGTGCACTTCCATTATTGACTTCCGCATTAATCACCTGAACCAATGTCCCCAGCCAGTATCGACATAGCATGGACTGGCTTGATTTCTCTTTTAATTCTGTTCTATATCTGTTAACATTGATGACTGGATTTTTTAAAATGAGTACAGACAAGTTTTGTTTTAAGTCAAGTTTTTTTTAAATTTCAGGATTCTGATTTGTTTTGCAAGTCATGATTTATGATCTTCTCCATTTCTTCATTTATGATCTTCTCCATATATGAGAGTGAACCAAGTCTGTAAGACTGTAATATTCATTCAGGGTGCATACCTGGAAACAACATGCTTTTTTTGTAGAACTTGCATTCTGAGACCCCGAGTGATCTTGTGTGTAACGGTTCGGGAGGGAAGGGAATAATAAAAGGTGAGTGAATAAGATCCTCGTGTATTTTAGATGGCATGCCGGGTGGCCCGGGGCAGAGGATTCTAAATCTACTGGGCATAGGCTCAAAGTGGGAGAACAAAGATTTGAGAGGGACCTCGGGAGCAACTTTTTCATGTAGTAGATGGCCCGTATCTGGATTGAGCTGCCCGAGAAAGCCATAGAAACGGATACAAATTACAAATTGTAAAATACATTTGGACAGATATATGGATAGGAAGAATTTGGAGGGCTGTGGGCTAAATGCAGGCAAATGGGACCAGCCCCATATGCCAACTTGGTCGGCATGAACAAGGTGCACCGAAGGGCCTTTTTACGTGCTGCACAGCTCTAAGCGATCATTCTGCATATAAAAATGTACCATTTTACAAGCAGCTGCAAAAGTTTAATTTTGTGTTGCAAAAGAAATGACAATTTGATTAAAATCTGCACTTTCAAAGTATAAAAAAATACAATACATGTAATTATAAACTCTTATTGTAATTTTCTCTCCTTTTTTTTCTTTCTGTTCTTTTTTCTTCACACTCTCTCTCTTTCATGGTTGTTGATCTGAAGAGACCATCACGTGCCTCATGAAAGCTTCCTATCACTATGTCTCCCCATCTGTGGTTGATTCCTTTTTAATGAATGTGTTGGTCTTTGGATTTGACCGATGGAACGATCACAGTTTGGTATCAATTCCTTGATGTTCATGCGCTCTATGTTTCTATAGACTGCTGCTATGCCCCACATGTCTGCTTTGCACCCCAGCTTTTCCAATCTAGTATATTTCTGTAAGTTGGCATGAAAGGGAACTCGCCCTGATGTTTTAAGTGGATTTCTGGTAAGGGTTACTAAAACTTTCAAATACACCAGAGACTCTTATAAAAATCTTGCCCTTTGGATAATTCTGGGATGGTGAAGCAATTGGCTGCACCAGTTAGGTTGGAGACAAGTTGATTGCTTGCTTTGATTTGCCTGAGCTAGAGATTTTTAGTTATAATCTGTGGTGTATCAACCAGGCGAGGTCATCGAAAGCTGCTTAAAGATGGTATTAAGAAAGGAATGTTGATCAACAAAACATTTGTGTTTTGTGACATGTTCCTGAGGGTATGTGTGCACGAAGCAATGATCAGGTGTCCATCCCTGCCAAATGAACACAATGACCGAAGGAGATTTCATCATCTTGGAAGGGCTATGTTTTCAAATTCATTACACCATTCCCCATCTGCAGTCTTTTCTCCATTGCTCAGCCTGGTGGGAATGCTCCCACCTGTCTACCCATGCATCATCAGGAACTTCCTTTTGAGTTTAGTTTCGTTTTTAGTTTTGAGATATAGCGCAGGAACAGGCACTTCGGCCCACCAAGTCCGAACCGACCAGCGATCCCCGCACACTACCACTATCCTACACCCTCGGGACAATTTACAATTTTTACCACAGCCAATTAACCTACAGACCTGTACGTCTTTGGGAGGAAACCAGAGCGCCCGGAGTAAACCCATGCTGTCACAGGGAGAATGTACAAATTCCGTACCGACAGCACCCATAGCTAGGATCGAACCCGGGTCTCTAGCGATGTAAGGCAGCAACTCTACCGCTACACCGTTATGTGCAGTGTGGTGCCACTGCCCCAATTCACATTCTTTGAGATAAAAAAACGTATAGGGTAGTAAGGTGTGTTTTAAGAAGAAAAGTTCTTGATTCCACATTTAAACTTTGCTTTAAGTGTAAATTGCCTTGAACAGTCTCTTTGCAAAGGCAATTTTCAATTGGTTTCCAATTTTTTGATTATTTTATGTATGTAAGAAATATTAGAAACACAAGATCCTGCATTTAATGACCTATAATGTTCCTGTGATGATTTAGATGTATAGGTCATGTGAATTGGCTCTTCGTTCAGTAATTAAGAATTCTGTTGGCAAGTAGGTGAGAGGAAAGAATATATCAATCAGCTGTTTCCTGTGGCAGTCATTAATATAGTATTAATACCCACTTAGCATATCCTGGCTGTATTTTGCACACTTTGTTTATTTGCACAATCTGAGACATGCTCTGTGTGTTTGTACAGTAAACCCTCGCAATTGCGTACCTCTATAATGGGTAGACACAAAAAGCTGGAATAACAGCAGGGCAGGCAGCATCTGGAGAGAGGGAATGAGATAAGGGAAACGAGCGATATAGACGATGATGTAGAAAAATAAAGAACAATGAATGAATGATATACAAAAAAAGTAACGATGATAAAGGAAGCGGGCCATTGTTAGATGTTTGTTGGGTGAAAACAAGAAGCTTGTGCAACTTGGGTGGGGGAGGGATAGAGAGGGAATGCTGGGGATACCTGAAGTTGGAGAAATCAATATTCATACCACTGAACTGTAAGCTGCCCAAGCGAAATATGAGATGCTGTTCCTCCAATTTGCGTTTAGCCTCACTCTGACAATGGAGGAGACCAAGGACAGAATGGTCTGTGTGGGAGTGGTTCAAAGGTCTGTTTATTGTCACATGTACCAATTAAGGTACAGTGAAACTCGAAGGAGAATTAAAGTGTTTAGCAACCGGGAGATCAGATAGGTTCAGGCGGACTGAGCAAAGGTGTTCAGCGAAATGATCGCCCAGTCTATGTTTGGTCTCACCGATGTATAAGAGGATTGGGTTTTAGTTATGGCAGATCAAGGTGTCTGTTCTTGGTGGTGGTTGGTGGGCGGCGTGTAGCACAGCAGAAAGTCGGCGGTAGGGAGTGAGGAGGCAGTAAGACGCTCCTGAAGAGCTTTGTATTTGGTATGGCTGGCACTGGCTCCCACAAAGCAGTTGTTGGATACAGACGCAGGGCATGACACTGCACCTGCATCGCCCTGACTCACTGGGAATTTGCTTCCTTCACATTGTTTGAGCTCGATGCTCCAGTCAAATTTTGCTCTATGCTCTGGGTTCTTTTTCTAAAAAATACTTATTCCTCCCCTTTTTAAGATCCTCAACTTTTTTTTCTACTTGTCCTTCGTTTCCTTCTCTGGCTGATTATTCTCATAGTGCTCTACAACATGGAAACAGGTCCCTTTTACCCAACTTGTCCATACCAACCAAGTTGCCTTCTTGCGCTAATCCCATTTGCCCATATCCCTACAAACCCTCCTATCTTTGTAGCTATCTATAGACAATAGACAATAGAAAATAGGTGCAGGAGAAGGCCATTCGGCCCTTTGAGCCAGCACCGCCATTCAATGTGATCATGGGTGATCATTCTCAATCAGTACCCCGTTCCTGCCTTCTCCCCATACCCCCTGACTCCGCTATCCTTAAGAGCTCTATCTAGCTCTCTCTTGAATGTATTCAGAGAATTGACCTCCACTGCCCTCTGAGGCAGAGAATTCCACAGATTCACAACTCTCTGACTAAAAAAGTTTTTCCTCATCTCTGTTCTAAATGACCTACCCCTTATTCTTAAACTGTGGCCCCTGGTTCTGGACTCCCCCAACATTGGGAACATGTTTCCTGTCTCTAACGTGTCCAACCCCTTAATAATTTTATACGTTTCGATAAGATCCCCTCTCATCCTTCTAAATTCCAGTGTATACAAACCTAGTTGCTCCAGTCTTTCAACATATGACAGTCCCGCCATTCCGGGAATTAACCTAGTAAACCTATGCTGCACGCCCTCAATATCTAAATCTCTTTTAAAAATTCTGGCAGCTCATTGCACATACCCACCACCCTGTATGTGGAATGAGTAACCCCACAGATCCCCTTTAATTCTTTACCCTCTTACCTTAAATCTATGCCCTCTAGTTTTACACTCCCCTACTCTAGGAAAAAGGCTATTACCATTAACCTTATTTTGCGCCCCTCATTATTTTATAAGCCACCATAAGCTCACCTCTCAGCCTCCTACACTCCAAGGGGACAAGCTGCAACCCATCCAGTCTCCTTGTGTCTTTTAGGTGGTCTTTAATGTTTTCTGTGTTAACTTGTTAGTTTCTGAGTAATTTGTTAGTCTCCAGATATGCACTAGCATTTTTATATTAGAGGTATCTGTATACTGCAAGCCACGGTTGTGTTACAAAGTGTTTATCAATGGGTGAATACTTATCGCATCACCATTTTATAATTTTTTTACTCTATTTTGTTTCATGATAGATTTTTTTTTTCTTCTGGAACTTGCTGGCTAATGTAGATGACTAGGTAGATCAGAATACTTATCGTCTTGTGGCTGTCCAATCAAATGAAAACAAAGCTCAAATAATTTTCTTTCACCTGAGAAACCAAAAGATTTACAACCAGTTGTAAAATTATTACTGTATTTGAGGGAAAGAAATGTAATGTGTAATAAGGTGTGTTTAGAGAAGGAAAGTTCTTGATTCCATGTTTACGTTTTGCCTTGAGTGTAAATTGTCTTGAAATGGTCTCTTTGCAAAGGCAATTTTCAATACTAGTCTCCAATTTTAAATCGGTTTATTTAAAAAGAAATATTGAAAGATTGACCCTGCATTAACAAACTACAAATGTCCCTGTGATGATTTTTAGACGTATGGGTCATGTGAATGGGCTCTGAGTTCAGTAATTAAGAAATCTATTGGCAAGAGTTCTGAATCTGTGGAATTCTCTGCCACAGAAGGCAGTGGAGGCCAATTCACTGGATGTTTTCAAGAGAGAGTTAGATTAAACACTTGGGGCTAAAGGAATCAAGGGATATGGGGAAAAAGCAGGAACGGGGTACTGATTTTAGATGATCAGCCATGATTGTATTGAAGGGCCAAATGGCCTACTCCTGCACCTATTTTTCTATGCTTCTATGTTTCTAAGTCGGGGAAAGGACATATCAATCGGTCGCTCCCTGTGACAGTCATGAATAAAGTATTTAGCGTATCCTGGCTGTATTTTGCACACTTAGACAATAGGTGCAGGAGTAGGCCATTCAGCCCTTCGAGCCAGCACCACCATTCTCAATCAGTACCCCGTTCCTGCCTTCTCCCCATACCGCCTGACTCCGCAGAACTCCACAGATTTACAACTCTCTGACTGAAAAAGTTTTTCCTCATCTCCGTTCTAAATGGCCTACCCCTTATTCTTAAACTGTGGCCCCTGGTTCTGGACTCCCCCAACATTGGGAACATGTTTCCTGCCTCTAACGTGTCCAACCCCTTAATAATCTTACATGTTTTGATAAGATCCCCTCTCATCCTTCTAAATTCCAGTGTATACAAGCCTAGTCGCTCCAATCTATTAGCATACGACAGTCCCGCAATTCCGGGAATTAACCTAGTGAACCTACGCTGCACGCCCTCAATAGCAAGAATGTCCTTCCTCAAATTTGGAGACCAAAACTGCTCCTATACTCAACTCCTCTTGTTATGAAGGCCAACATACCATTGGCTTTCTTCACTGCCTGCTGTACCTGCATGCTTCCTGTCAGTGACTGATGCACTAGGACACCCAGATCTCGTACGTCCCCTTTTCTTAACTTGACACCATTCAGATAATAATCTGCCTTCCTATTCTTACCACCAAAGTGGATAACCTCGCATTTATCCACATTAAACTGCATCTGCCCACTCACACAACCTGTCCAAGTCGCCCTGCAACCTCCTATCATCTTCCTCACAGTTCACACTGCCACCCAGCTTTGTGTCATCTGCAAATTTGCTAATGTTACTTTTAATCCCTTCAACCAAGTCATTAATGTATATTGTAAATAGCTGCGGTCCCAGCACCGAGCCTTGCGGTATCCCACTAGTCACTGCCTGCCATTCTGAAAGGACCCATTTATCCCGACTCTTTGGTTTCTGCCTGCCAACCAGTTTTCTATCCATGTCAGTACCCTACCCCCAATACCATGTGCTCTAAATTTGACCACTAATCTCCTATGTGGAACCTTGTCGAAGGCTTTCTGAACTTCCCTGTCCATTTTCCTAGTTACATCCTCAAAAAATTCCAGAAGACTTCGTTTCTTTGCAGACTCCAAGACATGCTCTGTGTGTTTGTACAGTAAACCCTTGCAATTAACGGACTTCTACATAACGGATTTTGGTTATAGCTGACCGAGTCGCCTGTTCGTAGTGGTGATTGGCGGGCGGGCAACGAGCAGCGTTGTGGAAAGACAATGATGGGGAGAGGGCAAGTAGTAAGATGCTCCTGAAGAGCACTGCATTGGGCCTGGGTTTGCAGTGGCTCCCACCAAGCCAGGTCCCAGGGTGTTGGATGGAGACACAGTGCGTGACTCTGCACCTGCATCACTCTGACAGTGCGTGCCTCGGTTGCCTGGTAACAGGGCGAGGTTCCTGTTGCATTGCTCCCACTTCCGCCAGGATACCCAATGAGCTGGCATCATGTGGCGTGCTTCTGGTTGTGGGAGCAGAGAGCGAGCAGCATGAGTACTGGACCCATTTCAGGCGCACTGCATGTGAGGCTGGGAGCTCTGCAGCTCCCCAGCCTGTGAATCCCCACTGGTTTAACCTCCCTCGATGCCACGTATCCACCCGGCCTTAGGTTAAGCATTAATATTAACCACACACACACACACACACACACGCACACACACACACACACACACACACACACACACACACACACACACACTCTCTCTCTCTCTGCAGGAGAAGGCCATTCGGCCCTTCGAGCCAGCACCACCATTCAATGTGATTATGGCTGATCGTTCTCAATCAGTACCCTGTTCTCTCTGACTGAAAAAGTTTTTCCTCATCTCCGTTCTAAATGGCCTACCACTTATTCTTAAACTGTGGCACACGGTTATAGCGGCCAATCTGCAATAACGAACACCTTGGGCGCCCCAGCCCCCCCCCACCTCCCCGTGGTCCATTATTGTGAGGGTTTACTGTATTTTGTCTCCAAAGTAAAAGAAAAATTCTCCATTCATGGAATGGTACTTCCAGCATAAAGGGTATCTCAATCAGGAGTGCCATTTACTGAACTGCTGAATAAACCTCCAATTTGTGTTTCAGAAGCGGTTTTTTTCCCATTTCCTTAGACTTTTTATGTTTGCAAGGTAGCCCAAATCCTCTGCATTCACAGATGTGAATCCAAACTTTGAGTTTCATACATTGGATAGTAATTTGTTTTTGTCTATGAGCTTCTCATTGACTTTTCGAGGAAAAAAATTCTCCATACACAGGTCATAATTTAAACTTGTTCCTGTTTTTCTAGTCTGGTTCAGCCCTTGCCAACAGTTACAATCATATCAAATGATTGTCTTTGTGGTTTTGGTGTAATACAATAACCCATGACATGAGTTCACCTGTGACTGTGCTTCACTCGTCATCTCTCCTCTGTAGCTGAACTTGATGTGGGCACCCTTACTGGGCCCCACCCTTGCCTTACCTGTCTCAGTTCGAGGTTCTCTTTCTGGCTCTGCACTATATCAAAGTGAACACTACAGCCGCATAATTTCCTCCGCTCCACAATCCCTCCACTCCACCCTACCCCACCCCCTGAATCTGCATCCCTCAATTGTAGAATCAGATTCATCTGCACCCTGCACCATCCACAGACAGTGAGTGTACAAGGCATGAATGTACAAGGCATTCTCACAGTGAATGGTAGAGCCTGGAGAGAAGAAGGAGTGCGTATATTGTTCCGTGAAAGTGATGTTACAAGTAGATAAGTTAGTGAAGAAGGCTTTTGGCACACCGGCATTCATCAGTCAGGCTTAGAGCACAGAAGTTTGCTCATAGTCTTACAGTTGTACAAAATGTTGGCGAGGCCGGACTTGGAGTATTATGTTCAGTTTTGGTCACTGCTTTTGGAAAGATGTCATTAAACTGGAAAAAGTGTAGTAAAGATCTACGAGATTTTCACAACCAGAGTTTCAATTCCTCTGACAGCTTTGTGTGCATCTCCCCAGTATGTATCAAGCTTTTCATCCATATTGCCATTAGGATTATGGTTAAATTTAGCTGGGATAATATTCCAATCCACACCTCTTTGGGAAGTCTGAGCTATCAGTGTCTCACCTGTGCGTTATTCTGTATGGCCACCTTTTTCTGTCATCATTCACTCCTTGTCACAGCATGCTTGATATTTGAAATCTCTCCAAGGCTCTTCTATTCTGTCAGCCTTGATGATTTTCTCCTGTCTCGTATCCCTGCATTGATTTGAGTCCTTCCTCATTGCACTTCCTGCCCACCCCTCCGCAATTCTTTATGACATATCCAGGCCAGTGGGGATTACTTACCTGGGTGTCATGGTGCACCACGTGACCTGGGTGTCATGGTGCATCAGTCATTGAAAGCAAGCGTGCAGGTGCAGCAGGCGGTGAAGAAAGCGAATGGTATGTTAGCATTCATAGCAAGAGGATTTGAGTATAGGAGCAGGGAGGTTCTGCTGCAGTTGTACAGGGCCTTGGTGAGACCGCACCTGGAGTATTGTGTACAGTTTTGGTCTCCTAATCTGAGGAAAGACATTCTAGCCTTAGAGGGAGTACAGAGAAAGTTCACCAGATTAATCCCTGGGATGGCAGGACTTTCATATGAAGAAAGACTGGATGGACTAGGCTTATACTCGCTGGAATTTAGAAGACTGAGGGGGGATCTTATTGAAACATATAAAATTCTTAAGGGGTTGGAGAGGCTAGATGTGGGAAGATTGTTCCTGATGTTGGGGAAGTCCAGAACCAGGGGTCACAGCTTAAGGATAAGGGGGAAGTCTTTTAGGACCGAGATGAGAAAACATTTCTTCACACAGAAAGTGGTGAGTCTGTGGAATTCTCTGCCACAGAAGGTAGTTGAGGCCAGTTCATTGGCTATATTTAAGAGGGAGTTAGATGTGGCCCTTGTGGCTAAAGGGATCAGGGGGTATGGAGAGAAGGCAGGTACAGGCTACTGAGCTGGATGATCAGCCATGATCATATTGAATGGTGGTGCAGGCTCGAAGGGCCGAATGGCACCTATTTTCTATGTTTCTATGTTTACTTAGTCAAAGAATCACAGAGAAATAAGGCACTGAACCTGGACTTTTGCCCACCAAGTCCAACCATCAACCACCCATCTGTTCTGATCCTACATTAAACTCATTTTGTATTCTCCCCACGTTCTCAACTCCCCACTGATTGTACCACTCGCAGCACACTCGGGGTAATATACCAATCCACATGTCTTTGGGATGCAGGGGGAAACCAAAGCGCCAGGAGGAAACACATGTGGTTACAGGAAGAATTTAACACAGGCCTCTGGTGCTGCAAGGCAGCAGCTCCACTGCACACTGTGCCACAAATGCTGTAACCTTGCAGCAACTTGACACTCTATGGTCCATCATTCTGTCATCTGGAATCGCCCATGGTCCAGAAAGTTTTGAGTCTGTAGTGTCGGTCCACACAAATTAACTAATTTTAACTAAGATGTAACTGAGATATAATATTAACTTGGATCTTCACTAATCTGTGGCTAATTAACCTACCAGGGTATAGCAATATCAGCTGACAGCATTTCCAACTTGAGGAAATATTGGGTTACGAACAGTTCTCGGAACACCTGCAACTCGGGAAGTATCCATTCTTAAATAGAACAGTTCTGCTCCGAGCAAGATGTTTAGGGGACACTTTCTGTGGACTGGCATTTTCTGGTTGGATCCCAAGAGTGCAGGACTGGATACTTTCATCCTGTAGCACGTAAACACTAATACTTGCAAATTGCAGGTTGATAGAATTACATTTTTATTAATTTCAAGTCAAGTTTATTGTCCTATGCACAATCTTAGCAAACTCTTCACAATTGATATACCTTTCATTTTGAGCGGATACATTTGGATATCTGGAGTGTGAAGAAATAAGCAAACTAACTTGCTTTCTTTCGCTCTTGCACTCTTCAAACTTTGCATTTTATTTTGTGCAAGGTTTGATGAGTGCAGCTGTGTGAAGTTAAAATTAATACTTTCAGGACTTGTTCTAAGCAGCTGAATAAATTGCTTAGCAATAATTAGTACATCTACAACAAAAAACATTTCAGATTATTGATTACGTATTTCCTTTGCATATTCAAAGAGTTAGATTTTAAGGAGCCCGGCTTTATATAAAGTGGTAATTTGCAGCTGTTTAATGTGCAAAGAGAGAAGTCTGCATATGTTGCAGGAATGCCATCTCTTGTTGCAAGTGCTTTTTGATAGGTTGAACATTGGCCTTTGTGCTAACAGCCACTAGCCCTGTCTAATTGCATTGTGTAAAACTGATTGAGGAACAAAAACCATACTGTTAGCCTTTGCTGAATAAGGAGCTGGTTAATAATAGTTGTCTGTTTCTGTTTCTTTTGATGCATTCTGCAGTGCTTGTTGATTAATATATACTCAGTGCCTATTTCCCTATTCCCTATTAACTATTTCCTGTTTACAATTCCTTATCTTGAGTGCATTTTGCACATTAGAATGACTGTAACCAGTTTAGTGAGAACAGTAAAATGATTTGCTAAAATAAATTGGTGCGAAATTTCGTTTTATAATATGCTTTATTTTAAAAGCAAGGGGTGGGCTCCAAGAACAGCAATACGAGTATAGCATTTTAGTTTAGTTCAGAGATACTGCACGAAAACAAGCCCTTCAATCCGCCGAGTCCACACCGACCAGCGATCCCCGCACATTAACACTATCTACACACACTAGGAACAATTTTTGGAGCCAATTAACCTACAAACTTGTAAGTCTTTGGAGTGTGGGAGGAAGCAGAGGAGAACGGAGAGGCAGGTGCTGAAGTGCTTAGTGCATAAAGTGCCCGTACACAGGAGCGTATCTACGGAAAATAGCACCGATGACAAGCACTGAAATTGTGCCCAAACATCTAACACGGACCAGGTAGGGTCCGTCCTGTGTGTGTTTGGGGGTTTAATTTAGAGATACAGCGTGGAAACCGGCCCTTTTGGCCCACCGGGTCCACGCCGATCAGCGATCGCCACAAATTAACACTATCCTATACCCACTAGGGACATTTTTTTAATTTACCAAGCCAATTAACCTACAAACCTGTACGTCTTTGGAGTGTGGGAGGAAACCGAAGATCCCGGAGAAAACCCATGGAGTCACGGGGAGAACGTACAAACTACGTGCAGACAGCGCCTGTAGTCGGGATCGAACTGGGTCTCCGGCGCTGCATTCGCTGTAAGGCAGCAACTCTACCGCTGCGCCACCGTGCAGGTCCTACAGGTGCTACTGGTCCACTGCCGATTTTCCGGCAACTGGTGGTCCAGCCCCCCCCCCCCCCTTTAATCCAGACAGAGAACGCACTTGAAATCTCCCACTGGAAGTCCTCCTCTCCCCCCACCCCCCAACCCCTAAAATGTTGTGCCCAGGCTGGGTGAGGCGGCCGATCTCGACCTCATCGGGACTTCCGTGCCAATCGCCGGGTCGAATTTGCTCCCTGCGGCTGGGGCTCTGGAACTCTGGCCCGGCCGGAGCCGGCAGATCTGTCCCCTTAGCCGACATCCGAGGCCGGCTTTGTGGGCCAGGATCTCGGCCCCATAAGACCATGACCTCTGTTGGTCCAACAAAACGGATAATTTGGTAAGGCTCTGGAACCAAAGGTGCCGGGAAATCGGTGGTGGACCTGTATTCCAACAACAGCCTAGATCAGAGGTGATCTGCTAGCCTTTGAGAAGTCTATCCGTGTATAACTGTGGAGTGGAACAAAACCTCCAATTACAAAGCACCATTTAATATTTTACTATGAATTGCATAAAGGGTTAATGGTCTCGCAGAGCAGTTGGACTAAAGCACTAATTATCGGCAACGTAGCGGTGGAGCTAATGCATTATGATCCTGACTACCGGCGCTGTCTGTACAGAGTTTGTATGTTCTCCCTGTAACCTGCATGGGTTTTCGCCGAGTGCTCCAGTTTCCTCCCACACTCCAAAGGCGTACAGGTTTGTAGGTTCATTGGCTTGGTATAAAATGTAAAATTGTCCGTGTGTCACTGGTGCCCCCCTTCAAGTGGTGCCTAGGGCACGTGCCGTACCTGCCATACCCTAGATACACTACTGCCCATAAGGGCAGTTGCTCCCAGTTGGAGGTGAATGACTTGTCATTTCCCTTGGAATAGAGCACGACTGGGAGAGTGAGCCAAGAGCAGACAGTGCAGAGTTACCCAAGGGAGGGAGATGCTGTAAAAGACCAAGAAACTCTTGCTGTGGAATAAGGAGTTAGGCCAGCTGATCAACAATGAAATCCGATCCTACATCAACCAATAACTCAAACCATAGCCTGAGGGAGGAACAGAAAGCCACAGAACTCTCTACATCTGATGTCGCCTGACCTGCTGAGCGTTTCAGAATTTTTGGGTTTTATTTTACATTTCTAAAATGTTTTGGTTCTGAGCATATACTCTCAAGCCTAAAGTACAAAAGCTGTTTCTCAAGAACAGGTAGTACATTTGATCTTGTGGATGAGCAGCCATGATCAAAATGAATGGCGGTGTTGGCTCGAAGGGCCAAATGGCCTCCTCCTGCACCTATTTTCCATGTTCTATGACCAAAGAGCTGAGAGTAGAGACAAAATGTTGGAGTAACTCAGCGGAACAGGCAGTATCTCTGGAGAAAAGGAATGGGTGATGTTTCTGGTCGAGATCCTTCTTCCAACCCCAATGTCATTCATTCCATCTCTCCAGAGATGCGGCCTGTCCTGCTGAGTTACTCCAGCATTTTGTGTCTATCTTTGGTATACACCAGCATCTGCAGCTCCTTCCTACACAAAGCATTGAGAGTGACTGTTCTTACAAGGTTTAGTCAGTATATCCTCTTCATCTACTGCAACCACAGCTGGGAACTAAGCAGCGGCGAGACTGCCATTGTTTTTGATAGTCAAGTTAATTAGAGTCACAGAGTGATACAGTGTGGAATCAAGCCCTTTGGCCCAACTTGCCCACACTAACCAGCATGTCTCTGCTACACTAGTCCCACCTGCCCATGTTTGGTCCGTATCCCTCCAAACCTGTCCTATTCATGTACCTGTCTAACTGTTTCTTAAATGTTGGGATAGTCCCTGCCTTAGATTCCTATTAAATCTGTTCCCCTTCACCTTAAACCTATGTTCCTCTTGTCCTCAATTTGCCTACTCTGGGCAAGAGACTCTGTGCACCTACCCGATCTATTCCTCTCAGGATTTTATACGCCTCTATAAGATCACCCCTGCACACCAAGAAATAGAGTCCCAGCCTACTCCTCTCCCTATAGCTCAGACCCTCTAGTCCTGGCAACATCCTTGTAAATCTTCTCTGTACCCTTTTCAGCTTGACACCATATTTCCTATAATATGGTGCCCAGAACTGAATACAATACTCTAAATGCAGCCTCACCAAGGTCTTGTACAACTACAACATGACCTTCCAACTTCTATACTCAATACTCTGACTGATGAAGGCCAATGTGCTAAAAGCCTTTTTGACCACCTGCGACTCCACCTTCAAGGAACCATGCATCTACACTCCTAGATCCTCTGCTCGACAACACTCCCCAGAGCCCTACTATTCACTGTGTAGGTCCTGCCCATGTTAGACTTCCTAAAATGCAACACCTCATATTTCTTTGTATTAAATTCCATCTACCATTCCACAGCCCACCTGGCCAATCGATCAAGATCCTGCTGCAATTTTTCACAACCATCTTCACTATCTGTAAAACCACCCGCTTTTGTATCATCTGCAAACTTGCTAATCTTGCCATGTTTGTTCTCCTTGATTTGAATTCATTGAATTCTGGACGGAGCCCTTCCAAGCAACGGTTTAGACTTTTAGACTTTAGAGATACAGCGCATAGACAAGGCCTTTGGCCCACCGAGTCCGCGCCGACCAGCGATCACCCCGCACACTAACACTACCTACACATTGGGGACAATTTACAGGTCAATTAACCTACAAATCTGCACATCTTTGGAGTGTGGAAGGAAACTGGAGCACCTAACGAAAATCCACGCATCACAGGCAGAATGTATAATTTCCGTACAGACAGAGCCCGTGGTCAGAATCTAACCCGGATCTCTGGAGCTGTAAGGCAGCAACTCTATCGCTGTGCCACCCATAATTTGTGGAGTTGGAGATTCTTGAAGCATCTGCCACTTTCTGCCCATTTTTATTCATCAGGGTTACTGCCACCCTGCTCAGAGAGCTGTTAATGTTTCATTCACTTATCAGAGAGCAATGAGTAGAGCAAGTGTCAGCCCCTCTGAACAATGTATCAAAAGCCGTAAGGACGTCAAGCTAAACTTTCACGACACAAACTTGAGCTTCCTGACGCACTGACCTGGCCTTCCTGCGCTGCGCTGACCTGGCAATCCAAGACTGCAAGAAATTGCAGAGAGTTGTGGATGTAGCCCACAAACGCAAACCAACCTCCTTTCCATTGACTCCATCTACACTTCACGCTACCTCGGCAAGGCTGCCAGCATAATCAAGGTTAGGACCCACCTCGGTTAGTTGGTCTTCACTCCTCTCGCATTAGGAAAGAGTCACAGAAGTTTAAAAACGCTCACCTCCCAGATTCAGTTGCTTCCCAGCTATTATCAGCAACTGAACCATCCTATCAACAACTAGACAGTGGTCCTGACCTACCATCTACCTCATTGGAGACCCTCGGTCCATTATTTATCAGACTTTACTGGACTTTATCTTGCATAAAACGTTATTCGCTTTATCCTGTATCTGCACACTGTGAACTGTTTGATTGTTATCATGTATAGTTCTCTCGCTGATTAGATCGCACGCAACAAAAAAGCTTTTCACTGTACCTCGGTACACGTGACAATAAACTAAACTATCAAACTCGGATGCTACATCAGGGTTCGTCTCCTAAGGTTGTCCTGGAGTTGGCTACCACTTTATCGCTGGATAGGATGGGGTGCCAACGGGTATGGCAGGTTGATGCTGAACTTCCTAACTCACTGGAGAGCGCGTGAGGACCTTTTGCATTTTTATTCTGATGATTGCACTGATCAGTCTCT